>NC_137115.1:47655970-48255970 GCF_949357685.1 Gobio gobio
TGCATTTAAAAGTGTAATTCGGCAATTTCTCTCCAAAAAAATCCTGTCGTCACTGACACGCAATGTAATCTGGGGTAGGCAAGGCCGCAAAGGATCCCTCTGTTGTGTCCTTCATTGCAGGGGAAACGAAGGACCCATTTGAAGGACCCTTTGAATTGGGAAGGCCTTTGTTGCGGTGATGCAATCTGCCTTTGTATGTGCCCTTCAAAGGATGCAGCCTCTGAATTGGGATGCAACATACATATATCTACACTCTAAAAAAAAGGTACTATATGGCACTAAAAGTGGTTCTTTGGCTTGTAATCATAGGGGAACCACTTTAAAGGGTAACTTCAGTGATTTAGTATTAGGCTTTGTATCAGTAGAAACCCCGTAGTATATTTGAATTCTGGTACTTTCCCCCCTCATATCCCCCTGAGACGAGAGAATTATATATTTTATTTCTGGAAAAAAATCCTCGGATGACGCAAATATCGTCATTTTGCGTCATCTGAGGATTTTTTGGCCAGAGGCTAAAAACTACAGCCAGTAGAAGGAGCTTTTCCACATGTTTTCAACCTGCCCACAGGGGAGAGATCTCACGCACAGAATGTAAATGCGTTCAGCTCGGCCTCGGGCATTCATAACGGAGCGGAGCGGATCAAAACATAGGGCAGCGAAGCAAATGCATTCTGGGAGTTGTTGTCTTTCATCTACATGAGACAAAAATACATTTTCTGTCTTTTCTCAGTCTAGAAGGCACCAAATTCAAAAATAATTTCACATTTCTACTAAATAAATGACACAGTTTAAATACGCATTCATCTTCCCAGCGCTGAAGTGCCCCTTTAAGTGCTGTATAGCACCAAATCTTGGTGCTTCAGTGGTTCTTCACCGGTTCTTTGGGATGAGTGAGGTGCTATATAGCACCGCTACCATATACAGAACCTGTTAAGATATGGTGCTATATAGCACCAAAAGTGGTTCCCCTATGATTACGAGCCAAGAATCACTTTTAGTGTCGTATAGCACCATTTTTGCTATACATTTTCACAATTTTTGCTATATTTTTGAAAGAAGTCTCTTCTGCTTACCAAGGCTGCATTTATGTTATTAAAAATACAAATATATATATATATATATATATATATATATATATATATATATATATATATATATATATATATATATATATATATATATATATATATATATATATATATATATATATATATATATATATATATATATATATATATATATATATATATATATATATATATATATATATATATATATATATATATATATATTATTAAAATGTAAAATGTTTTCTATTTGAATATATTTTTAAATGTAATTTATTCCTGTGATGCAAATCTGAATTTTCAGCATCACTTTTCCAGTCTTCAGTATCACATGATCCTTCAGAAATCATTCTGATATGCTGATTTGCTGCTCAAGAAACATTTATGATTATTATCAATGTTGAAAGCAGTTGTGCAAAACTATTTATCTGAAATAGAAATCTTTTGTAACATTGTACAAAAGTTTTTGAGTCGATAAGATTTTTTAATTTTTTGGGGGGAAAGAACTTAAAGAAATGAATACATTTATTAAGCAGGGATGCATTAAATTGATCAAGTGACAGTATAGACATTTACAGTATAATGTTGCAAAAGCTTTATATTTCAGATAAATGTCGTTCTTTTGAACTTTCTATTCATTAAATAATCCTGAAAAAATGGTACACAGCTGTTTTCAACATTGATAATAATAATAAATATTTGTTGAGCAGCAAATCGGCATATTAGAATGATTTCTGAAGGATCATGTGACTCTAAAGACTGGAGTAATGATTCAGCTTTGAATCACAGAAATAAATTGAATTTTAAAATATATTCAAATAGAAAAAAGTTATTTTAAATTGTAAAAATATTTCACAATAATACTGTTTTTGCTGTATTTTGGATCAAATAAATGCAGCCTTGGTGAGCAGAAGAGACTTCTTTCAAAAACAATCAAAAAGTTTCCAAACTTTAGGTAGTGTATGCTTCCCCTTTCCACATAAAAGACTGCACATTTCAGATGAGAGAAGAACAATTGGACACATAAACCAAGGCAAGAAGTCTGGTCACAAACGGAAGGTGAACAGCTGCACAACAACATCATGAAGGCTCTGAACACTCATAGAGGTGATTGTAGATTTCAAGAGGGACCCCTTATATCCAGAGCATCTAGACATCAATAGCTTGATTGTCACATCTATTAAGTCTTTCAATTACCAGGGGATCGTAATTTATCCTAACAGGAACTCTGTCTCTATGTGATAGAAGGCTCAATACAAAGATGTAGTTCCTGTGACCTATTGAAACAATTCAATCTGTTGGAGGATTTAGTGGCCTAGTGTGCCTCATCCCATCATCGACAATTCTGTTTTCCTGTTGCCTTTCCTATAAAACCTCTGTGAGTTCAAATCCAGGAAGTAAGCAATCCATAATTTAAAATATATATATATACAAATGTACATATTACATAACCCTTAATTTTTCCACATTTGTTATGTTGCAACCTTATGTTAAACTGCTTTACATTACTTTTTTCACATCAATCTACACTCCATAATGAAAAATCAAAAACTGATTTGTGATAACTTTGCAAATAAAAAAATGAAATAAGCAAATAAGCCAATCACAGACTTGTTTGTTGATCTCTTGAACGCAGTGGTCAATCAGTGGTGTTTGTTCAGCGCTGATTTCTGGATGCTCGCGAATCCTCTCATTTACAGTGTAGACATGATGTAAAAAAGTGTTTCATTGTGCAGTGTAGACAACTTTTTTGTTTTTTGTTTGTTTATTTATATAGCACTACAAAAAAAAATAACGTGGTTTAACCAAAGTGCTTTACATAATATCCGTATAAAAGTAGCAAACAGACAGTAGACAGTAGCAAATAAATAAATAAATCCAAAAATTACACATATTAACAAATCAAAGACACTACATTTATCCCATACAAGTTTAACTGTTGTAGGCTGCCAGAAATAGGTGAGATTATAGCACATTCCTGAATACTGATAAGGACGTAGCAGATCTAACAGTTAAAGACATCCAAAACTTTATTGATTATAATTTAACTTTGTGAGATTGCAAGATGAGTGACAGCATTTTAATGATTGTAAAGGGAGCACTCTTTGCATGCTTTTAGACTATATGTGATCCTGGACCACAAAACCAGTCATAAGGGTACATTTTTAGAAAATCATCTGAATTATCTGAAAAGCTGAATAAATAAAGTTTCCATTGATGTATGGTTTGTTAGGGTAGAACAATATTTGAGATACAACAATTTGAAAATATGGAATCTGAGGGTGCAAAAAAATCGCCTTTAAAGTTGACCAAATGAAGTCCTTAGCAATGCATATTACTACTATTAATATTTGTTTGATATATTAACGGTAAACAAAATACCATCATGAAACATGATATTTACTTCATATATGATTTTTGGCATAAAAGAAAAATCTATAATTTTGACCCATACAATGTATTGTTGGCTATTGCCACAAATACTGTATACCCATGCGATTTATGACTGGTTTTGTGTTCCAGGGTCACACAATCCATTCAAATATGAATAAAAAGCAACACATAACAGTTATTAATATGATTAGCCTTTGGTTTGACTACATTATCAAACAACTAATAATGTGTTGCTAATGTTCCGTCAAAATATAAATAATTATTATTTCAAAATAATTTAAATATTATACCTATTCCAAACCTTTGAATGTGTTTTGTGAATGTTTTAGTTTTCTTCCCTTCTGAGCACAAAAAAAAATCTTTATTAATATGTCAGCCCTACAACCTTCACATTCAATTCTTGGAAAAAGTGGGGCGATTTATCCTACCAATCACTTTTCTCATCACCTTGGGCTCAAAGGATAAGAAGGCCACCCAGCGCAGGGATGTGTTTGTGAGGCCACTTGTAAAGAAAGGAAAGATCCTGGGGAAATTAGAAGTATAAAAATGACTCAACCGAAAATCTACAAACCAAGATCTTTAAACTCTTTAAAAGTTGGTTATGGTATATTGAAAGAGAAAAGTGAAAGTTAAGTGACGTGAAGGCCTAGTGTGGTAACCCGTGCTCAGAATTTGTCCTCTGCATTTAACCCATCCAAGTTAGAGTACGCACATTAGGAGCAGTGAGTAGTGAACAGACACACACACTGCAAACCCAGAGCAGTGGGCAGCCGGGGAGCAATTGTGAACCTCAGTTGTGGGTATTGAGGGTTGAAGAGAGCGCTGTTCATTCACTCCCCCACCTACATTTTCCAGCAGGTATAGGGTATGCACGCAATGTCACCGTTGGCCGGAGTCGCTGCTGTTACACCCACTGAGTGGAGTAAAATTACGTAACTCTGTTACATGTAACTAGTTACTCCCAAGCGGCAACCTCCCGTGGTCTCTCTTCACTGAAAAAAAAAAAACGATTTTTACTGCTTGTTCAAATTGCTTAGTTAAAATGAGCTAAAGCAACACAATTGCTATACATTTTGTCCTAACTTAATTTGATTGTGTTCAATCCACTTAAATATAAGTCAAATTGAAGTTTACTTAAACAGTTTGTGTTGAGATTACATTGAGATTGAATGATTTGTGTTGCATTAACTGATACTGGGCGGGGCTTGTTAGTTCCCAGCATGCTTGCAAGAGAGAGTAAATGCTGTTATTTTATATGTAAAAGTGTTATTTTATGGATTTTTGAGCAAGATGAGAAAGGGGGAGACTTGATTGTGTTTAATAATGTTTAATATTCAATTATGTTGGAATTATTAGAACAATTTAAATTACAGTGGGTTACCATTGTGGAGAAGAGTGGAGCATTTGCTTATAGGCTGTTTAACTTTAGCTTTATTTAAGATGCTAATCTGTGCTGTCATTAATTCAATTCAATTCAAATTTATTTGTATAGCGCTTTTCACAATGCACATTGTTTCAAAGCAGCTTCACAGAAAGTGCATTTCATAAATGTACATTGAAAAATGTTAGAAAAGAGAATGTTAAAGAAAAAATGTTAGGATAAGTTAATCAATCATGTATTATTTTAGGCCATAACAACGCTGGCGTTGAGTCGTCTCTTCACAGGCGTCGAGTCGTCTCATCACAGGTGTCGGGGCATCTGAAGTCTCCATGAGAGGCTGGATACAAACTGGAGCTGACGAACTAGTTACCTCGGGACTAGTGTCCCGAGATAACAACAGAAAAGCAGATGGGAAATAATTAGCATAGCTGCTGTTCAGAATATTAATGCTGTTGGTGCGATTTAACTGTAGTATAAAACTTAATTATAATGTGAATGCTTGGCTAAAGAGATGCGTCTTTAATCTAGTTTTAAACTGGGACAGCGTGTCTGAACCTCGAACAATATCCGGAAGACTATTCCAGAGTTTAGGAGCTAAATGTGAAAAAGCCCTCCCTCCTTTAGTGGACTTAGATATCCTAGGAATGACCAGAAGCCTCGAGTTTAGTGATCTTAAAGAGCGCGATGGATTGTAGGGCGATAAAAGATCAGTTAAATACACTGGAGCTAACCCATTTAGGGCTTTATAGGTCAGTAGCAATACTTTGTAATTGATACGGAACTTAATAGGTAACCAGTGTAGGGATGATAAAATTGGTGTTATATGATCATATTTTCTTGACCTAGTAAGCACTCTAGCAGCTGCGTTTTGGACTAACTGCAGTTTGTTTATCGATGATGCAGGACAACCAGCTAATAAAGCATTACAGTAATCTAGTCTCGAGGTCATGAATGCATGAACTAACTTTTCTGCATCAGAAATAGATAGCATGTTACGTAGCTTGGCAATGTTTCTAAGGTGGAAAAATGCCGTTTTTGTAACATATGAAATATGACTTTCGAAAGATAAGTTGCGGTCTAATATAACACCCAGGTCTCTTACTGTAGTGGATAAAGCGACAGGACATCCTTCCAAGTTAAAGTTGTATTGTGAGAGGTTTTGTGGGCAATTTTTTGGACCAATAAGTAACGCCTCCGTTTTATCTGAATTTAATAGCAGAAAATTACACGTCATCCAGTGTTTAATATCATCAACACACGCTGTCAGTTTAGATAATTTAGCGTTTTCATCTGGTCGTGATGAAATATATAATTGAGTGTCATCAGCATAACAGTGGAAATTAATTCCATGTTTTCTTATAATATTACCAAGTGGCAGCATATATATTGAGAATAGCAGAGGGCCTAGCACGGATCCTTGCGGCACCCCATAGTCTACTGATGTTATCTTTGATTTTTCCCCATTTAGACAGACAAAATGGTAGCGGTCTGATAAATACGATCTAAACCAGTTTAATGCCTGTCCCTGAACACCAGTGTAATTTTGAAGTCGATCTAATAGTATTTTATGATCTATAGTATCGAACGCAGCACTAAGATCAAGTAGAACTAGTATTGAGATACAGCCTTGGTCAGAAGCTAGAAGTAAATCATTTGTGATTTTAACGAGTGCAGTTTCTGTGCTATGATGCGGCCTGAATCCTGATTGAAATTTTTCATAGATATCATTTTCTTGCAAGAAAGAGCACAATTGAGCGGACACAACTTTTTCTAGTATTTTAGACATGAATGGAAGATTTGATATTGGTCTGTAATTTGCTAGGTTATTATGATCTAATTGTGGCTTCTTAATGAGAGGCTTTATGACTGCCAACTTGAATATTCTTGGAACATGACCTAAAGATAAAGATGAGTTAATAATATTGAGAAGAGGCTCTTCCACTACAGGTAACAACTCTTTCAGTAGTTTAGTGGGTATTGGATCTAATAAACATGTTGTTGGTTTAGATGCAATGATAAGTTTATTTAGCTCTTCCTGTCCTATGGTTGTAAAGCGGTGTAGTAGTTCTTGAGGGGCGATAATTGCGGTTGAATCATAAGACATCATTAATGATTGTACATTTACAATTTTGTTTCTGATGCTTTCTATTTTGTCAGCGAAGAAGTTCATAAAATCATTACTACTAAACTGTAACGGAATATTTTGTTCAGGCGATGCTTGTTTATTTGTTAGTCTAGCCACAGTGTTAAATAAAAACCTTGGGTTATTTTGGTTATTTTCTATTAGTTTGCGGAGATGCTCAGCCCTGGCTGCTTTTAGGGCCTTTTTATAACGTGACATACTTTCTTTCCATGCGATTCTAAAGACCTCTAAATTAGTATGTTTCCATTTACGCTCTAAGTTACGAGTTTCTCTCTTGATAACATGTGTAGCACTGTTGTACCATGGTGCTTTAGTTTTCTCTCTAACCTTTTTTAATCTAATTGGTGCTACAATTTCTAATGTACTAGAGAAAATGGTGCTCATACTGCTAGTCATTTCCTCTAGTTCATCTGTTTGTTTGGGTTCACTTAGCAGCTGAGCCAGATCAGGTAAGGTGTTTGAGAATCTATCTATAGTGGTTGGAAGGATTGTTCTGCCTGGACGATAACGTGGCGCAACATGACAGATTTCAGCAGTACGCAGTATGCAAGTTACCATGTAATGGTCAGTGACATCATCACTTTGTGGTATAATATCTATATCGGTTGGGTTGGTTCCATGTGATATAATTAAATCTAGTGTGTGATTAAGACGATGAGTGGGACCAGTGACGTTTTGCTTGACCCCAAAGGAATTTAATAGATCTGTAAACGCAGCCCCTAACGCGTCATTTGTGTTATCTACGTGTATGTTAAAATCTCCAACAATTAATGCTTTATCGACGTTGACCAATAGATCTGAGAGAAAGTCTGCAAACTCTTTTAGGAAAGCAGCATAGGGCCCTGGAGGTCTATATACAGTAGCTAAGGCTAGAGATAATACAGATTTCTTTCTTACATCTAATAGCGTGACATTTAGCACTAGTACTTCAAATGAATTAAACCTGTGACCTGTTTTCTGGGTAACATTAAGAATATCTCTATATATTGTTGCAACACCGCCGCCACGACCAATCAGACGGGGCTCATGCTTATAACAGTATCCTGGCGGAGTAGACTCATTTAGACCGAAATAATCATTTGGCTTAAGCCAGGTTTCAGTAAGGCAAAGTACATCGAAACTATTATCTGTGACCATTTCATTTACAATAACCGCCTTAGGTGTGAGCGATCTAATGTTTAGAAGACCTAGTTTTAGAAATTGTTTTTGTTCACTAATATTGAGATTTTCTGGTTTAATCACAATTAGATTTTTCCTAGATCCTACAGTAGATTTAATGTTTGACCTCACTAAACGAGGAATAGACACAGTTTCTATATAATGTTCTACATTGGTACTTATGTCAATTAAGTTAGTACAAAATTGGTTTTGTTCACTAATATTGAGATTTTCTGGTTTAATCACAATTAGATTTTTCCTAGATCTTACAGTAGATGTAATGTTTGACCTCACTAAACGAGGAATAGACACAGTTTCTATATAATGTTCTACACAGTTATGTTCAGACACAGTTTCTATATAATGTTCTACATTGGTACTTATGTCAATTAAGTTAGGACAACAAATACTGTTATTTGGACTTTGACTTACTAGTCATATGATGGTGTGCAGCGCTCTGGAGATGTTGTCCGACAGAAGAGCCGCTCCGATTCTGCTGGGGTGAAGGCCATCAGGACGGAAGAGCCTAGGTCGCTCCCAAAACAGATTCCAATTATTTACAAAGAGCAGCTTCTGTTCATTACACCATGACATTAACCATTCATTTAGAGCAAATAATCTACTGAACTTTTCATGTCCTAGTCGGTACGTGGGAAGCGGTCCGGACACGATGATCGCTG
This sequence comes from Gobio gobio, assembly GCF_949357685.1. Lineage (NCBI taxonomy): Eukaryota > Metazoa > Chordata > Actinopteri > Cypriniformes > Gobionidae > Gobio > Gobio gobio. The sequence continues at coordinate 47,664,794 of NC_137115.1, forward strand.
CTTCAGGCGATGTTCTGCGCACCGTCTCGATCAGGCTCCTGTAGTCCCTCTTCAGAACCTCCGTCTGTCGCAGCCTGGTGTCGTTCGTCCCCGCGTGCAGCACGACAGCTCCGATGCGCTCGTCACCGTTCAGGATCTCGGGAACCTGCGCAGCGACATCGAGAACTCGAGCACCAGGAAAGCAGTGAGTGATAACCTTGCCTTTACCTGAGGTAGCGTGGACATGCCGGACGATGGAAGTACCGATGACCACAGCGTCGCGTTCCGTCTCGCGAAGAGGGGAGAAGCGGTTCCGGGTGGAGATCTCGAAGACCGGGAGGGGCGGAGAGGTCCTCGCTCTGGTCCTGGCTCGCGTCTTCCGCTGTGGAAACACCCAGGGTCCATGGCGCTGTGTCGGTGCCGGAGTGAACGAAACCAGGGATGATGATCGCGTCCTGGGTGCTTGGGTCCTGTGCAGAGAAACACGCGGAGTAGACGAGGTCGGAGTCAAAATGTTAGTATCCACTGACTTGTGCGCATCGGCGCGTGATGTTTCAAGCGCCGTTCGCCGCTCTCTCAGCACAGCTTGTCTGTCTAGAAGGCCGCGAATCTGACTCGCCAACGACTCCAACTCCAACTGCACCGAATGCAGCTCGAACGTGTCCTCACCTGCACTCAAAGGTAACATTAGACACACATCCGAGTTATTCGCCATTGTAGCAGAAGTGCTACGATGGCGAATTGTAGCTATCAGTGTTTACCGGGTGTAACGTTAAACAAGTTACCACGCGTGCAAGGCTAGCGGGCTACCGGTGTAAACAAGTTACCACGCGTGCAAGGCTAGCGGGCTACCGGTGTAAACAAGTTACCACGCGTGCAAGGCTAGCGGGCTACGGCTAGTAGCGGAAGTTCGGATATAAGTAGCGATATCAAAGCAATCCGATTGTTTTTTATAGAGAATCGTATCGGAGATATGTTCACACGCTGTAAATAATAGAAAGTATTCGTTTGTAAGCGAGTATTAAGAAGAAAATCAAGGATTTATGAATCAATTTGACGGAGCTCAAACACAAACAACGCGCTCACAACCCGCCAGCATTAGCTAAAAGTTTGTCAACTAGCTGGTGCAGATTCAGTTGTGTAACATTAAAGTAAATGAAATCATGTCAGGGAGCCATATAAAATTCACTTTGAGACTACTTAATTAAATCACTTAAAATGTATTAATTCTATGATGTTGAAGTTACATGAACATATTATGTTTGTTTAAATTAATTGATTCATGTGGGACCGATGTACACAATTAAATCATGTAAATCCAACACACTTTTTTTTTCAGTGTTGAATCCAATTCATCGACTGGCCTTCAGTGACAGGCTCCAAAAGGGAGTCAAATTTGTATCCATGATAAAATGCTCAACTTTACAGCAGAAAAAAAAAAGTTTGGTACAAAAAGTGGTTTTAGTCTATATACAGCTAATTTTGCCCTTCATGACAACTGCATGTGAGGGGGGGGGGGGGTGATTTTTTTGTATAACTAATCCGTTTAAATTATTTTAAGCCTTAAAATATAAATAAGAGCGTGGCCACTTGAGTGACAGGTGGAGTGCCACTATGGTCAAGCTAGGAGGACGTGGTTTCATCAACCAGGCACCTCAGCTCCACAGAGTAGCAAAAAGAGTGAGTGGCAGTATAGGTTTTCAGTGTGAATACCACGAAAAACACACAAAATACATCTAAAATGGGAAAGAGCTTTGAGATCGACTCTACAAACATATTTGACAAGAAATCTGAGGGATATTTTTACAGACTGCCGAAAGCTACAAAAAAGAGAAGCAGACGTGGTGCCCTGCAAATTCAATAGAGAGCCAATCAAAAGCATCAGAATAGCATTGCTTTACTAAACTGCCTTTAAATGACACTTTAAAATACACTTTTTTTCTCAGTAACTTTACTCCCAAGTGGCAAACTCCCGTGATCTCTCTTGAAGCCAACACAGAAGTGACTTAAACTGCAATTCATTGACTGGCCGCTAGAGGGCCCCATGTTAAAATGCCCAACATTACACTTTACAGCCTGGTTGAAAAAGTGGTTTTGGTCTATAGAGCTAATTTTACCCTTCATGACATCTGTGAGGGGGGTGAATTATTTTATAACTAATCCGTTTAAATTATATTCTGCCTTAAAGTTCTGCATAATTAAGGGCGTAGCCACTACGGTCGATCTAGGCGGGCACCTCAGCTCCACCCACGTCCCGCCTCTTTGCCCATTTTCGGTTATCCGGGAGTGATGCACGATGACACGCTACCAAGATGCCGACCAAAAATGCTCTTCAGAATCCTATGGGTGACGTCACGGACACTATGTCCATATTTTTTTTACAGTCTACGGTTACTCCCCAACACTGTTTAAATATCACGCCAATATAAATGGAATTTACGACAGAAACATAGAAACGTAACCAGGCCAAAAAATCTCATGAAAGAGAAATTGATCTTACACCAAAAACACGTTAACCTTGTAATTGCAAACAATTAAAATATTGCTTTATTATTGTTTTGGATAGGCTACTGCTCACGTCTATATTGATAAATGCCAAATTTTGCGTGGAAACAACCGTACAGCCAGTTTTCTGTCATAAGTTCTTTTCATAAATGAGAGCCCAAGTGTTTTTTCTGATTTAGAGAAACTAGTGCTACCTGTGTAAACATTTATCCCCCAAATTTTTTAAGCAAACATTTGTCCTGAAGCTTGCTATTTGATTAATTTGACAGCAGATGAACCTGTGATATTGCCTTATTTTGTATAAATCCTTTTTATTTTATGAAAAAGGTCTAATTCAACACTCCCTGTGGGATCACACTTTATACACCTCTTGTGCTTCTAATTTAAAGCTCTTGATCACTTCCAGGCTGCCACTGGTCCTTTCCAAATAGATCATTGTATACCTGGAGAATCATGTCAATACGTATTGGTAGTTAAATGTAATGAGCATGTATGCTTGTCCACTGAATCAATGCTTTTAAGACCACACTATTTTTGGAGGGGAGCATTAAACAATTGGGTAAATTGCATTGCAGTGCAACTTGACAAGCATAAACTAATTGCGTATGCCTCAGTATAGAAGCTCAGTCATTCGAATCATTCTGCTACAATACTACAAACAAAGGGACACTCGGATACAATTAAAGATGCTACAAGCATGCTCTGGTGAACTATTGCAATTATATGAAGATATTGTAAACAACTCAGAGGCCTTGCGCCGTCTGCATCATAGCACCTGTACAGAAAATAAAGAAACAATTGATTAGATAGAAATTCTACAGAGGACACTCTATACTGATAGTCTATATACTGCTGAGGAGCACACAATTGACTCGTCTTGAGGCTTTAGCGTTTATCAGTGAGAAAGCGAACAGAATGCAGAAGCTTAGCAGTTCTTTCTTAACTTGAGGAAAAGAGGCTTACGTTACAGGTTTGGAAAAAAGCCTTTTTAAAAAATGTTCTCGGGGGAACGTAAACAAAAACAAAATGATTCAGAGCAGGGTCAGATACGGTGGATGCAATTTTGAAATGCAAATGATACAATTTTCGCAGTCTGAGCATAAATGTTTATCCCAATCCCCTCTCATTCAGCTCATGCTCGGCATTCATCTGTGTTTTGTACACGCACTATGTGTAACGGGTTTCTTGATTGACCATTTAAAAGAGGATTACAGTCTATTCTTGCTTTCGTTGAGGAAAATCGACCAACGTTTCGAAAGATCAACAAACTTGTTGAGTTGGAAAAACACATAGCTTTTCTGTTTTTAAGAATATGCAATAAAATAAATAAATAGCTCCGTTAGTTTTGTCAGAAAACCCTCTGATTCATTAATTATTCAATCACAAATAAACCTCTTCTTTTAAACATCTTTAGAATATCTTTTTTTTTCATAATACAAATATAAGCATTCCAATTCCATTGTTTGAGTCAGAATGTATATATAGCATAGATAATTTTTTTTAATCTAGATTAATCTCACTGTAATCTTGGAATTAATCTAGATTAAAATGGCTCATTTGAATTCTGCCGAAGGCATTCGGAATATGTGTACTCGTAAGTGATCGTTTGTCTTTTTGTAGTTTGAATAATAAATAACTTCTGTCCCTTTAAGACCTGACGCACGCATGGATCCCACTGCTCCTGTGAGCTGGTTACGACTGTGTTTACGTTAAAACTCACCAAGATGGGCATTGAGACATTTTTGAGTGTATTTGACCATTAATAAGCTGGAAAAAGGAGCTCATTTTTGCACTTGTATGTCAGAGGCGGCTTTATTACGGTATGTGTGCGCTTCAGATGCGAGCGCGAAATCTGCGGGAATTAGTAGAATTAACGTTATGTGCAACCCCGTGCGAAATTCAGACCAGTCTCACCAATACTAACACGCGGTAATGCGGAAAAATCCATCAGAACACCCGTTCGCCATGTTCAGAGGATTAAACGGACTGAATGAGAGGAGGCGGTGCGTGTCAACTCGCTGTCGGTCGGAGAGGAGAGTGCAGCTGATATTGATATTGAAGAAAATGAGTATTGTATCGTTTCAGATATTTCAGTATCGATACATAGCGAAATATCGATATTTTTGACAACACTAGTAGGCATACACACTGGTTCGAAGACTCGTTCTCTCACCCCCTACAGTGCAATTGGGCTAGGTATACATCCGCGCTAAAATATCAAGGTGAAAGTCATCATAGCTTGCGTAGTATAGACCCAGCTCCGAACCCAACTTTGAGAATAGATTAACGGCAATATTTTTTTTTATCGCCCGATAAGAGTCTCACGTTAACGCAGCACGTTAACGCAGATAACGGCCCACCACTAATATATATATATATATATATATATATACCGATCTGGCATAACATTATGACCATCTAATATTGTGTTAGTCCCATTTTTGCTGCCAAAACAACCCTGACCCGTCGAGGTATGGACTTCACTAGACCCATGAAGGTGGAGGTCAAGTCAACACCTCAAAATCGTTGTTGTGCTCCTCAAACCATTCCTGAACCATTTTTGCTTTGTGGCAGGACACATTATCCACAGCCACAGAAAGAGGCCACAGCCACCAGGGAATACCGTTTTCATGAAAGGGTGTACATGGTCTGCAACAATGCTTAGGTAGGTGGTACGTGTCACATCCACATGCATGGACATTATATAACATTATAAGTTACGGTGGCCCAGTAGTGCACAACACAACGAAATTTAAAAAGCATACATAAGTTCACAACACAACAAAATAAATCCACAACACAACGGAATGAAACCACAACACAACGAAATCAAGCCACAACACAAAGAAAAATCCACAACACAACGAAATCAAGCCACAACACAACGAAAAATCCACAACACAACGAAATAGCCACAACACAACGGAAATGCTCCCAACCACTCGGGGGCACTCGGAGCGCTGTAAAGTTGCCACTGTTCTATAGAGTTGGCAATCTTACAAAGAAATCAATACCACAATTAGTTTCAACAGTATGTAGGCTAACCATTGTTTATCTATATGAAATATTATTTTAAATCACATCACCTACATGCATTATAGCTGCATATTTATGCTCGAGAATGCTTTGACCCGATACCACGGCGCTAAGGCAACGTCTGCCAATTCCACCAATTGGTTGAAATGTATAATTTGTATGAATTAAAATTACTTTTTAACATTTAAAAACAGACATGTTAAAATTCCACAGCTTGATTGTATTGGTAAAATTGACTTAATAATGCACAACACAACATTGGAATTTGAAAATTAAAAAAAAACAAGTTAATTTAATTCATACAAATTATTTCAACTTGGTGGAATTGGCAGACGCTCCCTTAGCGCCGAGGCAGCGGGTCAAAGCGTTCTCTAGTATAAATATGCAGCTATTATGCACGTAAGTGATTTTTAATTGATATTTCATGTCGATATACAACTGCACACTTAAAACTGATCGTAGTGTTTAAATATTTGTAAGATTGGCGAATCTATATAGAACAATGCAAGGAAAACTAACTTTAGCGCACTCCGAGAGTCCCCTAGTGGTTGAGAGCATTTCCGTTGTGTTGTGGCTATTTCGTTGTGTTGTGGACTTTTCGTTGTGTTGTGGATTTTTCGTTGTGTTGTGGCTTGATTTCGTTGTGTTGTGGATTTTTCTTTGTGTTGCGGCTTGACTTCCTTGTGTTGTGTCTTGATTTCGTTGTGTTGTGGTTTCATTTCGTTGTGTTGTGAACTTATGTATGCTTTTTAAATTTCGTTGTGTTGTGCACTACTGGGCCACCATAATAAGTGACCTCAAGAAACATATTAGAATAAAAGAAAAATAAAATGTCACAGATGCATTAATACTGCCTTAATGGAAGTGGATATAATTCCATTAAAAAAAATTCTGAATGCCTGGATGTCCTGGAATTAAAGATAGAGGCAGATATTACTTGTGTACAGAGAGCTACTTTGTGTAACACCACTTTCGTGCATGTTGAATTCATGTTGACATCAAAATTATGTGTCATTTGGTAATCATCTCTGGTGGATGATTTGCATGTCACACCAATGATTAAAAAGGTCTGTCAAAGTCAGAGGGATCGGATCAGATCGGATCCACTGAATCAGAGAAATAAGCTTTTTTTTTTTTCTCCACTTCAAGGAAAGACAGATGGAGTGGTTAAGGCAAGACTGAATGATTACAACCAACAGGAAAGACTTTGATCATAATAAACAAGGTCCAATATATATTCCATGGTATTCATAGTGAGCTGGTCAGATCACACAAAGCACAGCACATTAATTCTAAGAAAGAACTAATAAACAGATCTGATTACACACACACACACACACACACACACACACACACACACACACACACACACACACACACACACACACACACACACACACACACACACACACACACACACACACACACACACACACACACACACACACAGTTTATCACAGTGTGTGTTTTGCACTTTTTTAATGAAGGTTATTGCCAGTGCTTAGGTTCTCAGAAATGTTTTCTGCAATTAAACTGCATTGCTTTGATTCTATTATCTTTAAATTACCAATTCAACGGTGGAGTTCTCACTTAATTGCTTTACAATGCCAAGTATAGGTACAATTACAATATCAAGTATATGAACACTGGAAAGCTCCACATTCCAATCACATCACTGCTTTTATTTAGTGAATTATCATATAAAAAAACGCCACTAAAGAAACTGAGACAACAGAAGATAAAAGTTCACAATCATGGGTGTAATCTTATTTGAACAAATAAAGGTCAGTAATATCATGGCTGTATGATCAAATATAACCAGGTGTGAGTAAGTGAGGACATGGCTACCTCACTGAAACAGTAGAACCAGAATATGTGTGATATTTCTGTGATATTTCTAAAGCACAGACGCAGTTTCTGCCTGACGCTCACGTCAGACCACTTGGTGTTTGAAATGACCTTTACAAGCCTTTTTAATCACACGGAATTATGACATGGATATTTTCTAACCCTTTACATTAAACTTCCATTTTCCACCATAAACCGATCAGGCATAACTTTATGACCACTGACAGGTGAAGTGAATAACACTGATTATCTCGTCGTCGCAGCACCTGTTCGTGGGTGGGATATATTAGGCAGCATACAGCATACATTTTGTCCTTGTAGTTGATGTGTTAGAAGCAGGACAAAAATGGGCAAGCGTAAGGATTTAAGCGAGTTTGACAAGGGCCATATTTTGATGGCAAGACGACTGTGTCAGAGCATCTCCAAAACTGCAGCTCTTGTGGGGTGTTCCCGGTCTGCAGTGGTCAGTATCTATCAAAAGTGAAGAAAGAAGGTGGCCTGCTCCGATAAATCACATTTTCTTTTACATCACGTGGATTGCCGGGTGCGTGTGTGTCGCTTACCTGGGGAATACATGACACCAGGAAAGCCCTGCCACAAAGCAAAAATGGTTCAGGAATGGTTTGAGGAGCACAGCAATGAGTTTGAGGTAGCCTTCAAATTTCGCAGATCTCAATCCAATCGAGCATGGGATGTGCTGAACAAACAAGTCCGATCCATGGAAGCCCCACCTCAAAACTTACAGGACTTAAAGGATTTACTGCTAACATATTGGTGCCAGATACCAAAGCACACCTTCAGGGGTCTAGTGGAGTCCATGCCTCGACGGGTCAGGGCTGTTTTGGCAGCAAAATGGGGACCAACACAACATTATGTGTTCATAATGTTATGCCTGATAGCCAGGTCTATATTATATCAGACAATCACAGTTTTTGCAGTTTAGTTTAGCTTGCATTTTGACTCTGAAAGTTACAATATGTTACAGCATGCGTTGTGGAATCAAAACACCAGATCACTTAGGGTGGGTGAAACAGATAGAAAAGTGCATCTGAGACCAAGTTATATTAAAGGTCCCGTTCTTCGTGTTTTTTTGAAGCTTTGATTGTGTTTACAGTGTGCAATATAACATGTGTTCATGTTTCGCGTGTAAAAAAACACAGTATTTTTCACACAATTTACTTATCTGTGTACCGCTGTTTCCACTGTCCTAAAAACGGCTGGTGATTTCCTTGTTCTATAAAGTCCCTCCTTCAGAAACACGTAACGAGTTCTGATTGTGCAAGCGGTTCCTGTGCTGTGATTCGACCACAGCTTAGCGCACGTGAAAGCGGTTCCTGTGTTGTAATTTGACAGCAGTTTAGCGCACGTTGGAAAGGTCACGCCTCTTAACGGAGCGATGTATGCGTTCAATAATCTCTACAGCGTCCCTGGGAAAGCCAAACAAAGGTGATTTGACTCCTGGATGAAAATAACAGCGTCTCGATGACATGGCCATAAACACACTCAACGCAACAGTTCCTTTTCTCCACGCGACCGTCCGCTTCTCCAGCAACAAGACCGCGCCCCCTTTTTCGCGTTTCTTTGTGGGCGGAGGTTAGTCTGTTCTACTGCTCTACTGACGTAATTAAAGAAGGAAGTACCAGGATGTAGTCCAAGCCAGCCGTTCGCTGTAGGCTTTGAAAGGGAACTTCTGTTAAATAAAATATCTCGCTTGGCATTGAACTTTGAGCTTTATAATTTTACAGGTATTATTTATGCTCTAACAGCAACATTACACACTAACTAAAGTTTGAACAATGGAATCGTGAAGAAGGGGACCTTTAAAGCAGCACTAGGTAGGTTTTGCTCTCGGGGTCCCCCTACAGTTGGGAAACAGTATTGTCCTCTACTACTGTCGTAAACTCTGTCATTCTACATCAGGGGATGCATCGCACGTGCATTTGTTGACATGACAACCATGATAGCCCTGAACACTGCAGAAGTTCACATTCTGCTTGCGTCACGTGTGAAATGTCTTCATCCCAGGTACAGTGGCATATGTTTCAGCATGTCATATGAATATAATTTCATGGGTTTTATTTTTTTTTCAAACGCCAAATGATCGCGATGCTCACGTTTACAAGCCAGCGTCATTATAGTAGCCTAGTCTATAGGTTCCCGTTTTACAGAATCTATATGATACTTCAATTCAATGTTTGAGTGGTAGGTAATAACCATATATCGTCAATATTATAATAGCTACCATAGATGAATCTGCAAATTTGAAAAATCGATTTGCATTATAGCTTGAGGCAAGACAAATAAACAAATATCACAGACATGTTAGGTATCCTAAAATATGATTTTGGACGTCTTATGTATTTACTTGCAAGAATGTAGCCCCTCCTCCTTCAGCTCACGCCAACGAGCTAACGCTGGCCCAATGTTGATCCTCGTCCTGCCTTTAATCCGATCACTTTCTCGTTTCCTCTTTTTGCTTTCCTCCGACAAAACCTTTGCTTTCTTATTTTTCTGTGCTGCTTCGGCCATGACTATAACATTCGGCAAACAAATGATAGTTGGGCTTGTACGACCGAATTTAAGGAAGTGGGGGTGGTGGTGGAAGTGACGTATATGCCGTAAAGCAGTCGAATTTCGTAGTTCTTTTTGTTCTCGGGTTACTACCCGAAACCCGAAGTTTAAAAGTACGATTAAAAACGATACAGACCCCGTCAGGCTATGGCAGACGAGTCATTCAACCTATTGTAAGTCGATGTATCATCACAAGAGTCTTGAAAATATATTATAAAGGTTGAAAAGTTACCTAGTGCTGCTTTAAGAGAAATGTGTGGGTCAAAGTGACAGGTCCCATGGCATACATAACAGAGCTGAGAGTGTATCTATAAACAGTCCTTCCAGAAAAATGCGGCTTTTTTTTGTGATTGTTGCGGGCAAAAATCCTTGATTATGCGGCACGTTTTCTTAAAAAATGCGATGAAAAATGCGGGATATTTATGCAATTTTATGCGATAAAATTGCGGGAACTTGCAAAAACTGCGGTTTGATGAGAAAGAGAAAAAAAGCACTACATCACAGAAAGTGCTGGAATATTTAAGTTCTCATCTTGTTTTATTGAAGACCTTAATAATGGCTCAAATTTACAAAACATTTAGTCAATCAAGTTCTGTAGCTTTACAAAAGGAATATGCTACAACTTCTGAAAAAATTAATAAATAACTTCCTGTTTTACAGATGTCGCTATACAAAACAGACATTTGAGTGCTTTCAATGCACAAAGTGCAATCTCTTAAAGGGTTAGTTCACCTAAAAATGAAAATTCTGTCATTAATGACTTCCCTTTATGTTGTTGGACACAAATTAAGATATTTTAGTTGAATTCCGATGGCTCAGAAAGGCCTCCATTGGCACAATGTACACTCTCAAGACCCATAAAAGGTAGCCTACTAAAGACGTCGTTACAAAGTCCATCTCACTACAGTGGTTCTACAATAACTTTATGAAGCGACGATAATAGTTATTGTGTGCAAAAAAAACTAAATAACGACTTATATAGTGATGACTGATTTCAAAACACAGCATCATGATGCTATGAATCATCGAGTCGATTCATGATTCGGATCGCGTGTCAAACTGCTGAAATACGTGACTTTGGCGATCCAACCCTCTGAATCGACTCATTGATTCATAACGCTTCAAACCGCTGAATCAACTCATTGATTCATAACGCTTCAAACCGCTGAATCGACTCATTGATTCATAACGCTTCAAAGCTGTGTTTTGAAATCAGTCAGCACACAGGGAAACTGCTTTGCTCTTTTGCTGTTATTTTTGTTGGCCAATGGGAGTTTGTGCTTCATCATGGTTTCACCGGTATCTATGGTTTCTCCACGGGGTTTGAAGCTTTTCGATGACGTTCGCGTCGGGTAATCACGTCACTTCAAAACGTTCCCATGGCAATAGGCGGAAATGGCGGCTCTTGTGTGAAGTAAACAAACATTTTTCAACTTTCTGCTAATATATATGACTTTTTTTGCAACGAAAATGCGGGGATTATGAAATCATGATAGCCCCGCATATTTTGCACGCGGAAATAGGCAATTTATGCGGCGAAAGTGCTGCGTATTTGAAAAAATGCGGCCCCCGCATGAATATGCGGACTTTGGCTGATTATGCGTTAAATCACGCGATCGCATAATCGCGTTTTTCTGGAGGGACTGTATAAAGAGGGGAGAGTTAGAGGAAAAGAAATGAAAGATGACTCACCAGTGAATCAAACATGGACTTTTATATCCTGCATTTGAGTAAATGTAGACTAGTGTATTCAACAAAACAGTGTGTTTTCAAATGTAGTCGTTTAATGTAATCTGTTTAGTCTGGGTTGTCACCTTGTCTGTTTTTGTTCCATCAACAAAAATAGTTCCAAATGAAGCCATATCAGAACCGTTGCAAGTCTTTGAGCAACACAAAGTTATGGTTTCCTTAATGAATCAGCATTTTTTAACAAATCAGTTCTATGAATGATTCAATGACTCTGAAATCGCAGACTCTAGGTACTTCTTTTGAATAAGTAATTACTTTGTGACTGTTTAAAAAAGTATGTTCTGTATGAATGTGTGTAGCATGAATGTTATCAGGATGCACTATACATCCATCTTGTGTCAGTTGTGTCTCTTCTCTGCCATTCACAAATCACTCCCGTGGCCTGATAGTAAAGTGTCCACTGGATACACACTTTAGAATCTGGGAGTAGAAGGTAATCTGGGTACTGTGTGTAAATTCAGACATACTCCTCTTTTTTTAACCTACTATGTTTCTCCCTATGGAAGAATGATCATTCCTATGCAGCCAGTCACTTGTTTCACTCCAGAATGGATCAGTGTTTCAAATGAATTGGTTTAAAGAATTGTTCAGTGACTCACTCATAAATATAAACATAAAGGATCTTAATTGTCATTGATGATTCCATGAAGAACCTTTAACATCCAAGGAACCTTTCCATCTCACTAAAGCCATCTTCTTTATAGCAGAATTTTTTATTTTATTTTATTTTTTAGATTTTTTAAAATTTTCTTAACACTAAGAAAAATATGTCTCTTTTAAGAACTGTTAAATGAAAGATTCTTCGTAGAACCCAAAAATGGTTCATCTATGGGATTGCTAAGAAAACCCTCTTGTGAAACCTGTATTGAGTGTACTGGAGTATCCATATATAAAGTGAAAACACTTTAGAACAGCCAGGAAATTGACATCAAAAGACTACAGTCAAACGGACAGGACTGCTGAGAGGATTACTGGTGCCCCCCTACCCAACCTCCAAGATCTTTACACCTCCACAGTGAGAAAAAGAGCTAAGAAAACCACTTTGGACCCCACACACCCAGCCCACTTTCTCTTTGAACTGTTGCCCGCTGGCCGGCACTGCAGAGCATCGAGCACCAGAACTGCTAGGCACCACAACAGTTTTTATTTTCCCATCAGGCTATATTCAATCTGAACAAATAAAACTCTCATAACTGTACATTGTACATAACATCTCAGAACTGACATAACATATTAAATGTAAATAACATACCTGTACATTCATAAATCTATTGTATGTTTTTTATAATTCCTTGTGTGTGTAAACAAACTTGGCAATAAATGTCTTTCTGATTTGTTATTAAAGACTTATTCTTGCTGGATTCTCCCACGTTTTGTGATTTACTACAACTACCTCCACCTGCTCTGCTTGGAGCAGAAGCATCGTTCCCTCGAGGACCACATGAGTGGTGCCTTACCACTTTTCCCTACCACTCCCTGAGTGTGTTTTTTCAGATTAGCTTAAATGAGCGGTGTAAGGCACGCCTACCCAGTGATGGCCCTCGAGTGACATTCACCGCCTATGTGGAGTGGGTGCTAGTGAATTGTGGATCTGTGTTCACTACCTGCCCAGCTGAGGAGGACATAACCAGCACTACTCCAGACCCAGAGTGCAGCCAGACTTCAGCCACACACCCTATTGACCAAGAGCCTGAGCCCACAACAGATGCAGAGCCCGCACCCGTCGCGATGCCAGTGCCAGAGACCATGCCTGAGCCCAGCATCAGCCCGGAGCCTGAGGTCAACAGAGAGTCTGACCAGGTGTGTGAGCTGGCTCCACCTGGGTCTCCACCTCCTTCAGCTCCATCTCAGTCTATCGTTCCCCGTGTTTTGTTTGCCAAATTTCTACCATGGCTCCTCCCTCCCTTGACTCCGCTGTGGGCCCTCATCCTGGCTGTTATCTGGGTCTCTCCTACATCACATCATCCTGTGGCCTTGGCATCCTGGGCCTTGGCACCCTGTGTAACTGACTACTGGACTTTCTAACAGATAGACCTCAGTCTGTGAGGGTTGGAAATAACATCTCCAGTGCCATCTCCCTGAGCACCGGCTCCCCTCAGGGCTGTGTCCTGAGTCCATTACTGTTCACCTTGATGACCCAGGACTGCCGTGCCAGGTTCAGTACAAACCACATTGTGAAATATGCAGATGACATGACAGTTGTGGACCTTATCCAGGATGACAATGAACAGGCTTACAGGGAGGAGGTGAGACAGCTTGTGGACTGGTGCAAAACAAACAACCTGCTCCTGAATGTCGACAAAACAAAGGAGATCATCGTTGACTACAGGAGAAAGCAGCACAGTCATACACCACTCCTCATCAACGACACAGATCACGGACAGTCTAACATGGACCCTCAACACCGCCTCTCTTGTGAAGAGAGCACAGCAGCATCTTTACTTTCTGCGCCAGATGAGAACAGCACATCTTCCACCTCCCATCCTGAGCACTTTCTATAGAGGAAGTATAGAGAGCATATTGACCAGCTGCTTCTCACTCTGTCTGGTTTGGGGACTGCAAAGTCTCAGACTGGAAGTCTGTACGGAGAGTGGTGAGGACAGCGGAAAAGATCATCGGCTCTTCACTGCCATCCATCCAGGATCTCTCACACAAACACTGTTTGACCCGGGCCCAAAACATTATAAAAGACCCCACCCATCCTCATCACGGGCTGTTTTCTCTCCTGCCCTCTGGTCTGTTTAGTATCTTCTTAGTATCTAGTATCTTGTATGTATGTATGTATGTATGTATGTATGTATGTATGTATGTATGTATCTATCTATGTATCTATCTATCTATGTATCTATCTATGTATCTATCTATCTATCTATCTATCTATCTATCTATCTATCTATCTATCTATCTATCTATCTATCTATCTATCTATCTATCTATCTATCTATCTATCTATCTATCTATCTATCTATCTATCTATCTATCTATCTATCTATCTATCTATCTATCTATCTATCTATCTATCTATCTATCCTAACAGTTGACGATCAGTAATCATCATTAAGTGTGGTTTGTGTGTATGTTCTCCTGAGATTCTCCAGTGTATTTCCATTTGTGGATTAAATACTATTTATATTGAATGCCTTCCTCAATTGTGTTGGACTGCTACCACCAACCGTGACACTTAAATGAAAATGGTTGTGAAAAATACATTATTATCCCATTATTATACATTATTCGCCTGAGATCAAGCAACAATTTGCTGACCCCCTGCAGTACTGTTACCAAAAAAAGAAGCAAAGGAAAAAATAAACATTAAAGTAACCACAATCTAATTAACTTTGCATGTCTATTATACAATTTGTGTTCACGCATTATGAAATGTATATCCGCAGTGCTTCCTTTAAAATGATAATAATAAAAATAATAATAATATTTTGTTTTGCTTATCCTTTGGTTTCCATTAAATTCAATGACAGTGAAAACAGCACAAAAAATAAATGTTTTTCATATAGCACAACATTGAGTTCTGTCTTAATGCTAATCTGTATTCCAATTGGAATACAACAGCTTAATAATGTGATACCAGATACTAGCGTGTAGAATTTCCCTCTAGAGCACAACACATAAATCCATCTGTTCATGTTAGGTCATTCATCAAGATACACAACTTTCTGTCTAAAAATGATAGACCATATCTAATTCTAAATTATATCAAACTACCGTTTTATTGTACAGTATTCACATTACTTTATCTGCAATTTTAAGATTAAATGTCACAAAAGTCATGGGTTTGAAAAGGGTGTGATTCAGATTAACAGCCATTAACAGTGATAAAATAACGGTTTTGTCTTAGCAGCAAAACATGTCAGTAACTGCTTGTTGTTTGCACTTTAGACTTTCAATTTCCTAACCTTTACTTTACACATCTGATGTCATAAAGGCCATTATATTGGTTTGTAAGAGAGTGAGTCAAATGAGTGTGTCCAATTAAATTAATCAAGAAGTTGCTGAATTAAACGATAGCAGTGAGGAAATATCTATTTAAGACTTTCTAAGGTCTTAACTATTAACTTAAAGTCTTTAGAGAAAAATGTACACGGTTTAAAGCTGGGGTAGGCAATGTTTTTCATAAACACTTTTTGTTATACTGGTTGAAGCACAATCAATAGAAGTGGTCTAAATATTTTAATTTTATCTTCTGTGGAAGTCTCAGGACCAAAAAATGTTAGTCCAATAATTGCATTCAGATAGGATTTTTTAACTGGTTGTTGGTGTAGGGACAGCGGGGCACAACCTAACGTGGGGCTAGTTGTAACACACATGGTTTAACAATTTCCACACATGCCAGGATGACGAAACGTATTTACTAGTTGCCATATAAACATTATTTAGAGAAAAATTTGTGTCAAATTAAAAAATCTTTGAAAGGTATCACATTTATTTTCCCATAGCAAAAGTAATTTTCTTAAGTTTATTTTTCATCTCTGTTTTTTATGTTGATTTAAAGCTAGACAAATCTGATATTATTTTAATCTTATATCTGTTATTTAACAGTTGAGAGAGTTCTTTAATGCTGATCTAACCAGCAGAAGACACGAGTCGGGTTTAAATCCCAGTTTCGCAGGCGGGGCATGTTGTCACACTGCGTTACAATAAGCCCCTATTAGAACTACGTTATTATATTCTATACTTTTATGAATTCTATTGAGAAACCTTGAGAAAAAGGTGAATAAAGACTGAGAGTCAATGTTCAGAAATGCTTAATTAGGGCCCGAGCACCGATGGTGTGAGGACCATATTGGAATTGCACAGCCTATTATTCTTCTTCTCCGAAATTAAGCATTGCATTTTTGAGGGCCTAAACATGCTCGAAAACGTCTCGGTTACGTATGTAACCCTCGTTCCCTGAAGGAGGGAACGGAGACGTACGTCGGAACTGACCGACGAATTGGGATCTGTTTCAGAGACCAATCTACTTCGAGTGTATTAAAAACGAGCCAAAGGACATTGGCATGCGGTGCACGCATTCCACGCGCCGCCCCGCATTGCGGGTATAAATACGGAAGTGGAAGTACCGCATATTGTTTTCAACTGAGGAGCCGAGAAGAGTGGATCGGGCCTTCAGCTGAAGCACAGCACCTGGCGACGGGACGTACGTCTCCGTTCCCTCCTTCAGGGAACGAGGGTTACATACGTAACCGAGACGTTCCCTTTCAGTCGGTCACGTTCGACGTACGTCGGAACTGACCGAGGAATTGGGATCCCTACCAACACGCCAGGGAGCTGGCCCTTCCAGCGCCCTGCCTGAGCTCGCTGAACCACTCCTATGTTGGAGTGGGTGTCAGGGCTCCTGGCAGGGAAGGACAGTCACTGCTGTTCCTGCAAGACCCACTCAGCGTGACTATTGGATAACGCTGGGAAAGCGTGCCTGTCTCGGGAGATGGTACGCTGCGCAGCCACATCCTTCAATGGAAGGAGAGGTGGAAATACGCATCAGGACTAACCTAACCTAGGGTAGTGCAACTATGGAAATCTCTGGGGTGGACCCAACCTGATCCCAGGGGGGGAAGAACACACCCAGAGATGACAGAGCGGGCTCTGTCGAGGGAAAGACACGGGGCTAGCCGAGCAGGGTAGCAGATACCGTGGAGAATACACATATGGGGTAGCCGTGAGGGGACCGCAACATATGGAACCCAGCCTACACACACGTTCCACAAGCATACGGGTGCAGGCCTGGCGTCAGACGGTCCGCAGCGTCTGACACCGCAGGGGTGACGGAGGAACTCACAGGGTTAGCCGTTTCCGGGGAACACAACTGGAGCAAGAATAGACGCACGTATCCGGCCCGGAGGCGGGAGTGGCGTTGCAAGCGGACACTAGAACGGGTACTTAGCGCTACTGGCCCTGGGGGGCGAGGATGCGGGAAGATACCGGCTCTACACGGAGGCTATAAAATCTAGCGAACGTGTTAGGTGTCGCCCAGCCCGCAGCTCTACAAATGTCTGTCAGCGAGGCACCTTGAGCCAGCGCCCAGGATGAAGCGACACTCCTTGTTGAGTGCGCTCGCACCCCGAACGGGCAAGGTATGTCTTGGGACTGGTAAGCCAAGACAATGGCATCCACTATCCAGTGGGCCAACCTCTGCTTGGAGACAGCCTTCCCTTCTGCTGACCTCCGTAACAGACGAAGAGCTGTTGTGAGGATCTGAAGCTTTGAGTCCGGTCAACGTAAGCGCGAAGAGCGCGGACGGGACATAAAGCTAGGGCTGGGTCTGCCTCCTCCGAAGGCAGCGCTTGCAGGTTCACTACCTGGTCCCGGAAGGGAGTGGTAGGAACCTTGGGCACATATCCAGGCCGGGGTCTCAGGACAACGTGAGAGTTGGCCGGCCCGAATTCTAGGCACGATTCGTCAACCGAAAGTGCATGCAGGTCCCCTACCCTCTTGATTGAGGCCAATGCGGTCAGGAAGACTGTCTTCATGGACAGGATTTTTAGCTCAACTGACTGCAAAGGCTCAAATGGAGGACCCTGGAGTGCTCTAAGCACCAGGGCTAAGTCCCAAGAGGGTAACGAGGTAGAACGAGGAGGATTTAGTCTCCTCGCACCTCTGAGGAACCTGACGATTAAGTCGTGCTTACCTACGGATTTACCGTCTACTGCATCGTGATACACCGCAATTGCTGCGACGTACACTTTGAGGGTGGAGGGAGACAGCCTTCGCTCCAACCCATCCTGCAGGAAGGAAAGCACGGCATTAATCGAACACCTTCGGGGGTCTTCCCGGCGGGAAGAACACCAAACGACGAACAGGTTCCACTTCAGAGCATAGAGGCGCCTCGTAGAGGGGGCTCTAGCTGAAGCGATGGTGTCTGCCACAGCTGCGGCAGGCCACCTAGAACCTCCGCGTCCTGTCCAGGGACCAGACATGGAGTTTCCAGAGGTCTGGACGCGGGTGCCATAGAGTGCCCCGTCCCTGAGAAAGAAGGTCCTTCCTCAGGGGAATCGGCCAGGGAGGGGCTGTCGCGAGGAGTGCGAGTTCTGGGAACCAGGTCCGGTTGGGCCAATAGGGCGCAACTAACAAGACCTGCTCCTCGTCCTCCCTGACCTTGCACAGAGTCTGTGCAAGAAGGCTCACTGGGGGAAACGCATACTTGCGTAGGTCCCGGGGCCAGCTGAGCACCAGTGCATCTATGCCTAAGGTACCTCCGGTCAGGGAGTAGTACCACTGGCAATGGGTCGACTCCGGGGAAGCGAACAGGACTACCTGTGCAACCCCGAAGTGGTCCCATATCAGCTGGATGCTCCAGGGGGTGGAGTCGCCATTCGCCCGGAGGTGTCGGCTGACGAGAGAGCTCGTCAGCTGTCTGGTTCAGCGCACCTGGGAAGTGAACAGCACGAAGTGACCTCACAAACTTCTGACTCCACAGGAGGAGATGGCGGGCGAGCCGGAGTATGCAACGGAAGCGTAGACCACCCTGTCGGTTGATGTACGCAATGGCCGCAGTGCTGTCCGAACGGACCAGTATGTGTTTGCCCTGGAGCGGTTTCTTGAACCGGGCCAGGACAAGACGCACCGCCAGAAGCTCTAGGCAATTGATATGCCAACGCAGTTGGGGTCCCGTCCACAGACCCGAAACTACATGCCCGTTGTACGTGGCCCTCCAGCCCGTGGACGAGGCATCCGTGAAGACCACAGCATGCTTGGACACCTGTTCTAAGGACACACCGGCCCGGAGAAACGAGGTGTCCGACCACGGGCTGAAGGTTTGGCGACAGTAAGGAGTAACTGAGACCCGGTACTGACCGCACTGCCACGCCCATCTCGGGACTCGGTTGTGTAACCAGTGTTGAAGCGGCCTCATATGAAGCAATCTGAGCGACGTTACCACGGCTGCAGATGCCATATGCCCCAGGAGCCTCTGAAAGAACTTCAGTGGGACCGCTGTCCTGCCTTTGAACGTATTCAAGCAGTTCAACACTGACCGGACGCACTCTGGAGTGAGGCGCGCCTTCCGGTTGACCGAATCCAACTCCATACCGAGATAAGAGCAAACTCTGTCCCACGCAGAGGATCTCTTCTCTCGGTTGACCCGAAGTCCCAACAGGCTGAGGTGACTGAGCACCATGTCCCTGTGTTCGCACAACTACTCCCGAGACTGGGAGAGAATAAGCCAGTCGTCGAGATAGTTGAGTAAGCGAACGCCGTGTTCTCTGAGCGGAACAATGGCTGCCTCTACGACTTTCGTGAAGACGCGAGGCGACAGGGACAGCCCGAAGGGCAAGACTTTGTACTGATATGCCCTCCCCTCGAACGCAAAGCGCAGGAGCGTCTGTGTCGAGGAAGGATAGAGACATGAAAGTACGCGTCCTTCAGGTCGATAGCTGCGAACCAATCTTGGGGACGGATGCACTGGAAAATGCGTTTCTGCGTTAACATTTTGAACGGGAGCTTGTGCAGGGCCCGATTCAAAATGCGCAGGTCCAAGATTGGTCTTAACCCACCCCCTTTCTTGGGTACAATGAAGTAGGGGCTGTAGAACCCCGACCTCATATCGGCTGGAGGAACCGGCTCGATCGCGCCCTTCACCAGCAGGACATCGATCTCTGACCGCAAGACATGGGCATCCTTGCTCCGCACTGAGGTGAAGAGGATGCCCCTGTACTTGGGAGGCCGGCGTGCGAACTGAATTGCATAGCCGAGTCTGATGGTACGGATGAGCCAGCGAGACGGTCTGGGGAGGCCAAGCCAGGCCCCCAAAGACCGAACAAGGGGGATCATCGGCACCACAGACGTACCGGGGGTGAGGCAGCGGGTTGGAGCACTCAGACCCGACTCGGGAGGCCCGGAGGCGGCCCGGAGTGTTGCCTGAGTACTCCAGGTGGGGCAGAGTGTGGGTGAGGAGGCCCGGGGGCGTCCTCGGTGCCCACTCTGCTGCCCCCTGGCGAGGGGTGAGAGGGGAGGAAAGGAGTGGCAAGGCCCGGAGGCGTCGCACACTGCCAACCTGACCCTCTCGGAGCTCAGGGAGGGAGGAAACTGCTCTGAGAATGTGGGTACCGCATGGACTCCGGAGAGCCAGCGGCAGGACCGAAACCGAAAAATATTCTCCCCCCCAGTCCTCCTCCGGGGGGGGGAGGGGTGCGGACACCGTCTCCCCGAGCAGTTCACCATCTCGCTGGGCTGCCCGTTCCAAGGCCGCTTGCCCTTGTGCTTGCTAGTGGACTCGCGGGACCCTGGCCGGGTTGGGCACATCCCCTGCGTCCTGCCACCTGCTGCCCGGGTGGAGGCTGCTGCTGGGCTTAGCAGGGGCGGAGGCGGACGCAGGTGGTGCACCCTCGGCGACAAGCAGACGGAGGCAGTGCAGCCGATTTTTTATTTATAATTTTTTTTTTTTTTTTAAACCACCTCCATCCGCTTTTGGGCCACCGAGAACTGCTGGGCGAGTTCTCGACAGCGTCGCCGAAGAGGCCAGTCTGACAGACAGGGGCGTTGAGGAACTGAACTGTCGGGCTCACGCATATCTGCCAGGTTTAGCCCCAGCTTCCTGGACCACTAATGTGGACATCGCCTGACCCAGGGAGCGTGCAGTGACTTCCATCACCCGGTGAGCGAGGTCCATCACTGCACGCAGTTCCTGCATAACCCCTGAGTCGGGACTACCCTCGTGCATGCAGGAGAGAGGGTAGTGAGAGAGCGAAAAAATTTATACAGATTATGGCCCTTTTGGTGTTCCATATTTTGACACCAAATAGTTCCACACTGCTAAATTTTTCCAATGCACACCCAGGCAGCCACCCTGGAAGGCATGGCTGTCAACACTGAATCTGAATCAGCATGAGCACACACTATTATAGTGGAAACTCAGCGTCATCATCTCCAGCGCATAACAGCCCTCTCTCCGATGCAGCAATTGACATCTGTCCTTTGCCAGAGCCAAAAATGAAATGCTAGGTCCCCCTTTTTTCAAAAAAGGACCAGCAATCCCATCTGGACTACCAGCAGGCATGAGAGACAGTGGGCGTGGCCGCCAGACTCGACGGCACACGGCACGCTGAACGCTCGAGCCCCTAGGGGCAGGACGAACAACACGCCGACGTGGCCATGTTCTCATGAGAGAATATGAACCACCCACGACCAAAGTCTCAACATGCTCATGATGCGATAGAGGAGTGGGGGCCCGAAGAGATGTACCCGGCGGGAATGCCCCACTTTAATCCTCAGGTCACCAAGGCTTCTTAACCAAAATAGATATTTTCTGGAGCACCAGAAAATAAACTAGATCGGGGAATAAGCAAAGGGACTCAACCCCGTTTGAGGTTTCATAGTCTGGACCGCGCATCTACCGAGCGCCGAGTGACGCGCTGGGTTGCCGTGGCAACCCCCGCTGTCAGCTGGCGCTCGACGGCACACGGCGCGCTGAACGCTCAGCCCTTACGAGAAAGGTGAGACGAACAACGCGCCGACGTGACCACGCTCTCCTGAGAGAGCATGAATCACCCACGAAAGCAATCTCACATGTTTATATGTGAGAGAGATCGTGGCCGTCAAATGAGGACAGGAAACAACCGCATCCAGAAACACACGGTTTGAATAACATCTTGAAAAAGACGCAGGGTCAAACCGTGTTGCTCTTTTAGTGACAGAGAGAAGAGAAAACCGCTCCGAACGTGCCGAGGCACACAGGGGAATAGCCGCGGCTTACAGCGGTTTAAAGGTGCAAGCCCGCTGTAAGCACTCAGAGGGAAACGCCCAGCGAACCAACAGTTTCACTTCTGGTCGCGACCACCGCTGTATAGCACCGTCACACCGACACAGGAACAGGTAAGCTGATCTTCTCTCGTAATGTCTTGAAACTCGTTCGTAGAACACACTCTTCGCAGGAAGCATGAAAGCTCGGCTCCGAAGTTGAAAGCAATATGCGGTACTTCCACTTCCGTATTTATACCCGCAATGCGGGGCGGCGCGTGGAATGCGTGCACCGCATGCCAATGTCCATTGGCTCGTTTTTAATACACTCGAAGTAGATTGGTCTCTGAAACAGATCCCAATTCGTCGGTCAGTTCCGACGTACGTCGAACGTGACCGACTGAAAGGGAACTCATGAAGCTTTGCACACGCGTCAGAAGTGGCAGAAATGTCCGTCTGATATGGGTTTCAGAATTTGGTGTGGCAAAATGGCTCAATAGCGCCACCTACAAAATTTGAATTAAAAGCTGTTCGAGCTACGTTTAACGTACAAGTATGAAATTTTCTCTGCACACTTTTTGCCATTTTTGGGCTCATACTTTAACAAACTCCTCCTACAGTTTTAATCGGATCATCATTATATTTGGCCAGTCTAATCTAAAGGACTTAGCGATGATAAATTGTGAAGATCTTGAGTTTTCGCTGAAGAGCACTCAGGCATACAATGTTCGATCAGCACCAAACTTCACATGTTTGATAAGAGTCCTGTCCTGAAGACATCTACATGCCAATATTAGTTAGTCATAGCACCACCTGCAGGCAACAGGAAGTGTGGCACATCGAAGTGACTTTTTCCAATATTTACCCGCTTAAATGTATGTCGCCCACTATTCACTGTTTTCAAGAGAATTATGAACTATTCAAAGTTTTTCGGGTGCGAGGGCCCTTTCATCACTGCTTGCAGCTTTAATTATTATTATGTTTTGAACTATGCTGTAGCTGTAGTGCGTTTGTTGTCAAACTCAAATTTTTTTTTATTTTTAATGATAAAAAAATGCCATTATTTTATTTGAAAAAGTTAATAATTGTATTTTATTGACAAAACATTTTAGTTTGTCATGGATATTTTTTTTATTATATCAGATAACATTTTAATCTGTCATTTGGTCATGTTACAAAGTACCCCAAACATGTTACAATGTACCCCACCTATGGGGCATGTTGTCACATTTCACTTCCATTCTTTCGGGGTAAATCAAGAAAAAAGTATACACTGTATTAATGAAACAAAACCACATAATTGTACTAGACGTGTGCAATTAATGTGGGAAAAAATAAATACCCTGAACCACAAGTGGATTTATACAAACTGAGAAAGTCAAAAAGCGTTAGGCTGTGCCCCGCTCTCCCCTACCGTATTTGCATACCTCCACACATGCTGTTCACGCAGACATCACACGTCATCAGCCATGAGACTATGCAAAGTTGTAGACAGACAGTCATCGAGCGCCACAAACAAACAGCAGCCACCTTTTACAGTTCCTCCTGAAACAAAATAACATGCTGCGTTCAGGCCATGTCGCAATTACAGTAATTATTACTGTAACCCGTTACATCCTCAGACTCAGATTTATACGTTTCCATGTCAACACTATCAACACTGTGATGAATTTGCAGCAGTCAGGTGGTACAAGTCAGCTCTCTTTAAGTTGTTTACGTTCCTTATCATTGTAATGTTATGTGCTTTGAGACGGGGTAATTTTACAGCGTCTCTCGTGACGCTTTTTCTGACTCTGCTGTGCGCGTTCATGTGTTTTGAAGGAGGCGTGGCTTTGACAAGCGTTCTGAAGGGAGGTAGGGATCTTATGATTTCAAAGCTAGCTTGCTATTGCTAGCCTCTCCGAATTGCTTACCCTAGCTTTAACTGAATTAAATTGAATACGTTTTTGACAAGTTTCTGAAGTAGCTAAATTAGTGAACATGTCAAAATGTTGTTCAAATTGTTCTGAAAGTCTTCAGATGATATATACATGAATGCATGATGAGTGGGAAAGAATCTGCCTGCTTACTCGACGGCAACTATTGCTCTCAATCAAAATCTCTGTGTAATCCTGGAGCTCTATTTCATTTTATCCACCTCTGGTGTCTGTAAACAATCCATCAAGATAGAAATGCTGTCACATATCACTGTTTCATTATACAAAGATCTGCAAACACTGTTGCTGTCTAGACGTGGGCTAGCATTTCTGCATGAATTATTTGAATAACAAGACATTTTAATTAAACAGTCATGTACTTTGTTAATTATGTAATTTTATAAATAGGAGAGACTCTGTAATCAAAACATTTAGAGTCCAGATGCGCAAAGGTGTGTTTTTCAGTGTTATTTAGTATTTTATATATCTTGTATTTAATATTTTGAATAAATAATTGAATTCTCATTTTAATTTTGTTGCGTAATTTTTTCATCTGATATCGTTTCAGCTTCATTTCTGTTATGGCCAGAAGGAAGGAGAGGACAATCTCAATAGCAGCCATTGAACTTTATTTATAAACAACAACAAGAAAGGTACTCAATAAAGAGCACAGCAATGCACTTACAACTACCAAAAATCTCTTTATCGAAATAACCCGATTTACGTGCAAATCAATAACTTGCAATGCACGTAAACAGCGTTTAAAAGACTGTATTAAATGAACCGGGTTATTCCCTGGTGGTGATGACATAACGCACGCATCCATGTATTTTCACTCTAATGGTATTCTATTTATAATGTGAGTTATGATGTTTAATAAAGCATTAAAAACCCCAGAGAACTTCAAAATGACTAATTCTCCTCTCATATTTGAAGTTTCTACAACTGTACCACTTCTCCTTTGGCTGCATGAGATAAGAACACTTTTTATATTTCTTGGGTCAAGAAAAATAGATTTCTCCTCCCCTACCGCAAAACACTCGCTGTGGCTTGATGCTCTTAAATCTTCCGTATAAAGCTGACAGAACGCGGGTTATGGTGTTTACATGCCGGGCGTAATTGGGGTAATGGGCATAAATCTAGCTGTGTCGAGCCGTTTATGAACTCATGCTGATAAAGGAAAATGATTTAGTGCGTTTACAAGACCACACGTGATATCGTATTAAACATAAATCAGTTTAAAAATGTGCATGTAAACCAACCGGCAACCTTCCGGGCTCTCTCTTGAATCTAGTCTCAGCCTCAGGCGTCATGCCCACAAACTTTTGGCTGAAAGTCTGATGCATAGGGCACATATTTCTGGAAACACTTAAGGAGTTTCAAAGTCGTCATCTGATTGGTTGAATTCTACAGGATGTACGTGAGATATGTGCGTGGTGCGTTCTTTAACGGCCCGTCTGGAAACAAATGCTGTGACGCCAAACTCCCTTGCGGAAGAAGAACGCCGTCGTGTTTACAACTGTGACAATTGTCCAAATAAATGCTGGATTTTCAAAAATATGTGAAGTTTGCTGCTCCATTGTTGCAGAAGATTTGAACAACGTTCTTGAATTAATAATATATAGATGCACGCCGTTCTGTTAATGCAGGGACATCAACTTTACATTTTCATGCCCCTAAACATGAGGTGGAACAAAATGAACTGTGATTGGTTGTGTTACATGTCAGTCAAACGTCCTCTTGGGTGGTCTTTGACCAATGAGAGCTGCGATAGAGTCCAGACCTTCTGCCGTCAGTCTGAAGGACTGGCTACGCGAGACTATCTTGAATCCAACACGGAAGTGACTTAAACTGCAATTCATCGACTGGCCGCTAGAGACAGGCTCCAAAAGGGAGTCAATCCCATAGACCCCCATTTTAAAATGCCCAAATTTACAGCAGAAATTTTTTTTTTACAGCCTGGTACAAAAAGTGGTTTTGGTCCATATAGCTAATCTTGCCCTTCGTGATGACTGTGAGGGAGGTGAATTTTTTTTATAACTCATCTGTTTAAATTATATTAAGCCATAAAATTGTGCATAATTAAGGGTGTGGCCACTTGAGTGACAGGTGGATTCCCGCTGCTGGTTTCAGCAACCAGGCACCTCAGCTCCACCCACGTCCCGCCTCTTTGCCCATTTTCTGTTATCCGGGAGTGACTTGCGGTGATGCGCTGCCAAGATGGCGACAGCAGGCTCCGCCCACTTTGGGCTTCAATTTTTTTTTTATACAGGTCTATGATGTAAACGCACTAAATAATTCAAACTAAGGCACAGGAGAGAACGTAGAGCTTTACAAATGTTTGCAAGGACAATACGTCCTGTGAACTGAACCAAACAGAGGGCTTAAATGCACACAGGACAACCAGAAACTAAACAAGACACAGGTGAACACAATCGGCAATCAAGGTAACAAACAGGAAACAGGAAACAGGAACTAACAAGCTAAAAGTCCTTAGAAAAAATCTAACATTTCAAGTAACAGAACTGATTTATGACCGTTTTATAAAACTACATTAACACTGTGGTCATCAAATAACTAGTTTAAAATTAGCTATTAAATTGTACATTGTACTATTTGTCTTCCAAACTAAAAGCCAATATCATCATGTTTTTGTATTATAATTCTGTTGACCAAAACAATGGTTTAATAAAAGATGCACATAGTCTCTCATAGCATGAGTCTTCTATTTCTCAGATAAAATGCATTTTAATATAGATAAATTATGCAGTTATGCATGAACATTTAAGTGTTGCTGATGAGGGAAATAAGTTTAAAGACATTAAAGTGAACATTTTTGACTGGATTTATGAGATGTTTTTATTCATGCATGCCAAATCTCACACAAAAGATCTAGAGGGACTAATCACCGAAGATTAGGTTATTACATTCTTTGCAAAAAACTGGTGACATTCATACCAATTCCATTATTTTGACTACTTTGATCTCTGTAAGATTAAAATTCCACAATATTCTCCATAAATCACAAAAGCTTTGCAAGAGGGCTAATGAATGTCACACAGTTAATATGCGAGTCTGTGATGAAGTAGTTCTTGGCAAGAATATAAAGGAAAATATTCCTTTCATTAACAAACTGACAACCTCTGAATTGACGAGTTGCAAACACTTTAATTCCATTTCAAATGAAAGAACGAAGTCAACCTCAGTCAGTAATTTCTGACCTGAAAAATGAACGCCTCAGTAGAAAATAGCAGACATGTCCCCCTTAAAAAAACTCCCTGTGAATAGGTGCACCAATCAAAGATCACCTAATTGAACATGACCTTACCTCTTTTTGGAAGTTAGTGTCAAGTTTTCTCTTTGGATAATTTCAAGAGGAACCTGTGGGAACTCTTTGTGCTCTCAGCACTTTGGGTACATGATGGGATATGACAGCTACTGCTGCTCTTTACTCTATTTAAAACGAGATTTGGAACACACAGTCTCTACCTGTTCTCTGCATGAAATGCCAAAGGTGACAGCAGCGGCTCTGACACTGTTGCTGAACTGTGGTGACATCCATACTCTCAGCGCCCTGTTTCTGAAAAGCAGGCCACCACATCTTTATTCTTTCTTTCAATTCAGTGCAAGGTCTAGTGATTTGATGTTAGAGGCTGCTTCATAAATATCATAATATATGTCTTAAAAGTGCCCCTTTTATGCTTTTTCAGATATTACCTTTCTTGTAATATGAATGTTAAAATTCTGCGATGTTTCAAAATTCAAAGTGCACAACATATTAGTTAAGCTACCGAATTGATACTGAACTGCTGAAGTCATCTAGCCTAGAAATCTAGATGCACCCTAGCGGCAGCAAATGTAATTTGTAGCCAGTGTCGTCTAGCAACTCTCCATTGGCTTGCGAGCTGGAAAAACCAAACTCTAGTCAGGCCAATCACATCGTGCATAGAGTCGGTGGGCGGGCTTAACATAATGACGGTAGAGTTGCCACGGTTCCGCGTGCTACTTGTAAACAAAGAAGCTGGCGAACAGCGGTCTTTCGAATCGGCTTTGGCCGCGACTCTGGAAGTCTTGGAGTTAAGCTTTTCTTTGAGAAAAGAACAAACAACGGCACTGAAGTCATTCTTAAGAAAGGAAGATGTGTTCGGAGTTTTGTCGACCAGACACGGCGAAAGTTTAATCTATCTACTAGCTCCGCTTCACCTTCTACGTTGCTCTGGTTGGTTTTAGCGCTATCCTATTGCGTGCAGAGGGAATTTGAAAGACAACCGATTTTCCCGCCCCTCGGATTGAGCCCTGCCAATGGTGTGTTCCCAGACCCAACATCTTGATGTGGGTCTGGCTTGTCAGGCTAGAAGTCATCAGCAATTCCAGTCTCACTTTCGGTTTCATTCCTAGTAACAAATTAGCATAATGCCAGCCTATGGTTTTCGTTTGCTGCCCGTGAATAACGTCTACTTTGACCCGCCCTCAAACACTGTAGTTGATCTGGAAGAGTTTGTGTTGTCGTCATGTCAAGAAAATGCTGTTTTCAGTGCTGTGAATCCACTTTGCATTCACTTGAAATTAAGGAGGACTCGCGCTGGAATTAATACAGAAAATCCAACGCCATAGTTCTTATCACAAGTGCTGAGGAAAGCCTCCGGAGCTGAAATTCATTCTGTCACCTGATGGAGTTTGGGTTCCTTTTCACTGCCACCTCTGGCTTGCTTAAGCCACGTTTCCACTGCAGGAACTTTCCCCAGTAACTAGGAACTTTGGGGTGGTACTCGGTGTGTTGCGACCGCAGGAACCAGGGTCTAAATGAAGTTACTACCCAAGGTAGTACTTTTTCAAAGTTCAGGAACTTTCGGGGGTGGGACTTGTGCGCTGAACATGCTGATTGGTTGAACTGAAGCAGTATTTTATTTCAAACAAGCATTTTTAAAAGTCTTTTGCGAGGTCCATTCTGCGTTCAGTAAATATCAGTCTCGCTCTTTCTGTCTGATGGCGCGCGTTGTCTCAGCAATCGCACGGTCAATGTCCGTAATAGCTGATAATAACCTACGTTGTCTTATTTTAAATCGAGCTTTCAGAATAAGCTTTAGTATCAGTGCTCATCTTTTTATCGCCGTTTTGTTAATTACCTCTTTAGTAAACCAATACATAACCAACAAAAGCAGCACAGCTTGCATCTTCTCCACTTGTTAGTGTCGCACAAAAATGATTACAGTCCTTCGGTAGTCCTACATCACCGGACTAATTTGCCTAATCTTCACGGTACTTTAGACCGCAGTGAAAACGCAGACAGTAGCAGGTCTGGGGGGAAAAAAGTTCCTGTAAAAAAAGTAATTTCGGTGGAAACGGGTTTTGGTTGAGGACACTTAGGACTAGCTTTACTAAACAGGGCAATTTCGTGTGAGAGCGCAATTCCAAAAAAGCGTTGGTGGAAAGTTCTACTCATGATCTACTGACGATGCGCTAACTAAAGAACACAGATGCAGCCGGATCATTTCCATAATGACCAACGCAATCTACCAAGAGCCGTGCAAAATTAGCATCTGGTTTAAGGCATGTTTTTTGGGCAGTAAATAATGTGCAAATACCAGTAAATTGACTAGCGCAAACCTTAGTAAATCACCTTGCATGATTCATTTAAATACTCTCCTCCCATAAGTTTTGTGTCTGAAAGGGAAACTCCTACAAATGTATTTGCAATAAGGTCAGCCTCAAAATAACCCTGTCCATGCCTTTTCAGCGTGTCTTTAGTAAATCTTGACAGTAGGAGGACAGTAAGAGGGTTTGCGCTGGTGCAAGCTGTTATTAAATCTGGCCCTTAATATTCAACAATATTATTGATATGTCTGCAGACACTATTGGATGAGAACTGAAGTATTAATAATAATACATCTTTATTTTCTATAGCGCCTTTAAATGTACATTTCAAAGCGCTTTACAGAAACAGATAAAACAAAGTACACAAAAGAGAAAACTAAACAATAAGCATAAAAGAAAATGAATAAAAGAGTAAAAGAATGTGAAATCAAAACAGTTCAAAACCCTAAAAAAAAAAGAGTTTTAAGGCGAGATTTAAAAATGTAGAGAGATTGAACTTGCTTACCTCAATCGGTAAAGAATTCCATAATTGTGGAGCTAATGAGGAAAAAGCCCAATCACCCATCAGTCTTAGACGAGTTTTTGTAACAACTAAAAGACCAGTTTCAGATGAACGAAGATTACACGTCGGAGTATAGGGAATTAAAAGCTCAGACAAATATTTCGGTGCCTTGTAAAGCCATGTAAAGCCTTGTAAGCATCAAGATTTTAAAATCAACCCAACTTAACTGGGACCCAATGTAAAGACTCCAAAATAGGAGTGATATGATCTCTCATCCTAGTTCTTGTAAGGATTCTAGCAGCCGAATTCTGAACTAGCTGCAATTTGTTTAGGGTAGCTTTTGACCCCCCAGCCAACAAGGCATTACAATAATCAATACAGGTAAACACGAAAGTGTTAATCAACCTCTCAGCAACAGAAGAAGAAAGCATTGGACGTATTCTGGCAATATTTCTAAGGTGAAAAAATATGTTTTAACTGTATTTTTAAAAATGAAGTGAGCTGGACGATGACATCCCTGTTTTCTGCAGAACTGCTTTATAGATTAAATTATCTAATTTAATCATTTATGAACTTTACAACAGAACTGAATCAACACTGACTGAACTGACTTCAACTGAACAATGACACTAGCTGCTGTACAGCCGAAATGAACTCGTCATTGCATCATTTTCCTGATATCACTGTAAAGCTTTGAAACAATTGTATTGTATAAAGCGCTATATACAGTAAATGAAGGTGACTTAACTTAACAATCACAACAGACTGGGCCATCTGACCAATCAGAGCAGAGTAGTCTCTCAGAAAGTAGGGATTAAAAGAACTGTTTCAGACAAGAGGTAAAGCTGCAATGAATATTATGAGAAAATGTAAGTGTTTTTTGACCTTGGATGCAAGTAAACCTATATGGAACACCTCTAAAACTCAATTATGAACCTTTAAAACAGTTTAAAGGACACTTAAAGGTGATTTTTTAACAATGCACAGAACAAGATGAAGCATTTAAATGCTTGACAGTTGTAATCTTTTCATGTCATGTCTTGCATACTCATTAATCACCTGTCAGGACATTAGGAGGCTATTATTTCATCTGAGGACTACAGAATTACTCCAGTGTCTACAAAGTGATTCTATCAGGACTGTGGGGGGATTACACATTATGCAAATAATACATGACAAAAGGATGTAATGTCATTACCACTGCACCTGTCTCTAGAAAACGGTCATATAAATCCACTGATTCTGAGAAAATTGTTTCTGCCTCAAGAGTAAAAGGTAATTGTGAGTTTAAAATAAGAAATACAATGAGATATAATCACCACAATTACAAGAAAGAAAGTTGTAATTGCGAGATTTGAAGTCACATTATGAGATCTAAAGTCACAGCTGTGACTGTAAAGATGCAGTTATCTTTTGGCAGAGGCCATTTACACTAAGTGCAAATAGCAAAAGGATAAATAGCAAAGAAACGAAATGTAAATAGTGTTAGATTTATACTGTGTGCAAATATAGTGACAGATACCGTGTATTGTAATAAATGAATGGCGATGGGAAAACAATGAAGAATGTTAATCTCGGGCAGTGTTCGAATTGTGTCAATTCGAAGTGTTCGAATTGCGGCTGCGCACATACATACTCAAACGCGCTTGCCTATAAACTAAACACGTAATGCTTACGTGCATGCCGTCACCGTTCTCACAGATTTTTTTTTTACACAAAGCAGGTATGGTTTCAAAGCTATTTCAAAACCTGTTTCAAGGTTTGCGTTCTCTAGCCGCCGGGCGCTGTTGCCGTGCGGATGAGCGGCCGGAATGCATTGCATTTTGGTTAAAAATGGCGTTGTTTAAGTGGCCCCGAAATAACTAATGATTTCTTACAACGGAAAATAATCAATCAAAAACTTACCTTAGCTGGACAATAAAAAAAATTCCTTGAGCTGCTGTACAGCCAAAACAATCTCTCTTCCATTAATTTCCTATTATCACTGTAAAGCTGCTTTGAAACAATCTATATTGTAAAAAGGGCTGTATAAATGAAGGTGACTTGACTTAATTTGACAACAGCGTATCCGCGCTTGAACTTGAATCCGCTGCAGTGGTAGCGTTCACAACCCTCCCTAGGTTTACATTTCATTCGGTAACGTTAGGTAGTTTTGATTTATACGTTGTTTAATGTTTGACGATCGCCTTGTTTTACATTTGCGTAAGCAGTCTTCTATCACTTGTTTCTGCTTCTTCCCCTTTTCATGATCCGGAGATTCTGTACTGGAATATGCTAATAGCGCGCCCTACCGTATAACAGTGAAAACATGGACAGCCTGAAAATTCAGTCAGTGGCTGAATCAATAAACCCGTCTCCAGTCAAAATTATGACTTAAAAATCTAAATTATGATTAAAAGTCCTAATTATGAGATAAAAAGCTGAAATTCGATTTTTAAATAGTCTAAATTATGACAAAAAACACATTAAGACAATTTAGCGATGAAATTATGCTTATTTTTTTAATGCACTTTACGTTTTTTGTTTCACACTTATAATAATAATATTTACATTATTGTTTTCATTTTGTGCAATATTTTTTTTACATGCGTTTTTACATTTTGAAATCAGTTTTTACAACAGAAATTAATCAATCAAAAATGTACTTTAGCTTTTCATCTAAAACAAAATTAATTTCCTATCATCACTGTAAAGCTGCTTTGAAGCAATCGGTGTTGTGAAAAACGCTATAGAAATAAAGGTGACTTGACTTGAGTGGCGGGGAAAGAGTAAAGTAGATTTGAAGTAAATTCCTATGTACACTACCAGTATACTTAGAATTAGGAACATATCTGTTTTATTAATAAATCAATATTTTCAAACAAAGTAAGCTTATAAGACTATGTAAAACTATGTTACTCTATGGCTACTCAATGAAGAGTAAACACAACTACAAGAAAAGTATACTTAGAATACTTAATTATACTTTTAAGTATATCTCGATCAAAAGATTGAGTACAAGTATAGGACAAATACTTTTCTGTCAGTATACTTGTGTAATTTTAAGTATATTTCTGAGAAGTACATAAAAAGTAGACCGAAAGTACTTATTTTTAGTTGAAAAGAAGTATACTAATAGCACTTGAATAAACTTCTTTTTGTAAGGGATACTACAACACCCAATGGATGGAAGTCCTGTTTTACATTTTTCTTCATTTCACTTAGATATTCAACATGTCACACTACTGAAGTAAAATGGATTGGAAAGCAATTCACTTGGACTATAAAAGCAAAGAGCATAAACTTTCAACTAAGGTGTCTAACTTGCCAAAGAAAACCACTAATCAAATCCAAAAGGAGCTTTCAGCTTCACTGTCAAGGAAATCTGCCAGCAGAGTGGCGAGATAAAGCAACTGAAATTGAATAATCAGATTAACCTTTATCCTTGCGGAACTGAATTCATATCGACACCAATGACTGAGGCTAGACAGTTATCGCTTACAACACATCAATTCTTCTACTACACTTGCTCTCTCTCAACTTTTATACAGCCTAAAGTCATCTAGCAGAATTGAAAGAGCCGACAGCAGCAAGGCCTCAGGGTTACCTCCAAAACGTATTATCATGCGTCCAGGATGGAAAGATTAATTTTATATTCAGCCTTCGAGTTTCATATTCTTGCATACAAAGGTTTTTTTATGGTTATGTCATTAAATTGCTTTTAATTAACAGCAAATCGGCCCATCAAGGAAGTTCACATCTCTATAAAGATTCATCACAGGCTACCGATGATTCAAGTACATGCTGAGGATTGTAATCAGACACTGGAGAGACAATTTTAGACTCAAACACAGATGAAAAGCAATTGCTCAACGGCTCAACAAACACTCACCGTGAACTCCAGGAAGTTTTTTTTTTTTTGCTGTGTTCTTGCAGAGGGAAGATATTGCTACTGTGTCCAATTAAAATGGCATGTTAGATAAAAACTGTTTTAACTCAAATATTTTAGATATTCTATCGTTCACAAGTTTGGAGTCAGTAGTATTGTTTTATGTTTTAATGAATTAAGTCTCTTATGCTCACCAAGGCTGCAATTTAAAAATTTTATTAAAAACAGTAATATTGCGAAATATTATTACAATTTAAAATAACCGTTTGATATTTTGATATATTGTAAAATGTACTTTATTCCTGTGATGGCAAAGCTGAATTTGCATTGTCACATGATCCTTCAGAAATTATTCTAATAAAACATTTCTTATTATTATCAATGTTGAAAACTGTTTGTGGTTGTATACGGTTTGTTGTCATAGAAAGAAGGAGGTGGGAACCGGCGAACGTTAAAAGACTTAAATAAATAAACTAAATGACGACTCACGGATGACTGCCTCGCACACACATAACAAAATATAAACGAAACAACGTAAAGTCCAGGCCTAGTCCTTTTTCATCCTTCACTAGTGTCGCTCGTCCTTATATGGCTCCGGGCTCCCTGCTCCTCCCCAACATGGCGGACGGCAACAGGCTCCGGCCCGCGGCGAACGCCGGCGACTCCTCCGCTCCCTTTAGGACGGCAACCACCCCACCTCGACCCAGGGGCATGGCAGCGAGCACTCGGTCCCACCAGATCTTTCTTCACTCGCTCCAGCACCACCACATCGGGCAGCCACTCGCGGCCTTCACTCTTTCGCGCTGCCCGAACTCCTCAGCACCGTGATCCCCCTCAGCAGCGAGGGCTCTCCGACAGCATGTCTCTCCTTCCTCCTGGGTTTCGGCACCAATGTAATACGGTTTGTTGTTATAGGAAGGAGGAGGCGGGAACCGGCGAACATTAAAAGACTTTAAGAAATAAATGAACAAAATGAAAAAGCGGCTGCCCCTCACGGACGACTGCCGTGCATACACATAACAAAATATAAACAAAACAACGTAAAGTCCAGGCCTGGTCCTCTTTCGTCCTTCACTAGTGTTGCTGGTCCTTATATGCCTCCGAACTCCCTCATGAGAGGACTCGAGACCGGTGTGCCTCACAGGTGATGCTCATTCTCAAATCATGCACCGGCCTCGCTCGCTCCTCCCACGTCTCTCGCTCATCAATCTCGCCACAGTGGAAAACATATTTTTTGACTCTTTGATGATAGAAAGTTGTAACATTATAAATGTCTTTACCGTAACTTTTTA
This sequence comes from Gobio gobio, assembly GCF_949357685.1. Taxonomy (NCBI): domain Eukaryota; kingdom Metazoa; phylum Chordata; class Actinopteri; order Cypriniformes; family Gobionidae; genus Gobio; species Gobio gobio. Next base: position 47,700,341 of record NC_137115.1, read on the forward strand.
TTAGGCTATAATTCATCTATGCTGAATACAAACATTAATGCCTTTCAGAAATAAATAAACAAGCTTACTGACCCCAAAATTTTAATGGTAGTGTATATGAAAAGTTTCGAGGCTGTATCATCCAATAATCTGCCCTAGTATCATAAAGTAAAGTAATTAAATAAACTGAGCACTGCTCATCTTGTCTCTTATTAAAAAGGACCAGAACACTCATATTTTACCGTAATGTTTCTCTGGAAAGCCGTGCCATTAGTTAGGAGTCATTCCTGCATAACAAACACACCAGAAAGCAAATTACACAGCAGGAGCTGCTGTCTAATCGGATATGTATCTGCAGCATGACAAAGTGGGAAAAAATAGAGAGAAGGTTTCAAATGATCTGGGGTTTTCTTTCAAGGTCATTGGAAAACGTAAACTATCTGTATGCAGAGCGCAGTGAAAGCAATATTCTCACAGCTGACCTTTCATCTTTCCATTTCATATTGATACACAGTCACAAAGAATAATAAATTAAACGCTGTTCGTTCTTTATCCACGTATGCAGTCTATTCACTCTGGTTAAGCCTCCTTTTAATGTATCCTTGGGGACAGATTTGTTAGTCTTTTGTGCACGCTAAATCGATTGCACATCCATGTTATAAACCTTGGGAGTGATAGGATATGATATCGCTCATTGTTGATGGTTTTTGGTGTACGTCTCTATCTCCTGGACTGCATCCTAATATACCTACAATACTTTCCTATTGTAGGTGGAAAACGAGTGTGCGAAAAGAGAAGTATGTCCTAATTCAAAGTATTTTTAGAACAATAGGCAAAAAGTATGCAGATGACACTGCTTGAGAGAGATTTTTGTGTGCATCCAATCTCCCATGAGGCCACGGGAGAGGATTTTTGAATGTCAATGAAGCGACTGGCGGTCTTGCAATACACATCCATTTTCAATTAAAATTAAGTTTTGACTGAATGTCAATATTTGGTCATCTAGCTAGTCAAAAGCTTTTATTTGCTTTAATTAATATTTTGTTATCTAATCTATTCAAATTACATGATCACATTTTTTTTTCTTGTCAGCCAACATTGGAACTGGTCAAAAATATTTAAAAGTTATTAGATCGAATTTTGATTGATTTCAAATTATTTAAATTATTTAATATATAATTATATATAAATTAAAAGTTTGCTAAGAAGTATTTCCTACTAAGGCAAAGTAGTATTTGACTGTTAAAGGCCCACTGAAGTGCCTTGAAACGCACAGCATTATTCAATGTGTTGACATAATTCCCCCTGAAACGGCTGTAAGCAGCTCCTCCCCTTTTTTTAAAACAGCCAATAGCGTTTCGTTAATATCACAGTTTGACTAGAGCCTTTCTGTTTCAGATTCTAGAGTGCATTTGATTCCTAACCTTAAGGCTAACATAGTTATACTAAAAGCTAAAAACTTAAATTTTGATTTAAGCTTATCCATTGCAGACTGGTGGGAGTGGCCCTTGATGGCAACATGCCCAGTGCATTATGGATGTTGAAGTTTGTCTACCTATTTGGCAAAAGGCAAAAGAACAGCCCATTTTCACCCTTTTTCTCTATTCAGGCAGAATTTATGTACTTAAGTTCACTCTTTTAAAGTATGTTATTTCCATAAATAATACTCTTTTTAAAAGTATGCTAAAGTGTACTTCTATTTCACAAGGGTAAACAGTTTAGTTTATGATGTTGAGCTATTTGGTCTGTCCAATCAAAATGTGTAGCTTCATCAAATAATTTTGCCCTCCCAAAAAAACTGAAATAGATATAAATTGAAACGACACAACCTTGTCAGTCAAACGCTACTGATCGTGTACTTTGAATTATTTACTGAAAATAGACCCTGGAGAGGAGCTCAGCTGATATAACATAAAACATTTTCTAGAAGCAACACAAGCTCACAAATATCCTGTATTGTTATGCTTGTTATGTCTATATTTAGGAGGCTGATTTCATCATGTGATATTGACCGGTTATACAGTTGTCATAAATTGAGATGTTCAGAATCTTAATTCTTGCTCATATTTATCTCATTACAACGATGATCTCCTGTGCTACACTCTTTCTGTGCTACTATTTTTAGTTACCATCTTTATCTATCTTTAGGCACCAAGCTTTCATCCAAAAATATTTAAAGTAAGACAGCAGCAGTTGCCCTCAAGCAACCGGATGTTTAGTGCATTGCTCAAGGGCTAAAAGGTGAGAGAGCAGGATAGAGATTTTAGTAACTTTCCAGTTGGGAAAATCTAGAGCTGAACCTGCTGAAATGCATACAATAATTCCCCAAAACACACTGTAATTTGCCAACCATAAAACCTGTGTGCAAACATGAGAAATTATAAACAGGTGCTCAGACTTTAGCCGAGTTTATTTGAATATTCAGATATTTAGGTTCTGTTGCCTATTTTACACTTTTCTTATTTGTCAGTTGTAGATGTGACTTTTTCTTTAAAACTCCCTCTAAAGCCCAGCAGCATCTCAGAGTCTTCTCTTCACTAGTGCATATGAAACTGTTGTTTGGTGTGTAATGTTCAATGAAGCTGCCAGCGGGGCAGCTGTAAGGGGTTTGAAGAGACTCTAATGTACAGTGTGTGTCCCTTTTTATTGTGCATCTGGGCCATTCACTTCACTCTCTTTCCTGGTTTGCTTTCCTCTTTCAAGACAGTAATGCACACTACTGCATGAAACAGCTTTCATCTTTCAAAGAGACAGACAGATGGATTTAAAGTTAAAGCTGTTTCTTTTGACCTTTTCTGATACCAAAACTGGTAAGCAACTTGAAATGCAGGCAATGTAAGGCAAGGCAAGGCAAGTTTATTTATATACCACATTTCATGCACAATGGTAATTCACAGTTCTTTACATAGATAAGGAATTAAAATAATCATAAAATAAATCACAACAGCAAAAGAAACAAAAATATAATGCATAAGAGAGTCTGAATGGAGTCATTGAGTTCCCTTTCGTAAGCTGATTGAAAACAACATTTTGCCTATAAAAGGAAGATTTGAGATATGGTCTTACTCTTATCCATAATGCTGTTTTTCAACTGCAGTTTTAAGGGACTTTGGAAAAGTCCCAGAAAGAAGTGAAGCATTTACCACTTCTAGGAGATCAGCTTCTAAACAGTTCAACACAATTTTTTAAAAAAGAAGTGGGGAGTGTGTCAAGGGCGCAGGTAGATGTTTTAAGATGCTGTACAGTTTCTTCCAAGATTTTACCATCAATTGTCTCAACATCATGTGCTGGTCATATAATTAGAATATCATCAAAAAGTTGATATATTTTACTAATTCCATTCAAAAAGTGAAACTTGTATATTATATTCATTTATTACACACAGACTGATATATTTCAAATGTTTATTTCTTTTAATTTTGATGATTATAACTGACAACTAAATCCCAAATTCAGTATCTCAGAAAATTAGAATATTGTGAAAAGGTTCAAAAGGCTCACAAGAACACATAGTTGACTACAATAAAGTACAACAAACCTAAAATGCAAAAGTTACATCCTCCATACATTACAAACACATAAAACACAATAAATTAAATTAAAAAGTAAATTACTAGGAATATTACTAAAAATAAGCACCCTTAGTTTCATAATACACAGACATAAGTAATTTATTTAATAAAATAATAGCAGATGGTATGAAGGATTTCTTAAAAAATTTATTTTTTGCTATGGGTACCCTATATCGTCTGCCTGATGGGAGTTTTTCAAATTCATAATGGAGACGGTGAGTAGGGTCCTGAGTTAATTGTAGAGCTTTCCTCCTGGACTGATTTGTGCAGATTCCCTGAGTTGCCCCTGGGGGTGCAAGATAATCTTATTGGCTGTATTAATAATCTTTGTGAGCTTGCTTTTACTTCTAGCCCCCAAGTTTCCACACCAGCAAGTAATATTATATGAAATAATACTTTCCAGCAAACTGGTATAGACCATCCCCAAAATGTCCTTCCTCACATTAAAAGAAACAATCTTTGGAGTGCTTTAGATGTGGTCTGTATGCTCAATAAAAGTAAGACTACAATCTAGGATGATCCCTAAATATTTGAAACTATTCACATTCTCAACATGTTGGCCCCCAAATATACCCGGCTGATGTGTAGATGGTCCTTCCCTAGTATTAACAATCAGTTCTTTAGTTTTACTAGCATTTAATAACAAAGCACTCTCCTCGCACCACATTACCAGGTGGGCTATATGGTCAATGTATATGATGTGGTAGAAAAAAGTGTACAAGCAATAGGGATAACCGCACCCTGGAGAGGATTGTGAAACAAAACCCATTCAAAAATGTGGGGGAGATTCACAAAGAGTGGACTGCAGCTGGAGTCAGTGCTTCTAGAACCACTACGCACAGACGTATGGAAGACATGGGTTTCAGCTGTCGCATTCCTTGTGTCAAGCCACTCTTGAACAACAGACAGCGTCAGAAGCGTCTCGCCTGGGCTAAAGACAAAAAGGACTGGACTGCTGCTGAGTGGTCCAAAGTTATGTTCTCTAATGAAAGTAAATTTTGCATTTCCTTTGGAGATCAGGGTCCCAGAGTCTGGAGGAAGAGAGGAGAGGCACACAATCCACGTTGCTTGAGGTCCAGTGTAAAGTTTCCACAGTCAGTGATGGTTTGGGGTGCCATGTCATCTGCTGGTGTTGGTCCACTGTGTTTTCTGAGGTCCAAGGTCAACGCAGCCGTATACCAGGAAGTATTAGAGCACTTCATGCTTCCTGCTGCTGACCAACTTTATGGAGATGCAGATTTCATTTTCCAAAGGGACTTGGCACCTGCACACAGTGCCAAAGCAACCAGTACCTGGTTTAAGGACCATGGTATCCTTGTTCTTAATTGGCCAGCAAACTCGCCTGACCTTAACCCCATAGAAAATCTATGGGGTATTGTGAAGAAAAAGATGCGATATGCCAGACCCAACAATGCAGAAGAGCTGAAGGCCACTATAGGAGCAACCTGGGCTCTCATAACACCTGAGCAGTGCCACAGACTGATCGACTCCATGCCACGCCGCATTGCTGTATAATTCAGGCAAAAGGAGCCCCAACTAAGTATTGAGTGCTGTACATGCTCATACTTTTCAGTTGGCCAAGATTTCTAAAAATCCTTTCTTTGTATTGGTCTTAAGTAATATTCAAATTTTCTGAGACACCTTAGTTGTCAGTTATAATCATCAAAATTAAAAGAAATAAACATTTGAAATATATCAGTCAGTGTGTAATGAATGAATATAATATACAATATTCACTTTTTGAATGGAATTAGTGAAATAAATCAACTTTTTGATGATTTTCTAATTATATGACCAGCACCTGTATAGTGACCAATTTCTGAAATTGTGGACGAGTCTGTCTGACCTCAGCATTACATGAGGATGTGCTGATTGCCTGTCTGATATTATTGATCTTCTCAAGAAAAAAAAGCAAGCAAACTAATTGCATTTGCTTTCGGAGAGAAATTCACTGGGAATGTGACTTGGGGCTTTTGTTAGTCTCTCTACAGTAGCAAAAAGACTTTGTTGTTGTTTAAGTTGCTGTTTACAATGTTTGAAAAGAAGGTCAGTCAAGCTGTGCCAATAGTTTCACATTAAAAGCGTGAAGGCTGTCTTTATAGATGTTATAATGGACTACAAGAGTTGCGCTCAGGTTTTCTGCATTTTCTTTTCAAACTTTGAACTGCTATTGTGTTTCTCCAAGGTGCTTTAGATCTCCCAGTCTTTTCCCTGACTTTCAAAGGAGCATTCATCAATAACATCCGTGACTTTTGAGTTAAAGGAATCAAGGAGAAAATCAACAGAGTCTGCAGATATGCTTGGTATCAAAGATAGTGTTCTCATTTAAGCATCTCCTTTCGACAGAGACAGATCAGCTTCAGTGGCAGGAGAGATCAATGTATCAAAGAAAATACAGAAATGATCAGATTCTACATCAGTGCTACATCCTTGATAACAGATCAATCTATTCCAAACCTGTATGAATTTGTTTCTTCTGCTGAACATAAAAGGTCGAACAGTTAATGGGCCCCATTGACTTTCATAGTATGTTTTTTCCATATTATGGAAGTCAATGGGATCAATTGTTTAGTTCCCCATGTTCTTCAAAATATCTTCTTTTATGTTCAGCAGAAGAAACAAATTCATACAGGTTTGGAACAGATTGAGGGTGCGTAAATGATGGCAGAATTTTCATTTTTGGGTGAACTATCCCTTTAACAGAACTGAGCAACAGGCACAGTGGGTTCTCGCTTGTTCTGTAAACATATGAGACAGTTACTGTTATCATCATAGCAGGGAACCGACACATATCACTTAGAGCTGTTATCAGTTGTTTGTTGTTCACCTACAGCAGATGGAGGAGGGTGAGGGCCCTGGCATTGTGGCAGAGGCAGAAGAGCTCTCACAGTTGGAGGGCGAGCTATGACCACAGGCAGTACTGGGTCCGTTTTTCAACGTTTTTTTATTTTATTTTTAAAAGTAGTCTTTTAACTATCCTAGGTTTTTAGAATGGCATGTCATGCGCGAGATGCTTCAAAAGACGCAAGGCAATTAAAGATTAGATTAGATTACTGTAATGCTTTATTAGCTGGTTGTCCTGCATCATCAATAAACAAGCTACAGTTAGTCCAAAACGCAGCTGCTAGAGTTCTTACTAGGTCAAGAAAATATGATCATATAACACCAATTTTATCATCTCTACACTGGTTACCTATCAAGTTCCGTATCAATTACAAACTATTGCTACTAACCTATAAAGCCCTAAATGGTTTAGCTCCAGTGTATCTAACGGATCTTCTATCGCGCTACAATCCATCGCGCTCTTTAAGATCACTAAACTCTAGGCTTCTGGTCATTCCTAGGATATCTAAGTCCACTAAAGGAGGGAGGGTATTTTCACATTTAGCTCCTAAACTCTGGAATAGTCTTCCTGATATTGTTCGAGGTTCAGACTCGCTGTCCCAGTTTAAAACAAGATTAAAGACGCATCTATTTAGCCAAGCATTCACATTATAATTATCTTTTATACTACAGTTAAATCGGATCAAACGCATTAACATAATATTCTGAACAGCAGCTACGCTAATTATTTCCCATCTGCTTTTCTGTTGTTATCTCGGGACACTAGTCCCGAGGTAAATAGTTCATCAGCTCCAGTTTGTATCCAGCCTCTCATGGAGACTTCGGATGCCCCGACACCTGTGATGAGACGACTCCACGCCTGTGAAGAGACGACTCAACGCCAGCGTTGTTATGGCCTAAATTAATACACGATTGATTCACTTTTTTGAACATTATTCTTTAACATTGTCTTTCTAACCTAATTTACTGTACATCTATGAAATGCACTTTCTGTAAAGCTGCTTTGAAACAATGTGTATTGTGAAAAGCGCTATACAAATAAATTTGAATTGAATTTAATTGAATTGAATTAAATACAATGTTCCATTGAGCGCATATTTACACAGAAAAACAATGGAAGCACTGCAGTGGGATGTTCAAGTGTGTTGTGCAAACAGCCTCTAAAGGATTAGGATAGGCCTAAAGGTCGGACACATTTACCGTTATTAAGAATTATTTTGGCCATAGTCCAAGAATGTAATCAATCTGGAATTTCGCGTAACACTGAAAAACTTCCCCACACAAATTTCACAAGAAAGCTGCTTGGTTTGAAAGTGCCTTCTGTGTGAACTGTGCTTCATTCAGCGCTACACGATACAGATAATTGAGCTTTTTTAGACACAAAATGGCCGCTAATGGGATCACACCTTAACTGTTTTCTCAGTAGACTGGAGTAATAATGGTTGGAATTGATTCAAACAGTTGTTTTGCAAAAATTTGTGATATCTAATATAAGTACTGTATCGATTTCTTTCAAAAACAATGTTATTTCAATGTGTAATATTATTAGAAACTGTATAACTAAGTGACTCGACAATAAATCTGATCTACGAGTAAAAAATGTGGTGTGTGTTATAGCTAAATCTTGGATTGATTCTGCATACCAATTCAGCCAATCACATGCATTCTACAGGTCTACAGCCTAGCTTTTATTGTATTGTGATTGGGTGACTTCAGATACAAGTAATAAACTAAAAATGATCCACTAAACTCCATTAAACTATAATCTACAAAACATTTGGTAATGGTTGTGCTGATTTTGGAAGACTTTTCCATAACATTCCATGAAGGGAACCATGTTTTTATTGACAGAAAGGGAACCCTTGGCCTATAATCAATTCAATTCCCATTGGACATCTTCTGCAATTGTGTTGCAAATTGCAAAAATTGACATTTTCAGTCAAATTAAGATCTATCTATTGAACATGTGATGGTGTGGCAAGACAAGACAGCATAAGGACTGACATGACCAGACATCCTTCTATGGAAATATCTCTTTTCTAGACAGATGACACTGTAAGCCCTGTGTAGGTAAAACAAGCTGTTTATTCTACCTAACCATAACCCATACACAATGAAAACCTGTCCATGACCTTTGTATCATTGTAAAAATATACCAGGTATAAAAGGTAGGATGAAACCTACACAAAAGTTGTATACATTATGTAACATGCGCACATATATACATTACCACAAAGAGAGATACACAAATGCAGTCTTTGATTCGGACATCTTCATTAAAGTAGTAAGCAATGAAGTTTTGAAATGTCTGTGTTTAGAACACAAACACTTCACTCACTGAAAAAAGGTCAAATGACAAGCCAGCAGCTAGCCTATACAATTTCTAAAGCAGCTGAAGAAATGCTCTGAAAGTTATCTGAAAAGCACTGCTGCATACTAAAGCTTTGCCCACGTAATTCTGTCACTTGAATTACAATGCCTGTTAATCTGGAGAAAATGTATAGGAAAATGCTATTCTAAGAATACATTAGTCCAATAGAAAAGAATGTGCTTTTTAAGATTTTTTCCCCCTGAGAAAATATATAAAGGAGACTGACTGTATCGTCTTCACCTGGTATACTAAATTCTTTGAACAATTTGTGCTGGAACTTAACCTGAAAATTCAAAATTATTTTATAATGCAGCCAGTCAAATTTAAGCAGCACTTGATCTTTTTATTAGTCAGTTTAGAGCCTCAAATTCAGAAGATAAGAACAGTATAACAGCTTTTTGCTCCTTTTAAAAGGCAGTCTTTTTGCAAATTCACAAACTTGTTTTGCATTTTGTGTTTTAAGAATGGCATTAAGAGTAACCTTGAAGCATCATCTAGTTTTGTACAAGTGGCATGAATATTCAAAACACATTCAAAACGACATTCTCTGAATACATTTTCACACATTTGAGAGAGTTTATTTTCTATAAAGCCCTATTCGGACAGGATTAGTTTAACCCTTGTACGGTCTTCATTTGAGAATTACACTCAGGGTATTTGGGGACTCCACACACCCCAAGCAACAAAATGTAATTTCTTAACAAAACAATTGTTTGTTTTTTTAGAACAAATGTAATTTTACTCTGTTTATTAATGTTTTTACTCAACATCTGTGCAGTTTTTGTATTTATATAAATAAATAAATATTTATAAAAAAATATTTTCACACACTTTAGAGTTTATCATTTATTTCAAACATCTGATTTTCTTATAATTCTACAAATTTAATCTACACTTCAGTTACTAACTGTAAGAGAACAAAAAATAACAGAAATTAACAGTTATATTACATATTGAGTAAAAAAATACACAACATGAACATCAAAATGCAATGAACTGAACAGCAATAACAAATGTATTCCTGTGTGTGTGTGTGTGTGTGTGTGTGTGTGTGTGAGCATGATCATTTTGCATTGTGGATATTGTATGCATTGTTGGAAGTGTGCCACTTAATTTCTGTATGCGTGTTCAGTGTTGTTTCTGTTTTTGAGGATGAATTTTGTCCATTTTCTAAGACCCTGAGTGTGACTTTTTTTGTCACACGAACAAAAAATTATTTTTTATTTGAAGATCCAGAGAGTGTTGACAACCGTACAAAGTCTAATGACATTTGGTCAAAGGGAACTTTTTATTTTTATTTGAGCAAACGTCCTTTGAGGTCAGAAAAGACCCAGAAGACCCTAGAATGGAGAGGTGGGGTAAAGAAATTATTACCAAAGCATCTCAGTGATTTTAGTCCCGTCCGAATGTGCCATCTCAGTCATCATTACGGACAATGTCAGTAAAGATTATGGCGACTCTTACGTTCTGGAAAAATTACCTCAGGTAATACTAATCCCGTGCGAATAGACCTGCTGTAAATACAGTATGTATGTAAATATTCCGTAATTTCTTGTTTTAAAAAAAAAATCTGCGGATTTCAAGTAGGCACTTGAAAAAGCATTTAGTTGTTTTCTAGGCGATGGGGCAAATCTGAGGCAAACCTCAAGTGTTTTCTGCTTACCATTCAGATTTAAAAAAAAAGGTCCAAAGAACTCGTCAGAGGCTCAAAACTTATTGTAGCTTTAGGTAATTGCCTACAGAACTTCATTAATTGAATTAATAAATCGTTCAACCGGACCTAACTGTTATATATAGGTTATATATAGATTATGTGTGTTTGCGCAGGAAGCAACGTAATACGCACATGTGTTATAGGGGTGTTACCCCTCCCACTTCTGCTATAGTTTTACTGAGATTACTTATCCCGTGCGAATTGGCCATTAATATTACAGACGTCCTGTGGTAAATTTACATTACTTTATCTACCCTTGTAAAACTAATCCCATCCAAATAGGGCTCAAGTCTACAGGGCCAAAAGTGCCCATAGTTGAAGAAACGACCAAATGCTTTCAGAAACTTTTTTGTATGTCCTAAAACCCATATTTGTTTAACATGAACTCTGGTGAAGAAAGAAAGTTTGTCTATTACTCAAAGGTTTAGTTCACCCAAAAATTTTAATTAGAGGAACTTGACTTGTGTACGGCGGTTACCGGAAGCCAGTGATTATAGTTTATAAAGTTATACATATGGATATTTATCGTACAAAAATGCATCGCTTCACTTCAGAAGGCTTTTATTAACCCCCTGGAGCCGTATTGATTATTTTTATGATGAATGGATGCAATTTTTTGGGCTTCAAATTTTTTTTATCATTCACTCCAATTATAAAGCTTGGAAGAGTCAGGATATTTTTTTTAATATAACTCCAATTGTATTCGTCTGAAAAAAGAATGTCACATACACCTAGGATGACTTGAGGGTGAGTAAATTATAGGATAATTTTCATTTTTGGCTGAACTAACCCTCTAAAATAAACCCTGTCCTGTACGCTTGGCAGTGTTTCGCTGAAAGCATATTAAATGATGAATGGTGTTGTTATGGTATAAGTGCTACATCTAGTTTCATAATAGATATTTTATGAAATATTCAGCAAAATTCGATATTAATGTCTTGTCTTCCAATGAAAGATTACGTGTTCCTCATGCCACTTTTTAGGATACAGCATGGCTCTCCACTGTGCTCATTATGAATTCAGAGCTTTGAGTCTGAAAGCTCAAACACATTTTTTGAGATGACCAGAAATCAATGGCCATCATTTGACACTGTGGTTGAAGTGAACAGTCAAATGCAGTAATAAGCTTTAAGAATAGGTCAATACCTTCCACCTGTCAAAACCGAGGGGATGAAATGCAAAGTCAAACACAAATAACTGATAGTTATTTATGGAAGTCTATTTTAAAGCAACAGAATGTAAAACACCAATTTCATGGCATGAAACAGAGTAATCTTGACTATTAGACACAAGGCTGTTAAAACTCAAAAGCTTTAAAAGAATACATTTTATATTCATGAAGTCTGTGTTGAGGAAAGTTACTTTTAAAAGTAATGCTTTACAATGTTGCATTAATAAAATAAAAAAGTAACTAATTGCATTAATTAGTTACTTTTTATGGAAAGCAGCCATAAAACTAGCCAATAATGAGTCATCTATACGTATATAACTCATACTTAACAGGATAGTTCACCCAAAAATGAAAATTACCCCATGATTTACTCACCCTCAAGTCATCCTAGGTGTATATGACTTTCTTTTTCAGACAAATACAGTCAGAGTATTGTCTAGTAAAATATCTAGAAATATCATTGAAATACCTACCGCCTTCCATATTCAACTTACAAAGAAAGTGTAACGCCTCTTGCGGTTCAAAACGCTTATGCTACATCCAACGTCATACATTGCACCAATTGACCTATCGGTAAGCCCCTCCCCTCGAATGCAGATGAGCCAATAGCAGTTGAGTATCAGTTGCGCCGGGACCGGAACTCGGACATCTTTAGGTGTCAGCGCCATAGAGATGCATTGGAAAATCCAAAGCTCTCATCGGTTTGATGGTGTTTATGCTTCAAAAATGCTAAAATGTCGTGCCTGAGGTACTGTAACACTGATTCCATGTATCCTGAGAGGATTTTCTGTTTGTCATACTCTCGTTAAGTTACGATTCAAGTCCCTGCTAACATACAACTGTAATAACTAACTGTTCTCACGTCATGTAACACTATAACGTTAGGTCAAAAACACAAAGGTCTACATTTCCGTGCCTCTCCATATTAAACTGGTTATATGTAAATTAATAAAATTTTAGATATGTTTAAGGTCTACATTATCTGTCCTACTAAGGAGGACTCCTATTTTGATGGGTATTATAGTCTACGGGTGGTGAAAGGAAGAGCTCGCACGCAGTTTATCGGAGTTGTTTTGTAGATCATACAAAGTTTACCAGTTATTAACTGCACCATCGAAAAGGCATACGGTCTGTGTATATGTTTGTTTACTGTTAGTTTTATGAGTGTTTTTGTGTAGTTTGCTGTGTATGTTAATGGTAATGCAACGGAGAGAGCAACGGTGAGAGAGAGTTTGTGAATGAGACATTAGTGCGCACTTCTTATGCTTTGTTTGTTCAGCTCTTACGATGATTTTTTTGGAGTGAAAAAGGACATAATAAACTTGATAAACCATCAGAAAAGTCTGGCCATCATTCGGACGGGATATACGCTACATTCTGTGTCCAAAAACATCTTGGGATAAGGTTTTCACACTGACGGCTGTCATTGTAAGATATAGCATCTCTGTTTCTTTGTCCGAGTTAGCAACAGTAACTAAGGGGGGCGGGGCTTACCGATAGGTCAATTGCCTTTTTTTCCCCGTAAGTTGAATACGGAAGGCGGTCTGGCGGAAGATAGATATTTTACTTTATAACGTGTTAAATATGGATATTTTTCTTACACATGTAGTGACTGAGCAAAATCAGACACTTAATTGCCTGTTACATTTAACAAATATGTTTTAAATACTTTGAGCTGAGTAACAGACCTTCCCCCAACACCACAGAGAAGGATCCTCGGTTACCCTGGAAACAAAACTGATAAGAGGTTTTACGACACCAAAGGAATGTGGCCACATGGAAGTCCACAGGGGAAAGGCTTTTGCCTCAAGTTATAGACAAACCGTATATAAATGAACAAACACCCTAGGACCTTGTATGTACACACATAACTGTACTGTAAAGGGTCGGTTGCATTGTATGTAACTTAAGAATGTCTTATGAACAACTTTCTATTTCAGGTAACCTTATATATGTCGTGTCTCCTATCATATAACGCTCGCTTCACAACTTACACTTTCATGTATGTCACATTCTCGTAAGAGCCAAAATTGTAATTACATTCAACAAATTAACTCTAATTATTGCAACATATTATGTGTTTGTTGCATTAATTAGAGTATAATTAGAGTATAAATGGGCACAGACCCTTTTGAATCCAGTTTGAAACAAAGAGCCATAAATCTCCAGAGGAGATTTTCCCGCTTGGAAATCCCAACAACCTCATTGGTCAAGTCTACTTCAGGAGGTGGTGACCTCCTGCAGACTTCTTAAGGAGCAAGGCACTCGTCCCTCCTCTCTCTTCTCCTGCTACACAGACACGACATGCTGTGTCTGTGGGCTCCCGCCAGCAGGCCGTCCACATGGCAGGCCTCCACAAACACAGAGCCAAAGGCCTCACAAGACCATGGACCAGAAGATCCAAACTCTGCACACCATGTGCAATTTTCTCATCCTCAATGGATTCGAAGCAACCACGCAAGCTCATCCTTTCTTCTTCATCCAATGCAGAAGAACTTGATCGCCACGTCAAAGCCATCGGATGGAACCCACAAACTTTCTCCTGCGATTTCACCTCGGACGGTCTTCTACAGCTCAGGCTAAATGCAAGTAAAGTACGAAATAGAAATCGCTGTGTAGTTAGTAAAACTGTAAACTCTTTGTTCAGACAAAGAAGTTTATTAATGGTGGTTCTTCACAAAGGTTCTAGACTTTCTGCATAACTCCATCAATCTGTTCTGACCCTTTTCCCTCCATCCACTTTAACCTTACCTCTTGTCATTATATATATATATATATATAATGATTATATATATATATATATATATATACTCCTCCTTGAACTGCCACCTTAACGTGGTGGAGGGGTTTGAGTACCCGAATGAACCTAGGAGCTATGTTGTCCGGGGCTATATGCCCCTGGTAGGGTCTCCCAAGGCAAACAGGTCCTAGGGGACGGGTCAGACTAAGAGCAGTTCAAAAACCCCTTATGACGACAATGACAACGAGGACCGTGACGTCGCCCGGTATGGCGCAGCCGGGGCCCCACCCTGGAGCCAGGCCTGGGGTTGGGGCTCGTATGCGAGCGCCTGGTGGCCGGGCCTTCCCCCACGGGGTCCGGCCGGGCTCAGCCCGAATGAGCGACGTGGGGACACCTTCCCGTGGGCCCACCACTCACGGGAGGGACCGTAAGGGGCCGGTGCGGAGAAGATCGGGCAGCAGTCGAAGGCAGGAGCCTAGACAACCCGATCCCTGGACACGGAAACTGGCTCTTGGGACATGGAATGTCACCTCACTGGCGGGGAAGGAGCCTGAGATTGTGCGTGAGGTTGAGAGGTTCCGACTAGAGATAGTCGGAATCACCTCTACGCACGGCTTGGGCTCTGGAACCACACTCCTCGAGAGAGGATGGACTCTTCACCACTCTGGAGTTGCCCATGGTGAGAGGCGGCGGGCTGGTGTGGGTTTGCTTATAGCCCCCCAGCTCTGCCGCCATGTGTTGGAGTTTACCCCGGTGAACGAGAGGGTCGTTTCCCTGCGGCTTCGGCTCAGGGATAGGTCTCTCACTGTTGTTTGTGCCTACGGGCCGAACGGCAGTGCAGAGTACCCGGCCTTTTTGGTGTCCCTGGGAGGGGTGCTGGAAAGTGCTCCGACTGGGGACTCCGTCGTTCTACTGGGGGACTTCAACGCCCACGTGGGCAATGACAGTGACACCTGGAGGGGCGTGATTGGGAGGAACGGCCCCCCTGATCTGAACCCGAGTGGTGTTCAGTTATTGGACTTCTGTGCTAGTCACGGTTTGTCCATAACGAACACCATGTTCAGGCATAAGAGTGTCCATCAGTGCACATGGCACCAGGACACTCTAGGTCGTAGGTCAATGATCGACTTTGTGGTCGTTTCATCTGACCTGCGGCCGTATGTCTTGGACACTCGGGTGAAGAGAGGGGCGGAGCTGTCAACTGATCACCACCTGGTGGTGAGTTGGATCCGATGGCGGGGGAGGAAGCTGGACAGACCCGGTAGACCCAAGCGTACTGTAAGGGTCTGCTGGGAACGTTTGGCCGAGCCCCCTGTCAGAGAGATCTTCAACTCCCACCTCCGGCAGAACTTCGACCGGATCCCGAGGGAGGCTGGAGATATTGAGTCCGAATGGACCATGTTCTCCACCTCCATTGTCAAAGCTGCCGCTCGGAGCTGTGGCCGTAAGGTCTCCGGTGCATGTCGAGGCGGCAATCCCCGAACTCGGTGGTGGACACCGGAAGTAAGGGATGCCGTCAAGCTGAAGAAGGAGTCCTATCGGGCCTGGTTGGCTTGTGGGACTCTTGAGGCAGCTGACATGTACCGGCAGGCTAAGCGGACTGCAGCCCGGGTGGTTGTGGAGGCAAAAACTCGGGCCTGGGAGGAGTTCGGTGAGGCCATGGAAAAGGACTATCGGCTGGCCTCGAAGAGATTCTGGCAAACCGTCCGGCGCCTCAGGAGGGGGAAGCAGTGCCCTACCAACGCTGTTTACAGTGGCGATGGGCGGCTGTTGACCTCAACTGGGGATATCGTCGGACGGTGGAAGGAATACTTTGAGGATCTCCTCAATCCCGCCATCACGCCTTCCATTGAGGAAGCAGAGGCTGGGGGCTCAGAGGAGGACTCGTCCATCACCCGGGCTGAAGTCACCGAGGTGGTCAAGAAACTCCTCGGTGGCAAGGCACCGGGGGTGGATGAGATCCGCCCTGAGTACCTCAAGTCTCTGGATGTTGTGGGGCTGTCTTGGCTGACACGCCTCTGCAACATCGCGTGGCGGTCGGGGACAGTGCCTCTGGGATGGCAGACCGGGGTGGTGGTCCCTCTTTTTAAGAAGGGGGACCGGAGGGTGTGTTCCAACTACAGGGGGATCACACTTCTCAGCCTCCCCGGGAAAGTCTATGCCAGGGTACTGGAGAGGAGAATTCGGCCGATAGTTGAACCTCGGATTCAGGAGGAACAGTCTGGTTTTCGTCCGGGCCGTGGTACACTGGACCAGCTCTATACCCTCTACAGGGTGCTGGAGGGTTCATGGGAGTTTGCCCAACCAGTCCACATGTGTTTTGTGGATTTGGAGAAGGCATTCGACTGTGTCCCTCGCGGCATCCTGTGGAGGGTGCTCGGGGAGTATGGGGTCCGGGGTCCTTTGCTAAGGGCTGTCCGGTCCCTGTACGACCAAAGCAGGAGTTTGGTCCGCATTGCCGGCAGTAAGTCAGACTTGTTCCCGGTGCATGTTGGACTCCGGCAGGGCTGCCCTTTGTCGCCGGTTCTGTTCATAATTTTTATGGACAGAATTTCTAGGCGCAGCCAGGGGCCGGAGGGTGTCAGGTTTGGGGACCATGCGGTTTCGTCTCTGCTCTTTGCGGATGACGTTGTCGTGTTGGCCCCTTCTAACCAGGACCTTCAGCATGCACTGGGACGGTTTGCAGCCGAGTGTGAAGCGGCTGGGATGAGGATCAGCACCTCCAAATCCGAGGCCATGGTCCTCAGTCGGAAAAGGGTGGCTTGCCCACTTCAGGTTGGTGGAGAGTTCCTGCCTCAAGTGGAGGAGTTCAAGTATCTAGGGGTCTTGTTCACGAGTGAGGGGAGGATGGAACGGGAGATTGACAAACGGATCGGTGCAGCTTCTGCAGTAATGCGGTCGATGTACCGGTCTGTTGTGGTGAAGAAAGAGCTAAGCCGTAAGGCGAAGCTCTCGATTTACCGGTCAATCTACGTTCCTACTCTCACCTATGGTCATGAGCTTTGGGTCATGACCGAAAGGACAAGATCCCGGATACAGGCGGCCGAAATGAGTTTTCTTCGCAGGGTGGCTGGGCGCTCCCTTAGAGATAGGGTGAGGAGCTCAGTCACTCGGGAGGAACTCGGAGTAGAGCCGCTGCTCCTCCACATCGAGAGGGGTCAGTTGAGGTGGCTCGGGCATCTGTTCCGGATGCCTCCTGAGCGCCTTCCCGGGAAGGTGTTTCGGGCATGTCCAACCGGGAGGAGGCCCCGGGGAAGACCTAGGACACGCTGGAGGGACTATGTCTTCCGGCTGGCCTGGGAACGCCTCGGTGTCCCCTCGGAAGAGCTGGAGGAAGTGTCTAGGGAGAGGGAAGTCTGGGCATCTCTGCTTAGACTGCTGCCCCCGCGACCCGGCCCTGGATAAAGCGGAAGAAGATGGATGGATGGATGGATATATATATATATATATATATATATATATATATATATATATATTGGGTATGTCTACTATTAGTTATAGTCTTGTTCTGTGATTTAGTTATTAAAGTTTGTGTACAATACTGTATATGTTTGGTCCTGACTTCCTGCCTGCAAACAAATTGTCCCTTAAATGATCGATCTTGCTAATGCGCTCTAAGCGCTTAGGTAAATTCAAAGAAATAATTGTTTTTTTTGGCCATGAAATATTTATAATTAATCATAATGAATAATCATAAGGAGTTATGAATAATTATTAATATTTCCCCTCAGAGCTAATTCGCAACACACAAATGCATTGCTTCACTTCAGAAGGTCTTTATTAACCCCCCGAAGCCGTGTGGATTACTTTTATAATGAATAGATGCACTTTTTTGGGCTTCAAATTTTGGGCTCCCATTTACTGCCATATAACTCTGATTGTATTCATCTGAAAGAAGAATGTCATATACACATAGATGGCTTGAGGGTGAGTAAATCATGGGGTAATTTTCATTTTTGAGTGAACTATCCCTTTAAGAAGAAAAAAAGAAACAATTGTGATGTTTATCCAATGTCATTTTTGCTTATTAGTAAGTTGAAATTTGATCATCAAAGGTAAACTGCAAAGACAGTGGATAATGAATTGAGATTAAATACATAAAGTATTTGAATTATTTAACATATTTAATATTGCAATTTTATTCTGAGTGTGCATTTTAATGATTTTATTAATTCTGAGAAAAACTGAATCAGTTTTTGTGCAAATGAGATGAGTAAATGCATGCATAGTTCTATCACATTTGTAGAACAACAACAACCATCACACAACGCACACAGCACCTCTTCACTTACTCCTGATGCAAGAGAGCTGTCATTCAATAAATAGGAGATTATCTTACATTACTTATTTGCAAAAAGTAACTCAGATATTTTGAGCAAAGGTGGTTTGTTTTATTGTAGTGAGATCCAACATTGGTTAAACAGCCCGAGAGACACTTAAGTCATAAAAAAAAAAGAAAAAAAAAGGACTGATTGTGTGTGAATGTAAAACATCCATTATTCCATCCAATTTTAATATTTTCATATTAACATATGTGGAGCCTATTCCACTGTCTTACGCCGTTGGCAGAGAAACACCCTGGATGCACAGAATATAAAACAGTTCATCAATATATCTATCTGACAAGCATTTCCTACAATATGATTGAGATAATTGTGTGTTCACGAGCATGTTTTAATTGAGTGTTTTTGTATTGATTGTGCAGTTTAGCAGGGCCCAAAGGCCTGTATTGGCTACTAATCTCTAGTATTGGAAGGCAATCATGTGTCTGGGTTTTTAAAGGTCCAATGGCGTGGCATTTTTTTATTATTTTATAATGTTTCCTGAGGTGTTATATTGTTAGTATGAATTTTACATCATAAAATGTCATAATTTAGAAATAAAAGGCATTTTTTCGATACTGATGTTTGCCCTGTGGCTGAATGCCCTGTTTCAAGAGGCGTGTCTGCTGTGAGACTTCAGTAAAAACGCCCACTGTTGTGATTGGTTGACATCTTTGCATTTGAAATGAGTATCTTGTAGCGGAGGGGGCGTGGTTTAACGAGGTCTACGAGCAGGCACGAGCCTGCTGCCAGAGAGACGGATGGACCTGAGTTCACTTCTCATCAGTTCTCTCAGCACGTCTCAGTTCAGTGAACTGTTGTAGTTACAGCATATACTTCAGGTTATTCATTTATTTCTAGTCGGCGGGGCTGTCACTCATGTCAGAAAGTTAGTAACTTCAGTAAATGACGGTTTAGAACGATTCAGTCCGATTTGGTGAACTGGTTCGACCGGTTCACTAAAAAGAACCGGTTCAAAAGAAAGATTTGTTCGCCAACCGGACATCAGGGACCAGAGACGGAGCGATTGCTAACAAAGTTATTTATAGTAACTACTGAGTTGTGAGAGCGCTGTCAGCGCGAGTTTATTTTGTTTGTATCTGAGAGTTCTGAATAAACACGAGTCCCAGTCACACCGAGTCCGTCTTCATCATTATTCTACCAACTTTGTAACACATGTAATGTACCATTACAGCTGTCGAGATGAACGAGTTACGAGTAAGTGTTGATTATAGCTTTATTTTTAGATATTTTCCTATCATATGAAAAGCATCAGTGACGCGCATTGAGTACACAGTGCAAACTAATACACAACAGCAGTAATCAAATATAATCCAGTTTATCTCTAAAGATGTGGCTTTGCCGATGTTGAGCAGAAACTCACGACTGTATGCACATTTTAGAACAGATAGACGCGACGAGGACGTACAAAAACACTGATAGAAACAAGATAGAAAACATGAAAACCCCGTTCTGTCGGGAGAGAGAGAAGCCGCAGCGTGTGCACGAATAATAAAGTTCTGTGTGATCTTGAATAATTAGCTACACATCAGAAATCATTGATCACAGATCAGAAGGAACTGAAAAAATACTTCTGTTTTCATTTATACATCCAAACACTCAGAAACTGCCAGCATTCACTCGTTCACAAGCAATGATCTCTTGAGGACAAATATGGCGCTTGAATGGGCGTGCCAAATTCTCTGGGCGGAGGAAAGGAAGGTAACCGTTTCTGTTATGACATCATAACAGGAAAATTCAAGATCAGCTCGTCTGGGCTATCATTTTCTCAAAGGCAGAGAAAGACAGCCAGAACTCGGTTTACACCGATCAAAATTTCTAGCCACTTGGGGACAATATTCAGGCTAGGGGAACTCATATTAATGTTGAAAAACCTCATAAAATGAATATTTCATGCCATGGGACCTTTAAACTGGCAAGTGGACATTACAGAATAAGAGTTAAATCTCTCTCGGCTGTCAGACTCTGAATTTTTTTTTTGCCCCTCACTCCCTGTTAATGATCTCATTACAGTATTGTGTGGCTAGGCAGAATTGGATGAATTAAGATATACGGTACTGATCAAAGAAATTTCAAAGCTTTGATTTATGAGAATTCTATCTCCTGGACCTTTGTCCTGGAAAAGTATAAAGTAAATATCAACTGATATCCTATATTACATGTGTGTCTTAAATTCTTTCTGTTTATCTGAACAATAAGGCTTTGTTGGTGTGATTGAAATTTACACAGCACATTGATAGACAGTTTTTGACTAAACTCTTTGCTAGCATCTCAGCAGTCTTGGACAGAGAAGCAAAATACACTCATATGTGAACCTCAAAAAAATAAAAGAGAAATGAATATAATTTGAACTGGCTTTCATTTTCTGAATGATGCATTTCACCTTTATACACAAGTCACTCTCAGCCCCAAATTGTGTTATTAAATTAGCCTCATTATCATATACGTGCTCTAAAATCTTTAAGTCCATTATTCATAGATTTCATAAAACAAAGAAATACACATGTCTGTTTGATGGTGTCATTTGTAGTCACATAAAACAACAATGGTAATATATTCAAACCATGAAAGCAAATTTAGCTGAAGGAAAAGAAAACAAGAAAAAGCGGATTTTGTACATTATTATCTCTTGACCAAAACAAAGCTGCACGAAATGACTTTGTCTCTTTCATTTGAACACACAGCTTGAATGCATCTCTGTTTGATGCAACTTGTTCAACAGTTGTTTCTTTAGACGGCTTTGGGCAGGCTCAATATATAAACATGAAAGGCTCACTTTCTAAATGATGTATCTTTTTAGGTATAGAATATTGACTGTACATGTGATATGAATCTGAGAGCGCAGAAATAAAAAGCAGACACACACCAAAATCAAATCAAATCAAATGCCTATAAAAGATTATGTCGTATGTAGGATGAATGTGTAAAATGCATATTCTAATTACGTCCCATGAGTCCATATACTAAATAAAGAACAAACCAATCAAATGCCAACAAAACAGCAATATTTTTTTTTATTTATAAAAAAAATAAAAATGTCTGTAACAACTGGGTTACGTGTTAAAACGTGTCTAAATAGCGTAAATAAAAAATAAAATAAAATAAAATAAATGGAAATTAAATTATGCTCACTAATTAAATCGAGAATCACACTCCAACATGTTATAATGGCAAAAATCATAACTCAATAATATACATTCATGACCATAACATGCCCAACGCGTCTGTGTTTGACGCCAAAGGTGAACATTGAAATCAATGGAGTACTCTGCACGTCGAAAAATTATGCTAAAGGAATACCTTGTGCGTTTAAAAAGTGACGCCAAAGGGTTCTGATCAAGCGTCAATATGTGACAAGTTGGGAGTGAGAACATGTTGGATTAATCGAATTGAGCACTAATTAATTTGCATTATTCAGTATTCATTGGTATTTGTCAACTTTCAACAAATCAAAGCAGAGGAACAAACAAATATGCACTTTTCTTCATTTCCAAGGATGCCTAAAAGCAGAACTAAGTGTTAAAATTGGGTTTTATTGCAGCTACTGGCAAAATACCATAACATATTAAAACAGTTACCGCAGTTACCAGTGCTAAAAGAAAGTACAATTCAACAAAAAAGCCAGAGGTCTCTATCATTTGAGCCATTTATGTGAATCGTTGACCATAATCATTCTGAATGTAGCACATCACATGCAGCTGTTAAAACCTTAAAGGATTTGAAGACATTCACAATCACAACACATGTTGCACTATCCACTGTCTCAGAAATAGATGTACTGCATCTGGCAACCGTTTTAAATATCATTAAAGATATCTCAGAATAACCTGTTGGATGAAGGAGAAAGCAGAAAAATACTTTTGTTTTACTCGCCTCCAGGCATGTTTAAAATAACCAATGGCTTCAATCAATAATTCCAATTACAAAGCTGTTCTCTGTTTTGTTCTGTTTTCCTGGAACTCATATCTACATTTTTCTCTCTTATAAATATCTTGTACATTAAGACAAAAAAATCTTAGTGTATCTTTTTCATACAGCTTTTAAAATTGCTAACTGTGTCTCTGTAAATACTTAAAGGGATAGTTCACCCAAAAATTAAAATTCTGTCACCATTTACTCCCTCAAGTTGGTCCAAAGCTGTATACATTTCTTTGTTCTGCTGTACAAATATAAGGAAGATATGTGGAAGAATGTCTGTCAGATCCCGCCCCCATTGGGCAGCATAGTCAATAGCTGTTCGCATCCAAAGTTGCGAAACTTAACATGTAAGACTGTTCTAGGAGGGAAATATACAGAGCATCTTTGACAACAGACTTTTCAGATGCTTTGTAAACAAGATTTTCCCGCTGGTTAGTACAGTTATGCTGTTACATCGGGAAAGTCACATGATTTTTTTTTATGCGCATCGAGGAATTTATTCTGTAAATGCATTTCCATCGTAGTTTATGTGCATGTTTTCGTATCGGATAGAAAATCTGATTTATTCAACAATTTATTCACGTCTGTGTCAGGCCTAGTCCACACGTACACGGGTATTTTTATAACCAGAGTTTTTCCTTCTCCGTTTAAAAAAACAATCGCGTCCACACAAGCACGGTTTAAAAAAAATCTCCGTCCACATGAAAACGCAAAACCGCGCTATGATTGGCTGCCTGATTTCCACATGGGTCCCATCCACGGAGGGATGCTATGGGCTCAGTGAAACCCTTCTACAAGTTTACTTTGGACTCAGTGACAGGTAACTGTACACATGGGCAGGCCCAAGTGGACTGAAGCTTCACACACTTGCCTTACTATGTTGTATTATTGCATTCTGGCGCATCTGTTCTGCAATACAATGAGATAACTTCGCATGTATCTGTATAGGCTACATGTGATAAGCGCTATTAGCAGAGTTATTAAAAGCTACGTCCGCGCTTGCATAGACTCGACTCATGTAACGTTAAACGGCGCACAAACTGACGTCAAACAAAAGAGAGAACGGCGCAAACAAAGGAGAGAATTTTGACTTAACAAGCCTAAATCTCCGGTTTCACCGTCTACACGACAACGCTGTAACCGGAGTTTCTAAAAAACTTCACCCTGGCCGGAGTTTTCAAAAAAGTCCGGTTTCAGTAACCGGATACTGCGTTTGAGTGTGGACGAACAGCCAAACCGCATAGAAAAAGCTGCGGTTTTGAAAATACCCGTGTTCGTGTGGACAGGGCCTCAGTCTCCTACGCTGTTGACGTATTAATACAGTCCAGCGTATTTGAGTTACATCAGAGCTAAGATGCTTACCATTGGCCGACAGTGTTGGGCACGTTACTTTAAAAAAGTAATTAGTTATAGTTACTAGTTACTTCTGACAAATAGTAACTGAGTTAGTAACTGAGTTACATCATTATAAAAGTAACTAATTACCAGGGAAAGTAATTACTGCGTTACTTTTTTTTCAAATATGTCAAATAACTTGGATGCCCCCAATATTAGATATGTTAAATGAATGAATTGGACACTAAATAGAATAAATTATTATTATAAAACATTGTACATTAATGTACACTATTGTAATGTTGCTGTGGGACAATGTAAGAGACACCTATCAAATTCAATATATTATTGTAAATATTATCAGTAGGCCTACTATAGTGTAAATATTGTGTAAATATTATCAGTACTATACTTTCCTTTGGTAGTGGAGCTCACGTTATCACCTGGGTTTTTAGCCACTATTTTATATTTTAAATTATAATTTTGTGGCATATGATGATGTGAGGCGCTTCAGAATCACTTGCCACCGCCGTGGAGAGACTCTTTCTTCCTGGGCATAAGTTGCATGTTACATAAATATTCTCACCTTTCACCTCAACGAGGGAAAAGTAGCGCTTATACTTCCAGTTTGCGAAAGCTACCTTTGAAGTCGTTGGACTGCCATCGCTGAATGTGCGTATGCGTGTGCGTCATTGGTGCGTGTGTGTGTGTGTGTGTGTGTTTGAACCATAGACCGTGAAAAAAATAGGTGTGACCTCAACCTATCAACTTCAACCTTGTCTCCCACCCACCAATCATCATCAGTTGTGTGCACCACCGCACCCACCCCCAACACGCATGGCTGGTGCGCGCGTACACACACGTTGCAGGTCCGACTGAGAGAGCCTGTTCGGATGAAAAGCGCTTCAGTGAGCTCAATTATAGTAACGCGACTAACGCCGCATTTTTCACCTCAGTAACGCTAACGGCGTTGTAACGGGAGGAACAGTAATTCGTTTGATTACTCGTTACTGAAAAAAATAATTCCGTTAGTAACGCCGTTTATCTGTAACGCCGTTATTCCCAACACTGTTGGCCGATGCTGTTCACGTGAGCACCACGACGCATGCGTGTGATGATGACGCAGGAGTCGCGCTGTATTTACAACGGAAACTGCGAAGAAGACTGACACAGGCTAGAATGAAATTGTTATAAAGTCGTTATTTTTGTTTGTTTTTTGCGCATAAAAATCATTCTCATCGCTTCATAAAATTAAGGTTGAACCACTGGAGTCACATGGACTATTTTAACGATGTCTTTACTACCTTTCTGGGCCTTGAAAGTTTTAATTAAATAGCTCTCTATGGAGGGGTCAGAGAGATCTCAGATTATATCAAAAATATCTTAATTTGTGTTCTGAAGATGAACATGGTTTGGAAGGACATAAGGGGGAGTAATTAATGACAGAATTTTCATTTTTGGGTGAAATAACCCTTTAAACCATAAGCAAAACTTTAGATTATTTGTTTTTATTAGTGAAGTAAGTGTTAACTTTCACCTCCTGCATCCTATTCTTCATGCCATCCAGAACAGCAGCACAGCTGAAAGGTTTGTTTGAGCTGCGCCCTCTACTGTACTGTAATTTGTATTTCCTTCAGACTTATTATTTCAATTTTGGTGTGAAAGGGCCTTTCATTGGTCCAAAAATATAACTTTTTTGTTAACAAAAACGTAAAAACTAAAACAAGCCCAGCCTAGGTGAGAAAAAATAACGCAAAAGTAACGTAACGCATTACTTTTCTTAAAAAATAACTAAGTAACGCATTAGTCACTTTTTAAAGGAGTAACATGATTTTGTAATGCATTACTTTTCAAAGTAACTTTCCCCAACACTGACTCTGTGTAAACATCTTGATCTTAATGATAATTCATTTCAAAATGTGTGGCTGTTTAAAACACAGCAACACTCCTCACAACATCTGGTAGGCAATATAACCAAGAATTAGTATTATCTACACAATGACAGCTGAAAGTGCATTGGTTAAAAGTATTGTTTGTCCATAAACCACATTAATTTGCTTCAGGAACACTGTATTCTTGGGTAAACCATCTGTGCTTTCCCAAAAATACTTCAGCTGTTCCAAGAAGGCAATCTCATGCATGTCTCGGGTATTCGGTTGCCAAACCATACTTCCAAAACCATTTCATTACATCAATATAGCCTGATAGAGACTGGCAATATAGCAGATAATAAGGAATATTATGTGACATCATAAAAGTGACAAAAAAATGTCACTGTACATTTAATTTGGGGCAGCCTATTACCTGAACTATTGCCTTTCGAAATGCAATATTGCAGCCCTGAGGTGGTTGAATTTATGAATAAGGTGTGTTTGGCCGGTGTGTGCAAAGACATTTTTTGAGGATCTACTAAACATTGTGTGAGACTGACAGTTTCTTTCTTAATTAAACACTGCCCCCTGCAGGTGTGATCTGATCTGACTCGCACATAGCATGATAGCACAGTGATGTTTTAAAAAAATAACCATCATTTTATATGTGTGCGTGTGTGCGCGCTTGTGTGTGTGTGTGTGTAATTAATTCTGTGTAGAGATGGTGACTTTAAAATTCATGCAAGATTCATGAAGCAATGATTGACAGCATTAATAAACTCTGGCTTTAATTGTATTGTTTTGAACTTAAAGTCAACAATCAAACACGATTATTACCTTAATAATAATAATTATATATATATATATATATATATATATATATATATATATATATATATATATATATATATATATATATATATATATATATATATATATATATATATATATATAAAACATTATTATTACTATTTTTTTTAAATAACATGCCCAATTTTAAATATTCTCTTTCAGGCTGCATCAGAAATATGAATAACCAAAATTCATTGCAGATGTAAAACATGTAATAGTTCACATCAAAAGGAATAATCAAAGGCCGGGGAAAAATGGCATAGATGATTCATTTTAAATTTCACAGTCTATATCATCTTCATGTATGATAAAAATGAGAAGCATTCATCATACTACAATCAGCATTCACTGTCTGATTTCTGGGGGCATCTCTTCTCTTGACCAATGATTTTCAATACTGCTGATAGCAAAACAAGACCTTTTCATAGTCATAAATGTGACATCTATTATTGAATCTGGTATTAATATGTCTGATTAAGCCAAGCACAAATAATTGTCTGGACCTATTCTTCCAAAAGGAGTCAAAACTACTTTGGTAATCACATGGGAGCAGCTCAAATTGTCAAGCAGAATCGTATATAAAAATAGAAAGTAGGCTATGCAACCTCATTCAAGTCACTCAGTTGGACTGTCGAGGCCCTGCATTTTAAAGGTGTTTTATGTAAAGAATTTCCTATTGTATTGTATGACACACAAAACCGTTTAATAAACAGTTGCTAAAAAGATGATGATTTTGAATTTACTGCTTAAAATGTAAACACATTTCAGATTCGACTTTAAAATGCACACACACACACACACACACACACACGTCTGGTTTCATTTTACACCAACCCTACCCATCACACAAAGCGTTCTGCAATATTACATTTAAAACAACAACAATATTTTATTTATAATTTAACAAACGTATTTATTTATAAGCTCATTGAGTACCCAGTCCCCATCAGGATAGAAAAACATGTACACACACACACACACACACACACACACACACACACACACACACACACACACACACACACACACACACACACACACACACACACACACACACACACACACACACACACACACACACACACACACACACACACACACACACACACACACAGATCAACATGGTTGAGTCCTACTCCAAAATAAATAAGAATGCTTGTTATATTTTTATGAGACAAATGCACATATTATCATGTCTTGCAGGGCTTTTAAGGAACAAAATAACTACAGATACGTCCAGAAACACTGAATTCAAGTGTAACAGCAGTGTCATAAGGAACTGGGACTAACCTGTAGTTCTAATCCAGGTATTTCCGTTCTCCAATCCCGAGCCAGTCAGTCATTGGTCAGTTAAACCAGGAAGTACACACTGTGACTTGTCCATCCTCCAAAAACATCCGATTTAAAACTCGAGCTTCACAACAATTAACATAAACACTTTCTAAAATTGCAAAAACAACATAGCGTTAATGATGTTCGTTACAACTGAAACACAACTTAAAACATTCATCTTAAAATGTAGCGTGTGTTGGTAATATGAACTGAATCAAACAATACTACAGTGAACAATGAATCGCTCTTTTGAGTCGGATCTTTCAATGAAACAGGTGAACTGGTTCACAAACGATTCATTCACAATAGATCACGAAGGATATATTTACATTCGAGGTGAAAAAGTGTGTTACTTAATAGCCGAACAGATGAAATTTTACAAATACAAGGTAAAGGAAATGTTTACGACTGAATCATAGTTGCAACACACAAAACTGTGATGCATTAAATAAAAATAAACTCGCTTATTAATAAAACGAGTCTACACTGTATACATATGGCTTATTAGACAATTAAAACCATTGAATTAAAATGATTAAAGTCAGGCTGGGATGCCTGGGACCGTGTGATGACGCATTTACGTCATGACGTAAAACTGAACTGTTTGAAAGAACCGATTCCGGAAAAAGAATCGGACTTCCTATCGCCAGGAAAAAAGAAAAACTCTGGACGTCATACATTTTTGTAATGTCATAAATTTATAATATCCTATAATTAGTTAGTCCGAAGATTTATTTATTTTTACAAGCGCGACACAATGATTTACTAGGCATGTGAAGTTTGTTCTTTGGTTCCAGCGTGTGTTCTGTGTGTTGCATGAACTTTCACCTCAGTTCCCACAGCAGGACTGCGTGGATTTGACAGGACAGTGACAATACACTTACACGGATATTTAACTTCGAGTAATGCACTGCTTTCCGACTTTTTAGTCATTTATTCCTGAAAGAATTTAGCAGTTTTGTTGCACACTAGCTGTTGCACACATGGAAACCTTCATTAGCTTCACTAACCAAAGCCAAGGAAGGGATCGCATATTCAGGTCAGTGCCTCTTATCAAAGCTTGTCATCCGTCAAAACAACATTGTATTGCAATTATTTCCTATAAAAGACGAGCTAGACTATGTCTGAACATTTTATGTATCTGTTTGCTTTAGAGCAACCCAATACGCATGCGCTTTGGCGAAATACCTTCTGAGGAATGAGGCGAAGAGAAAAGAGCTGGTGAAAAAGCTGCAGCTTCTGGAGTCTAATATGAGTTCTGGGCGAAAGCGTAAGAATTAACATTTACCGTTGCATAACACAAAACAGTTCTTTCAGTTATGTGTCAGTAGTTATTAGCATGTATTCCAGCTTTACAAGTACTTATTTATTAGTTACTACTAGTACTTATGAGACATCACATTCTTATCTTTCTAGTAAAACAGTTCAATGACATATCAAATTTGTCACCATGAAATAAACAAAAATATTTCAGTATTCATTATGATTTATCTGTACACATCATTATTTTATTATTCATGTGGCATTGTAATCTTTAATCAAACTGATATACCCCTCCAAACAACATCTTTTCTCTGATGAGGTGTTTACTGGCTTGAGGGCGGGGCAACCTGTCACTCACATGAGATCACAGGGAAACCACAACCGTCCAATCAATTCCCAATGGTCCCGCCCTGCATATTTTCTTGTTTGAGAAACCGTTTCACTCAGATAATACACAATATAGAAGTTTTTCACTCTCATTCATTCACGGCCTCACAGTCATTCACGGTGCGTGTCCAGTCTTGTGCGTTTTCAGTTCATGCCTATATGGAAGTTTAATTTTCATAGGAATTCATTAAAAACTCTCGCTTTGCTCTGCAACGCACCGTTATGAATGCCCGAACGGCCGTGTGCATTTTACATTCGGTTTAAAATTAGCAATTTGAAAAGCCTCCACCGGTGGTACCGGTTTATCGGTGTTGTCACATGTCGATTAACCGGTGGGAAAATTTCCTCACCGTCAAATCCCTATTCCTAACCTGTATGAATTTCTTTCTTCTGCTGAATGCAAAAAAATATTTTGAAGAAAGTCAAACCAAACAGTTGATAGACCACATTGACTTCCATAGTATTTTCCCCCCATACTGCGGAAGTCAATGGGGTCCAGTAACTGTTTGATTACCCATGTTCTTCAAATAGAAGAAAGAAACTCATACAGGTTTGGAATAACTTGAGGGTGAGTAAATGATGACAGAATGTTCATTTTTGAGTGAACTATCCCTTTAAAAAAAATTTAAAGTTGGATATATACAGTACATCTAACTTTACTCACAAATATACAGTACACTCACATAAAGCAATACTGCATTAGCAAGTCTCAAGTGCTTGATTGTTTATATTATTACAAAATATGAACTATATATATTATCATCACCTATATCAAATCTACCAAATGAGACTACATGATATATAAGATATTATAAACATTAACATCACAATTATCTGAAGCAATGTGTATTGTGAAAAGCAGTATAAGTAAGCTAAAGTCAGACTGGCTACTTTATAGCTTTGTTGAACTCTTAATAGTAAGATTAAACCTGGTACTAATAACAGTTGAAATACAAACTGGAGTATAACATATTTAGTAGTGTGTATTACATTTTTCTCTATTGGAATAAGTACAAGTAACATACAAATACTTAGCCTAGAAATCTAGACGCACCCTAGTGGCAGCAAATCTAATTTGCAGCCAGGGTTGTCTAGCAACTCTCCGTTGGCTTGCGAGCTGGAAAAATCAAACTCTGGTCAGGCCAATCACTTCGTGTATAGAGTCGATGGGCGGGCTTAACATAATGACGGCTGAGTTGTGGCGGTTCCGCGTGCTACTCGTAAACAAAGAAGCTGGCGAACAGCGGTCTTTCAAATTGGCTTTGGCCGCGACTCTGGAAGTCTTGGAGTTAAGCTTTTCTTTGAGAAAAGAACAAAGAACGGCACTGAAGTCATTCTTAAGAAAGGAAGATGTGTTCTGAGTTTTACCAACTGGATACGGCGAAAGTTTAATCTATCAACTAGCTCCGCTTCACCTTCTTCGTTGCTCTGGTTGTTTGTAGCGCTATCCTATTGCGTGCAGAGGGAATTTGAAAAACAACCATTTATCCCGCCCCTTGGATTGAGCCCTGCTAATGGTGTGTTCCCAGACCCAACATCTCGATGTGGGTCTGGCTTGTCAGGCTAACAAATACTAGTAAAAGTACCAGTAACATAAAAAGTTCATTTAGTTTTACGGCATCTAGCTTGCCTCTATTTTCACAGAAATCAGAAGAATGTCATCCATAATGGGTCTGTTTTGCTGTTTTTCAGTATTCAGGCTTGGGAACACGGTGAACTCTATCAATGCAGCCAAGAGCACTCTTCATATTTCTGACCCCGTTCTGCGCTTTTGCCTTACTTTTGCCAACTTCAGTCGTGCCTTGTACTTCATCTGTGACAACATACTCTGGGCCAGAAGCATCGGGCTGATACAACATATCGACAAGGAGCGCTGGAGCTCGAACTCCACTCGCTTCTATTTCCTGTCCTTGGTGATGAATCTAACCAGAGACGCCTATGTGATCGTCCAACTTATGGTGCAGAAGTCTCGGGAAAGACACTTCCAGCAAAAAGTCGACCAGCACCTTAACGAAAGCCCGGATGTGGCTTGTGTCATAGTGCCTCAGCTTGATGCCTTCCTCTTCCTTCTCCTCGAGAGCCTCAGAAGTCAGCCATCTGTGGCTCTCGATACACTGAAAAACGTGTGCGATCTTTTCATTCCACTTGACAAACTGGCCGTTTACCAGACAAATGCAGGTGTGGTGGGCTTCTGTGGGCTTGTTTCCTCTCTTTTAGGCATACTGTCAGTCTTGAGGCCCAACCTCAGAATCAAGCCATGATTTATGGAATGAAGAAAGTGCTTGAGAGTAACATTCAGAGCGTCTTAAATGGATAAAGGATGCTTTCCTAACAAATTAGATTTTAGCGTGAAAGTAGACTTCCCTTAAGCTTACTTTTGTAAGGATCAACTTAATTGTTGTATAAGGGAGATAGGAGACTAGCACATACCCATAATGCCGCAGTGCACCTGCAAAAAATAATAATAAAAATAGCATCATTTAGATGAGATTTCGCAGCGTGTGTTTGACCGCATGCTGTGTACACTTTCATTAAATAGAGTGCCTTGCCGTATCTGTTGTTGTATTATCACGGCAGCCCTAGTGAAATAACACACCAGTGTGTTAAACACCGTTTAGTACTTTTAATAGAGATTATATCACTTTGGTACTGATGATGTTTTTCAAATTTTGGAGCTTGTGACATTTATTTCCAAGGCAAAAGAAGCTCTCTGTCTCTATGGTGGCAGATGCACAGCTTTTTGACATGTGTGCTTTACATTTAGTCTCTTCTATGTGGAGAACCATCTGTGACATTAGATATATTCTACCTCATCCTGACAGATCCTAGAGTTGTTTACAGATGTGTATTTTATTTTAGGTGTGAGACAGTGTTTTGTTATTTCCAATTTTGCTTTATCATCATGACTAAAGACAACTTTTATTACGTTCCGATTCTACATAATTGGCTGTCAGCACAAACTGCTCCAAGAACAAACTGTGAACTTTAATAAAGGAATTTTTATGCACTGTTAAAAATGTTCTGGGTTATTTGTTCCTCACGTCTGTCAAAAGAAAATTTCACGAGTTCACACTTACATCAAATGAAATAGAGTAAAGATTATGCGTATTTGACGTGCTGTCCGGGGAGGGCTCTGGGCTCTGAAATTTTTGCCCGAACCCAGAGTACCCCCCCCGTG
This sequence comes from Gobio gobio, assembly GCF_949357685.1. Classification (NCBI taxonomy): domain Eukaryota; kingdom Metazoa; phylum Chordata; class Actinopteri; order Cypriniformes; family Gobionidae; genus Gobio; species Gobio gobio. The sequence goes on from NC_137115.1 coordinate 47,733,211, forward strand.
ACAGAGATTGCATTGTATTATGGATTGTGTTGATGTCTAATAAGAGTTTATTAATTCAAAGTGAGGAGATGGGGTGGTGGAGGGATGCTAAGAAACTGTCAACGAAAGAAGGTAAATCTGTTGTATATATACACCTTCTATCGTTAATTAAAGTGATTAGCTTAATGTGCTCCACTCATGTTTAGTTAGGTTTAATTATCTGAACGTGCTCCTCCTGAAACTTGTTAATGATACATGACTTGCAGTTTTACTCCCACATTAGTATGGAAGCTTGTTTCGACCACTGAATAAAAATAAAAAGTAATTGCGACTTTTTATCTCACAATTCTGAGATTTTTCTCAGAATTGTGAAATATAAATTAGCAATTGCAAGTTAAAAAGTCCGAAATTGTGTGATATAAAGTCAGAATTGTGAGGTATAAACTCGTCTTTTTTTCCCCTCAGAATTGGACTTTATAATTTGCAACTGCAAATTTATATCTCAGTTATCGTTTAAATTGTTTTATTCCGTGGCAGAAACAAGCTTCCATACATTAGACACAATAGTAAGAGTAAAAATGTAATTCTTATGGGCACAATTCAAAACATATCTTTTGCATACAGAATATTTAAATACATGAATTTGATTGAACGAATAATGATTTTTTTTAACTTCTTTTAATCTTCACTACAAGTGTAAGTAGCATCACAAGTAGCATCAGATCTTTTCTTCCGTATTTTGACATACATCCGAGTGAAACAAACTATCGAAAAGAATTTGCGTATTTCCCGTACATTTGACACCCTTCAATCCCTTGTTACACGAATCCACGAAAACGACTAAAAACACTGTATTATACTGCCAGGCCAGTAGTTGGCGATGTCACTTTGTAAAGAAACCAGCCTATAGACTGACACGTAATACGCATGACGTCAGTTTTCACAAATTCACGTTTTTGTAGTTTACATGGAGACGATAAAGGTATTGTTTTCAAAAACATGCACTTTGAAGGCCCCCAAAACGCTGTTGTCATTTAATTGAATGGCCAAAACACATAAAAGCTTTTACTTTTAAGTCCAAACTGTGTTATGTAAACGGCCCCGGGATTCAAGCAGACAAAATGATTGGAGGACTCCAATGTAAGGCTATGGGGGCTGTGTCCGAAATCAAATACTCTCTTGAGTGGGTACTTATTTTGAACAACTACTTAACCACTAAAAAAAGTACGTTCTATATAGTATGAATATAATCTGGACATCACCATGTTGCCCTTATCACGTGACCTACCAGCATCAGTTGTCATTTGGCCTAGTGCTTTTTGGATATTTTACTGAAAATATTTGACATAGTGCAGCTTTAATAAACAACTGCTTGCGTCTTGAGGAAGAACATTACAGCCGGAGCTACTTCTCTCTGTTTATGTCTATGGCGAGTCACGCAGGGACTGTGCTCCTCCGCAGCGCTTCCTACCAGACCGGTCTGAAATAGTCCCAATATAAACACTTATTATAAGTGTACCATAATGATTCAGGGTAAGACAAAAACACGGTTTGGAAAATGGATTCATGTTGTACATTTTTGTAAATATTGAACACAAAAAAAGTTACGGACAGCAGCTTTAAGTTTTTGATCCAGTAGTTATATATATTTTTTCCCAGCTTTTTTCAATGAACATTTTTTAAAATAGTTTTAGTTAGCAGCACTGTGCTAAACATACAAAGCAATGAACTTCAGAAGACATGTCCATGATATTAAGTTAATGTGGTCCAGTTTATTTAAGGCATCTACATCAATACATGAAGTTGCCCCATGAAAGGATGAAACAAACTGTTAACAATAAAAAGAGCAATGCTATTTTGGCATTTATTTATCTATCAGTTTTCCAGCCAGATAACAAATCAGGATCAAGGATTAGAGGAACTAACACTGTAGTGACATAAATAACAGATCAGCAGTCTCCACAAGAGAAATGTCAAAGCGCAAAAGTGACACAAAAAATACTTCCATAATGTACATGAGGCTATGGGCATGAACAGGAATGACAGGGACATAGAGGGACTTTGGAAAGACTTTGGAAAGACTCTGCTTCTACGATGTTTGGTGTCAGATCATTACGTAAAGTAGAAGACCAGCGAGATCTTCCATCTGTGTTCATTAAGTCCTACATTCTGGGAAAACAGACACACTGTATACTTTCATTCACGTAAAACATGGCCCAAACAAAAATCAGGATCGAGAGAAAGCCTGACAGAGTCACCTTCATGCTTTAAAGGGAAAGAACGCAGCTATTTCAAACTTCAAGAAATGAAACCAATAACGACATGTCAATAAAAAATACGCTGAAGTTCCTGTAACATATCCAACAGATAAGGTCATGATATGTTCTTTCATTAATCAATACATTTTTGTTAAAAAAAGGATAAAAGAAATGAAATGTGCTTTAAAACATGATTGTTTCTGCTGTTAGTGTCCAAATAATAATAATATAATAATGTTATCAGCATCATTCATTTAAGGACACAGTGTGCTGTAGTGGTTTGAGCAATGGACTCTGGACACACAAATCATGAGAATATTATCACTGCTGTATGTTTATGGAAGATCGTTTCTGCCACTGAATAAAAATAATAAGGTAATTTCAACTTTTTTTCTTGTAATTGCTAGTTTACATCTCACGATTCTGACTTTTTTCTCAGAATTGCATGATTCAAACTCACAATTGGGAGTTATAAAGTCAAAATTGTGTGATATAAATCGAAATCCTGACTTTATAATTAATAATTACACGGTTTTTATATCATGCAATTCTGACTATAACTTGCAGTTGCGAGTTTATATCAGACAATTCTGACTTTATAACTCATAATTGCAGTTTATATCAGACAATTATGATTTTATAACTCATAATTACGAGTTTATATCATGCATTTCTGACTAACTTACAGTTGTGTTTATATCAGACAATTCTGACTTTATAATTCATAATTGCGAGTATAGATCACATAATTCTGACTGTATAACTCATAATTGCGAGTTTAGATCACATAATTCTGACTTTATAACTCATAATTGCGAGTTTATCACAATTCTGACTTTAACTCATAGTTGTGAGTTTATATCACACAATTCTGAGTCTGACTTTATAACGCAATTGCGAGTTTACGCAATTCTGAGAAAAAAAAAGTCAGAACTGAGAGATAAAAAGTCACAATTACCTTTTTTATTCTGTGGCGAAGACAAGCTTCCAAATATGTTTGTAGCATTAGATTTTTCCCCCCATTTGGATGCATCCAGGTTAAGCACCTTTCCTTTCATTACACAATTGGCTACAGGAATTCAAGATTAAATTTGGATCCCAGAGCTCATCATGTGGCTACACACACACAAAAGAGAAATGTCTGGTCCAATTGAGAGTCTGATGTAGGTGCTTTCCCACAGACGTTCATATCACCCCAGAGCCTGAGAAAATTCCAGGTTTCCCTTATTCTATCCAGTGATTAAACGCTCTATTATAGATGTCAAGATCTTACAAGTGTACAAATATACATTCAGTAAAATATGAAAATAGAAACTGTGCTTCGATAACAGACAGCGAACACGGTTAAGATAATCATCTCTCATCGTCCAGGCTTTATGATTGTACCATAAAAGCAGCCTGCAGCCTTGAAGAGCTCAGAGCTGAAGATAGAAGATCAAGGGCAACAGTTACACGTATGCTGCATTTGGGAAGGGGGGGGGGCTATTTTGGCTTAGGTTGTCTCACGTCTAACCAACTTCATCAACACTTTTTATCAAAATCAAAACTTTAAAGGGCTTAAGTCACTAGTCGGAGGTCTTGGCCTTTGTTTGATAGTTTGGACTTAGATCCTCTGCCTCCACACGGTTACCCACAGTTTGTGCGGAGGAAAGATGTGGAAATGCCTTCGTTCTCAAGGAGAGACACTTGGTCCTGGATTATTTCCACTGAGGAGTCTTTTGGTCCGTACGAGCAGACTGGGAAGGAGGAGGAGGAGAGTGGAATGGCTGGCACTAGGAGGGCGCTTGTGTGCGGTCATAGTCCAGAATCAGGCCTTTGATGTGTGATAGTTTCTGATGGAGATACTCGCAGCGTTTCTTTTCTTCCCGGTAGCCTGGAAACTTCTACAGGGACAGAGAAGATCATAAATGCTTAAAAAAAAAAATTCAAACAAGTAAATCAATATTAATATTTTAGGGGCTTTCGCTCAGGGCAGTTATAGGCGCTCAGTTAAGCCCCTCTCACACAGTGTTGATCCCAGAAAATCGCCGTAGAATTGCTACAGTGCCTTTTGTCTGAATGCAAACGCGTCCTAGGATTGATCCCGGGATGGACCTAGTAACATTCCTGGGATCAGTCCCGGAACGCACTCATGCCGTGAGGGGTGTGTCGTAGTGATTACGCTGAAGCTGAGATTGTTCGCCAGATTAGTTTATGATCAAATCAGGAAAAAAAAAAAAACACAAGCGTGGTTTCTCAAGAGAGAAATTGCAGATCATAAGCAAACTTAAGACGCTGTGGAGACATTACACGTCTCTTCCTGATGTCATGTGTCTTTACAGGATGTGTGTGAACGCACGCACAGATTCCAGGAAATCAATGGCTGTGTGAATGAACCAAAATCAAACAATCCCGGGGCTTTATATGAACTAGCCACCAGGGTGGTCCACCGGGAACGGTCATTTTGAAATCGGTCATCACTATACAAGTCGTTATTTAGTTTTTTTTGCGCACAAAAACTTTTCTCGTCGCTTCATAAAGTTATTGTAGAACCACTGCAGTGAGATGGACTTTGTAACGATGTCTTTTGTACCTTTTATGGGTCTTGAGAGTGTTAAGTGTTTTGTGCCAATGGAGGCCTTTCTGAGCCATCGGATTTACACTAACGGAGGTCTTATGGGTGTCGAACGACATGAGGGCGAGTAATTAATGACAATTTTCATTTTTGGGTGAACGAACCCTTTAAACGCGGCATTCAACAACATCATCAACTTGAGGACTGAGGACGCCGTGTTCGGAGCTGTGTTTTTGTTGTGTGTCGAATTAAATCTCCTACGACAACTTGCTGCGCTACATATCATCTACAAATCCGTTAACATTAGCTTTCTGTATGCTAGTTAGTATATGTGTGCATCTCAATCAGCTCTTTAGGTTGTGAATCAGTATATTGTGTACACAAATTCAGGCACTGGTTAGGACAGTAAGGACCCTGGGCTCACTACACATTGGGACAATGATGACTATTTCTGGTGTCGTGACAACGTCCTCATTGTACAACATCTCTACTGGTATTTATAAACAACAGCAGAACTGATATCTTTCTGACATCATGTTTTTATGTTATTTAAAGTGCATTATGATAAATTCTTTGCTTGTTACGTATACTTGCAACAGCCATAAATAAATTATAAATGTTAGCTAGATTATGTTCATTACCTGTCTAGCGATGTATGTTTATAACGAAATAACCAACATCTATAGTTTGTCATTATGTGCAGGGAGTTGGCTCACAGGATTTATGTCTCGCGCTTCAGAACTTCCGTTAAGGGAACTTAGTGAGCATCGATGCTCCCTGGTTTTCACTGTGCATTGTGGGACATTTTAGAGAGCGAACGTTTCAGTCCACTGGTAGGTTTTTGTGATTGAGACATCCCTTAAAACGTCTGACTCCAAGATCAGTGCCCTAACTACTTAAATAGGGAGCTGATTGAGACGCACCCTATGTAAACTGTGTGTTTATACAGATTTTTAGAAACGGCGGGTAACGGTGTTTCGTATGGCATGTGTTCGGCCAATCAACATAAACTGGTGATTCATATTGTAATGTGTTGGACCATACTCTGCTAATTTAGTCCCCCCAAAAGGCATTCCTATGACTGAAATTGTGCGAACACACCAAAAAGCGGAAACTTCCGCCATTAGTTATAGGAACTTTGAAAGTGTTTCTCTGGTGCGAAAGCCCCTGTAACTCAAATATTCTTAGTCAAAAAGAGCGACATCTGCTGGACGTAAGGTGCACTACATATAATGTTCAGTTTTCATATAGACACAGAATATAAGGCATACAAGGTCCAGTGATGTTAAAACTAGTTTTCATTTATTTAAAAAAAAAAACTACCTAAATAAACATTAAAAATGTTGCATTGGCAACTAACTGAAATAAAATGTTTAAGTTGCTAAAGTTACTAAAAATGAAAAAGAATTAAGTTAAATAAAATTATTAAAAAAACAACTAAGCAATTTAAAAAAGCAAATGAATAATACTACTTAAATAATACTGAAAAGTGAATGGGATGAATTTATGTTAGATTATTCAAATAAGGGTCATAGTATCTTTAAACCTTGCTCTAGTTTGGACAGTCCCTGACATATTAAATATGCAGTTAAGTGAGTTCAGCATGTGCTTTGCAGTTTGCACACACAATCAAATTCTCTTACCTTCTTATACTTCCTATACTTCTCCATTATTTGATCTTCCATAACCTAGAACAATCAAAATCAAACATATTAATCTAAAATAACATCTGACATCATGCATTATGTAACAGTTATATAAGGTTTGCCAAGGAATTATCAAACACGGACACATGCTTCCAAAAGTAACTTTTAAAACAGTATTAAAGTTGCATTAAAAATGGACAATACTGTACAAAAGTTTGGGGTTGGTAAAATGTGTTATGCTTTTGAAAGAAGTCTCATCATTATGCCCACCAAGGCTGCATTTATTTCTTCGAAAATACAGTAATATTGTGAGATATTATATAACTGTTTTCTATGTTAATATACTTTAAAATGTAATTTATTCCTCTGGTGGCCATTACTCCAGTCTTCAGTGTCACATGATCCTTTAGAAATCATTCTAATCTGCTAGTTTGATGCTCAAGAAATATTTCTTATTTTCATAATTGTGTGATAATTCTCTTTTCAGGACTGTTTAAAATGAATAGAAAATGACTCCAAACCTTTGAACGGTAGTGTATATGATGTCTTTTTCCATACCTTATACTCCTGTGTCCCAGGAGACAGTGTCTTTATCTTCGAGCCCAGCTGTACAAAAATCTCTGTGACTTTCCCTATGCGCTCATGAAGGTCTCTGTACTCATCGTATTCCGCACCGAAATCCTCTTTGTACCTCTGCCGCTGCTCAGAGTCTGCAATAGTGTTGTATTTTCTGAAAAGAAAAGTTCCTTGAGTGAACTAAACTATTTTAACACTGACAATAATTCAAGTCACTAGGTGAAACCAGTCCATAGAGAAACCAGTAGGTGGCACTACATATCAAAATAAATGAGTATTCTCACTGTCAAGGAGTTTGTCTGAAATGAAAAGTGCTGTTTGTGACCTCTGACAGTTCATTTTCAGAGAATTTCAAAGCAAAAACCAAACAGAAGGTTACACGCTTTTGTGTTTGTGTTTTTTTACTCTTCAATTCCGATGTGTAAAATCAAACACTTTAGCTTTAGCACTGTTCATTTTCTATTCCTTCATTCGTCTATGATGCAAATCAACAGACAAGCTGTAAATACAGAAGCACAAAGCAGTAAAATAAAGCTGAAATCTTGTTTTACTTACAATAAATAGTCAGGCAGCTCATCGGGAGAGGCACGGGTGACAGGTGTGTTGGGCCGTTCGTGGTCTACACATTAACACAGACAAGAATCATAAAAAAGGTTTATATAATCTAACTACGCAAACATATCAAAGCGCCATATCATGCTGCCCGGGCTGATGGAGTCATTTATCAAATGTTGCGATAAGGGACACGGAGGGCGGTCGATGCTGACAAGACGTCAAGCTCGAGCCGGCTGTCGAAGAGGGCTCGGCACATTTTACAGTGGGTCACCCAGCTGTTAGCGAGTTAATCATCCACTCTAGCGCTAGGGAAGGGCCCAGACGAGCAGTCACCTCACACACACACACACACATCTGTGCGCTCGCTCGCTCGCACACAAACATACAGGAACATTTCCTGAATTGCTTGGCATGTCTGAACCTGTTCTGTCATCATTTGACTTGAAATGAAAGCATCTCGCAGTGAGCCACTTCTGAGAAGAACTTTCTTTCTTTTCTTTTCTTTTATGTAATAGGAGTTATGAAGCTTCAAAAACAGATATTAGGGAAATGCCCTCTGAGAAACAATGACTCCATTGCCCTTATGGCAGTGCAAGGAAATATTGATCATGATCACCACAATCCCTGCTAATATCACTGCGTGACATTGTACAATGTAACAAGCATCATAAACTCAGATGGATTATGTTATACAACTGTTTTTTTTGTTGCAGATTCTAAATCTCTTGGCCGATAACAGAACCGCTTAAAAGCTGTTAAATAATCACTTTATATGTTAATAAATGATCAATTATAATATATATACATACTATATTTTATTTATATTTATTAATTTTAAATTAAATACATTTTTAAATTAAATTAAAATAATATTTATTTTAAAGGAAAAAAAAAGCTTTTTTAAAAAACGTGATGTGATCAAGATGTGAAATCCATAACCATAACAAAAATGTATTATCTGCTGTAAATACACTAGTGGTATTGATAAATAATGTGGATTTTTTTTAATGTTTTTGCATTTATTTGATTAAAATACTGTAAAAACTGTGATATATTAGTACAAAAATTTAAAATAACACTTTTCTATATTTGTATACATTTGACCCTTAATAAATCATTCTAATATGCTGATTTAGTGCTCAAGAAAAACTTAATATTATTATCCATATTGAATGTTATTTTAGGATTATTTGATGAATAGAAATTTCAAAAGAACAGCTTTTATTTTTAATATTTTAAATATCATACATCCTTACTGAATAAAAGTATACATTTATTTTAAAATCTTGTTGACCCCAATATTTTAGTGTAGTGTATAGATTACTTTTTCTGCAAATAATATATAATCCACCAATATATTTGCTTTGAAGCATTTTAACGCACCATTAATATTTTCTTGGTTCTGTTTGAGGTCCGGACTGGTCTCGGCCCACGCAGGTTTTAATCGCTCCCTCTCCTTTTCTTTATGCTTCTTGGACTTCTTCTTTTTGTGCTGGCCGTTCACTAGCTGCTGGTCAGTGCGGATTTCTGGTTCAGTTCTTGTGTGTTTGGGGCTGGTGGGTAGCTGCTGTGCTGGTTCTGGCTGTTCTGGTTTGGGCAAGCTGTTGGACTCGCTGAGCTTGTGCCGCGGGTAAAGACCATCTGGGCTCTGCTGGGCTGTATTGGTAACCCTTTGCGAACTTGCGTTTCCATGAGCGGAAGAGCTACGGCCCATGGAGGAGTTGAGATGACCATTGGAAGGAGATTGCAAGGGCGTGTTCTGGTCTAATAAACGCTGCTTTTTCGGCGTCTGACTTTCTAGATGGTCGGAAGGCACTGGGCGTTTCTGGGAGTAAAGAAAGAAGGAGATTTTCAGATGGAAAACAGCATGACGACTAGCAATAGTGTGGACCAGCAGCTTAATTGGCTCCTGCAAACAGCAGTGACTGAAGCGCCTCCAGCATCTCCATAAATAAAGAGCAGACGGCGCCAAGCATGATCTTCACAAGAAAACAAAAAAAGAAAAGGAGGCTCTTCTCACTCTCACCTCAGGTAAATCAATCATATTCAATGACAAACCTGTGCGCATAAGAACCTGGTAGTCCATTTCAGAGATTATACAGCATGCAAAAGCTTTCAAACGAGACCGAAAGGGGGAAAAGTAGCACTTCTTTTTATAGGTGCATATTTACCATGGAGAGATTCTTGACAGGGCTGAGTTGGGATGGAGAATCCCCTGAGGTTTTGTGGAATGAATGGCTGGATTGGAGGCTTTTCAACTGGCTACTGCTGCTGCTGCTGCTGCTGAGAGGCTGGAGTTTTCTGGAATATCAGAAAGTGAGACGCTGTCAAAATGTAATTCTGTGCATGCTCGCAATCAGGAAACCTTTGCTAATTAAGTTCTGAAACAAATCCGCGAACTGTCTCGAGTTGAGATAAACTTCCTCGTTCCAGAAATCTATAAAAAGGTGGCGGTGCAGTTATGCTTACAGGAACTGAACGACCTAAACAGGAAGAAATCAAGCTCAGGATCAAGGTCTAGGATTTGCTCGAGTGTTGATTAGATCGGGCCGTTCCCGAACGGAGTGTAAAAACACCAATTCGGACGGTCAGAGCGCCGGGGCTTGTTAGTCTAGCTTAGCATTTCCGGGTAACTGATAACATCTGCAGCGAGACTGGCAAAAGCCTCGATAACGTCCAGTGACGAGAACAATGGTGCCAGAGACATTCCTACTCGGCTGGAACTTTCCTCTGGCAATCTGCTTCCTACAGCTCCTTCCTCTTATAGAGCTGCTTTTTCATCACACGGAGGATCGTTCCTCATAAGCGTCCTAATAAACCAATAAATAAAACAAAAAGATAGTAAAAGGCCACTAGTTCCCAGGTTTGAGGTCATTAAGGTTTTTTTCAACAACAATACTTTTATTCAACAAGGATGCATTTCAATTGGTCAAAAGACTTTGTTACAAAAGTTATATTTGAAATAAATGCAGTTCTTTTGAAAAGATAAATATTAGGCAGAACAAAATTGATAAGAAATGTTTTTTAAGCACCAAATCAGCATATTAGAATGAGTTCTGAAGGATCTGAAGGTAATTAAAATTTATTCAATTCAAAAACTTTTATTTTTCAATAATATTACTTCATGTAAATGCATCCTTTATTAAAAATCTTTCTGACCCCAAACTTTTGCAGCAGAAGTGTGTGGACGTTTCAGCAAACATGCCATGTTGTGCAAGTCCCATTCTGGGGATTATTGCAAGAGTGTCTTGAGCTGTCCCATTACGACCCTTTGACTGTGCACATAAAAATCGAGAGGCAGAGGTGAAGGCAGGGAAGAGACTGAAGTACACGGTCAGTTAGGCGGAGTGTGGAAAACCTCCCAAAAAACACGGCTGCCAAGCATGCATTTGGCAGGATGGCTGCCGTTTATTCCCCTATTGTTCTGGGACTGAATGCGGCTGCACAGAAGCTTTCAGCATAATTCCGCTGAACAGCACAGTGAATCGCATGGCTTCCTGCTCAGACAGGCCTATTAACCACATCATCTGTGCTAAAACGCGTAGTTAATAGGGTCTCCAAAACACATCTCGGCAGACTGCGGGGGCAAGGCCTGGATGACAATACTGTACTAAACGTCATCAGCCCTTCTTAGTCAAAGAAAGTTGGGAAATAATACAGTTATGAAAGTTTAAAAGCATGTTCCTAAATTGAAATACAGCTGAAATTAAATGTAAATATTAAAGGAACACTCAATTTTTTTGGAAAATAGGCTCATTTTCCAACTCCCCTAGAGTTAAACAGTTGAGTTTTACCGTTTTCGAATCCATTCAGCCGATCTCCGGGTCTGGCTGTAGCACTTTTAGCATAGCTTAGCATAGATCATTGAATCTGATTAGACCGTTAGCATCTCGCTAAAAAAATGACCAAAGAGCTTCGATATTTTTCCTATTTAAAACTTGACTCTTCTGTCGTTACATCGTGTACTAAGACCAACGGAAAATAAAAAGTTGCGATATTCTAGACCGATATGGCTAGGAACTATACTCTCATTCCTGCGTAATAATCAAGGAACTTTGCTATGGGTGCAGCGGCGCAATGATATTACACAGCACCTGAAAATAGGCTAACTTCCGTCAACTTAACCAACATGACAACCTGCTTGCACAGGGAGCGTGCTGGGGACTATTTTCAGGCGCTGAGTAATATCATTGCGCCAAAAACCTTTGCTTGTGTGCTAATTTAAGAATGGCCTGATTTGAGACAAGTGTTTTGGTAGTTTTAGAGCTTTTTGAATGAGAATTGAAAAGCTGTGCCAAGCTGAAAATTGGTTAGAAGAACTGTGTGAAGAGTTTTGAAAAGGCGACCTAAGTATTGAGAAATTATTCTGTTAAAAAAAACAAAAAACAGCTAACACCCTTTTTTTGTTTTGTATACTCCTACAGCCCAATTACTAAGATATTGTACGTTTAAGTATGGTAGATTAGGGTCTGACTCACTAAACTGGCAATAAATATTTATAAAAAGATAAAAGGAATGTTGTGAGAATTGAGAAAATGTACCTTGCCAACACCCTTTGAATGAGTTGGCGCTCTTCCTCCACATAGCCGGGCCAGTCCCTCCGCACATGTCTGTAGAAATCATCCTTTAGAGTAAAGCTGTGGTCTTTGGGATTGAGTTTAGCCACCTGAAAGGAAATATACAATAGAATTATTCTCCTAATCAGAAACTGCCCTCTGTTCCCAAATGCACTTAAGCAAGCAATATTTCAAGAGTGACTCGAACCATCAAGCTTTCCTTCAGTCAGCATCTTTTTGAAGAAATATGACACTTGAGATTTTTTTACGAGAGAGAAAAATAACATACGATAGGCCTTTTAAGGACATTCTTAAATACATCCAGAGGACAATAATTCAATTCAGACCTCGTAAATGTAAAACAGAAAGCATAAACGTATTGCAGCACAAGACGTTCTGTAGACCACTTCTACAAATGGGATATGAAGCCAGCACAACCCTCCCTCTGTCAAAACATGATCCATTCTCTAAATATCATTAAGGCAGCAGGCTAATTGCTACCGCTAGCACCGCAACGTCCCCTTGTTGACTGTGCAGGAACTCCTGAATATAAACGCAGCAGGAAACATTCAGCAAATAAACCTACTGGCAAAATCAGCCACGGCCATCTCGTCTGCCCAAATGCAATAGAGAAGCAGCTCTGGACATAAACTATATTATCTGTACAAGCTGAATACTGTGTATTTTGAAGTAGGGTTGATGGGTGAGATAAAAAAAAAAAAAAAAAAAAATTGGCACTGGTGCAGAATGTAACACTGACAGAGAATTTTAATTAACAACATATTATACAGGCTCCAGACTAGAACTGAAGTGGTCACGAAAGTGACAAAAAATAAAAACCATTTAAAATCCGTCAGGCAGGAAAACTTTGTATGCATTCATACGCAGATGGTCAGATATCATTTGTGGAGTGGCCTTAATTACATTTTCAGAAAGTGTTTCCTGCATGCAGTAACGAACAGCGCAAGTCACGACTTTTGATTTGTGAACGAATGACTCTTATGAACGGGTTCTCTTTTATGAGTCAGTGAAAATGATTCATTAAACACTCTTGAACAGGCTTATGAGTTAGCGGTTTGAATCAAATCACCAAATCAGCATATTCAAATTATTTTTGAAGGATCATGTGACACTGAAGACTGGAGTAATAATGCTGAAAATTCAGAATCCATTTCTATTTAAATAGAAAACTGTAATAATATTTCACAATATTACTGTATTTTTGATTGTGTAAATGCAATCTTGGTGAGCATAAGAGACTTTTCAAAAACATTACAAAAAATCTTACTGACCTGTAAGGTCATGACACGTAATTTATGCTGAAAATAGTGATATTTATATATGGCACAAGTACAATCAGTGTGAGTCTCTAGTGTGAGATCATCAAATTGAAACTAATTTATAATAAAAAGCCCAGTAATACGAAAAACTGTCATCAAATTCCAGCCGAGGTTTGGACATTTTTCCATTTATGTAGATATTTGGGTTGTTGAGCATTTGCACTGTAGCATGCCATGCACTTGTGTTTTACCTCATCCAGCACAGCGCTCAGGTCGGCCTTGTCTTTGGGGCTGGCTTTCTCCCTCTCCAGCCAGAGCAGTAGTTCTGGCTTGCTGTAGGGCTTTAAGGCCAGAACGTGAATGACACGTTCCTTCAAGGGCCTATGGGCCACCAAGCTGGGTCCACCGTTCTTCTTGTTGCTGGGTGAATGTCTATTAATGTTGTCAGAGCTTGTAGGCAGGCCTTGTTTCTTCTTAATCTTCACACATTTACCTGAGGGAAGAAAAACAAACAAAATATATTTTAATATTGTTACTTGGTCTGTAAAACAAAATCATGCACCTTTTGTTGAGGTCTGAGTAATAACTGATTATATGTAATTTGGATTATAAAAAAGTACTTGTAATTAGATTATATAATGTTAAAACAATTATTTGTTTTGATTACATATTTAATACAATGGCAGTAATTACTTTTTAGTGTTTTATTTTGATTGATTTTATTTAAAAATTATTTATTATTATTTGCATTTTTATGATTTAATTATCCTTTCATCAATTGTTTAATGCACTTCATGTTATTGATAAGGAATGGAGTTAGGGCTCATCAAATCATCAATTCATCAAATCATCACATCATCAAAATTATCGAAATATCGCATAATCACGATATGCACATCACAATGGCTTACGCTTCAAACATTACAATGCTAACTGAATGACGAAAAACTACGTTTTAGATTGATGCAGACAGCAGAGAACAGAGAACAGACTAGACACATGACTGTTTCATTCATGTGACATGCTTAATGTTATTATGCGCAATAAGTGAAGTAATCGCGCGCACAGGAAACCGCCTCTCGGACAGCACTTAATCTGATTTCAGTTCTCTTCCGCAGCTTATATAGCTTAAAATGCCCATCTTGGTGAGTATTCACATAAACACAATCAGCAGTTGAGAAAGCGAGCGTGTAACAATATATTGGATCAGTGCAGCTCTTAAAGTGACAGCAGCCTAATAAACCTGCTTCCATCTGTGTGCTTAATGTTAATCAATCAAGTGACATAGACAGTCACTCACTGCTCTTGATGGAATAACTTTTGTAGCTTTGATACGAATCAGTGTACATTTAATTCACACAGTGAAGACTAAGCAGTGTTTTATTTGTACATTTAATTTCTGTTGTTAAATAAACCTAATGTAGTTAGTTACATGACACTTTTTACATAATGCTACAGTAAAACACTGCTGTTCACTTTCAGAAGTTGTAGGGATGCTTCTCACAAAAAGAATGTGAAACATGTATTTTGGTTCGCATATCAAGTATTGCATAAAAGTTATCACAGCCCTAAATGGAATATATTTTCTCTCTTAATATCAATATAGTAAAAGACTTTCCAGCTGAATTCTATGTGAAAATAAGTTAGGACAAAAGTAATCTAAAAGTAGTTGTTACGTTACCTAAATGCGCAATAAATAATGTTATTATACTAACTACATTTTTCTACCATTTGTAAGCAATGCTTGTATTATTCCTTAATGCCTTTCAACATCTTCACAAGAGTTTAAAACAAGCTCAGAATCTGATAAGACTTTTAAAAAGTGACATAAAACGGGCTGAGAGATTATTGCTTAACCCGACTGCCTCCTCGGCACTGAAAATAAACCGAGAGCTCTGCAAATAGCACAGAACTTCTGGGGCCACTCAAATCCCAAAGCTCTCGTTACGCAAAACAAAACCGATCCGCCCCGAGGTGAAATTAGACACACACATAACGGAGAAGGGGTGAGCGGCGGGGCCGTGACAAATGACTGTCACACATACAGTAGTGTAAACAGCAAGCGTTGAACCACTTTAGGAAATACAGCTTTAAGTAAACATCACGGCCCCCGTAGCACTCGTATGACCCACTCTCCGGATGTGCACCGGGCGGGCCGTAGAGTGTGTGAAACAGAGCTGACGGTAAACGTTGCTCTCTCCTGTGCAAATATCTAAGCTGTGGAAACGGATGCACCTAAAATAGAGATGTTTTTTTCTGCTTTCCATCTTCCCACCAGTGTGCTAATTCACCTGGAGCCAGCAGGACACAGGAGTGCTAATAGATATCAAGCATGCCTAATCTTATTAGAAGTTTAAGCTGTACTTTGAAGGTTGCAATAGGACAAAGTGAAGCATAAGCCGTTCATACAGTGACTGCTATGCAACTGTGCGCATCCAGTTTTACATAACGTTCATGCGTCCATTTATACTGCTTTAGGGCTTTGTTATTGCTGTAGAAACACACTACACTGTTGTCTTGCGAGTTAAATCTGAATGGACAGGGTTAAATCAATTTACTGTCATTTTAAGCAATCTTCACATTAACTTAAAGGGAAAGTTTCCTTAAAAATGTCTTCACCCTTCATGTTGTTCCAAACCTGTATGACTTTAGTTCTTCTGTGGAACACAAAAGAAAACATTTTGAAGAATGTTGGTCGCTAAAGAGTTTTGGTGACCATTGACTTTCATTGAATTTCTCAAATGTTCTTCTTTTGTGTTCTTTTCGGAACAACAAGAGGGTGAGAAAATGACAGATCTGTATTTTTTGGGTCAAATATCTCCTTAAACCTGCCCCAAAGCATCCTAAAAGCATTGTACAAGCAGTCTTAAAAAATCATTAAGACCAAGAATCAGATCAGTTAAAATCACTGTAAAGATCATCTTGAAATATCACTGAATAATTATTCTTGAAAAACTGAAATGTAGCAATTTTCAACCTCTCATACAAAGCTATCATATAAGACTAAATATAGCAGATAAGTCACAAAAGCACTTTAATGATAGCCTACGTTTATGTATTTATGTCATTTTCAACCACATTTATTTCAACACTATGGGGAAAAAAGTAACCAGTACATTATTTAGAAGTTCCATAGAAAAACAACAAGTCATGCAGGTTTGGAATGACATAAGAGTGAGCAAACTTTGACAGATTTATTTTGGGTGAACAACTCCTTTAAAGTCTTTAAGAGGAAATGTGACAGCATACATTTGTAGAAACAGATGTAGTTTGCCTCAACAACAGGAGCCAGTCAGTCAGCCATAAACAGAATGGCTTTATTAAAAAGAAAATACTTGATTTTACAGTGTCCTTGTTACTATAGTAATTACTATAAATTATTCATAATTACATGCAACTATCCTAACACCAAGCCCTAACACTAAAGTACATGTAGTTAAAAAAAAATACTCAGTACTTAAATGTATAATTACACTGTAACAAGGACACCTTAAAATAAAGTAACCAATTTTTTTCTGCTATTGCATTCATTTCATTACACTTAAAAGAGCTGTCTTCATATCTCAACAGTGGAATTAACTACATTATGAATTGCAATAACCACGGAGCTATGAGAACAATGACTCTATTTATGAGGAATGTTTGACTGTTACAGAGTCCAACATGCTGACAATCAAGAGAGAGAAAAAACACAAAGTACTGAATTCCTCTTGACGCCTAAACATGTTGCGCTTTGCAAAAAGAGCTGAATTAAACACTTTCTGTCTGCAAAAGCATTCAAAATACTTTACTGTGTTTTTGGGGGGATAATACTGTACGAACTGTAGACAGATGTCATAAAACTCCCAACATCAAACATTTAATCAAATCTAGCCTTGCGGGCAATCTCATCAAATCAAACTGTTTTACCTCACAAAGCCCAGTAATCACTTGTTCAATCATGTCTACATGCTCAAATATGCCACAATAGTGAAACATAGATAAAAGGTGCTTATAGTTAATGCTAGAGTGTATGGGTAGTTTATAAAAAAAGTTTGCGTATTCACAAACATATGACGTCCAGTGGTAGGCCGATATATTGCCAAGGCTGATATTTGGCATTTTTTAAAGGATTATCACGCTTTTGTTCAAAAAGAACAGATGCACACACTGAAAACATTTCAACAAGTTTTATATTTGAAAATCAACAAACAACAAATAAAACAAGCAGCTCTATGCACTTTTTAAAGCAAAATTCTATTCTGTGGGATTTCCTTGCCGTTGTCAATAGGAACGCATTATAACAGCGCATGTATCACACTCTCATTTCATTCAAATGCATCTTGCGTCTCTGCTTTTGATTGTATTGAAAATTAAATCAGAGGACTTTACTATTAATACTACTATAATTATTACTATAACTTCTTGTGATCATCTTGTCTGGACGATTGTTTTGTACACTGTACAAAATGGATTTATAAACAGGTCCCCGTAATTATTTAAGTGGTGTGATAAGTGTACAACGAATATACATTATTATCCCTTAAATGTCACCCTAGTCTTGTCTGAACTTGTGCGTTCGTCTTTGGCTCAAAGCCACTTGCTGCAAACGTTTCTTTCGTGGAAGCTTCACGTTCATTTCAAGTGAGTGAGATAAAATATTTCAACTCTCAACTTTGTGTACAATTATTGCCCAGACTTTAATTTTTGCATGTTCTGCAGACAGGGTGACCATACTTTCCCTCAGGACTTTTGTAAAAGCCAAAATATGACCACACCTCAGATTTGGTCCTTTTAGGGCTAGTCCACACGTACACGGGTATTTTATAAACAGAGTTGTTCCCTCCTCCGTTTAAAAAAAAACCAAAACGCGTCAACATAACGCAAAACACTCGTTGTCAAGAGTAGTGATGAAACGTATGGAAATTTAACATCACGATTATAGTGACCCAAATTATCACGGTTATCAATATTATCACGGTTTTGTTCAAACGAGATGAAAGTGTTCAAAAAGAACAGATGCACACACTTAAAACATTTCAACAAGTTTTATATTTGAAAATCAACAAACAACAAATAACTAAAGCAGCTCTATGCACTTTTTTAAGCTAGATATTATTCAGTGGGATTTCCTTCCTTATAATGGCCGTCGTCAATAGCAACGCATAAATAATAATAATTTGTCGTAAATATAATCTCTAATATTATCTCTGTAAATATATTCTCAAGCAATATTCTCATCAGTGTTCAGCAATGGTAAATTTAAATCTAGCATATTTTGTGTAAGAGCCCAAACAGTATCCTAGTGAAATAATGCATATCCATATTTCCATATGATTTGACAGTTTATTTTATTAAATATCAAAATGTGTGCATCATACCTGACACCTAAATGAACACTTTACAGTCAGTTTTATGACTATGATTCTCTTCAAATGCTAGTGAAGTTTGAAACGTGTATAACGTTACCAATATTGTTTGTAACTTTAGAGACGGCCCCTAAATTCGCCAACTTTATGCCAGTCATATCAGATGCTCTGTGGTTCTGCTGTTTTTTTTAAAACCATTTTCGCTGCTGAAATAGAACAAAAACAGTCAATCACTGTATGATGAGTGAATCTCCTGCGTACATCGCACACACATCTCCGCTTTGAGTGCAGATTTCAGCGTGAGAGCGGCGCGCGCTCTGAACAAAACTCCGGCTAATCTGAACGCCTCTGATTATGAGACATTGCATTCATAAACTCAATAGAAACACGTTTAAGTGGTTATAATGCGCAACGCGATTATAACAGATGGCTTTTGAGAAGACTATAATAAGTTAAACCGCCAGAGTGGCTAGTGTGCAGCCGAAATAACGTTACACCCGCAAATGACGGTTGTTAATGTCAAGGTCTGATTATTATCCTTTTAATGTCACCCTAGTCTTGTCTGAATTTGTTCATTCGCTTCACGTTATTATTTCCCAGACGTAGTTTTGGTATTGAGGTCAAAGTCCACTTGCCTTGCGTTCGTAGTTTACGTGTTCCCCCTTTACAGCGACTTTCTTCTGGCATGTTCTGCAGACAATGTGACCATCTTCGAATAAGTTTCCCTCAGAACTTTTGTTAAAGCCAAAATATGACAACGCCTCAGATTTGGTCCTTTTAGAAGGCTGGAAAATCTCCCTGCGCTGTCACTGCCTTCTGCCATTTCTTCTCATTCAAAAGACAGCGGTGCGCTGCGCCAGACTGACGCTGACTGGACAAGATTTACCGCGAGTTTTCACAATGGTGATAATCACACGCGGTTTTAATGATAATTCAATTTTATACGATATTACGAACCGTCACTAAATTTTATCGTGGTTTATCGTGAAACCGGTAATCGTTTCATCCCTAGTCAAGAGCATGCCAAACCAACAGGTGGCAATATAACCCTAACCGTAAAGCCATGTTGGCCAATCAGTAGCCTGGAAAAAAGGTTATTGCCGGTTCCGGTTCTGACGCAAGAAGCCAAAATCTCCGGTTTCACTGTCCACACGACACCGCTGCAACCGGAGTTGCTAAAAATTTTCACCCTGGCAGGAGTTTTCAAAAAAAGTGTCCGGATACTGCGTTTGCGTGTGGACGAACGGCCAAAATGCATAGATAATGATGCAGGTTTTCAAAATACCCGTGTTCATGTGGACAGGGCCTTAGAAGGCTAAAAAACTCCCGGTGCGGTCACTGCCTTCCGCCATTTCTTCTCATTCAAAAAACAATGCTGCGCCTGCGCCAGACTGATGCTGGCTGGACAGGATTTACCGCGAGTTTTCAAAATTGTGATAATCAAACACAAATACAATTTGAAACGATATTACTAACCGTCAGTACATTTTATCGTGAAACCGGTAATCCCTAGTACACACACTGCTGACACACATTTATGTTCATCAAAGTGAATATTGCATAATAGGTCCCCTTTAAATAGTGGCATCGGCTGATACGTTTTTCTGATTGGTCGATAGACTTTTATTTTGACAGCGCTGAGAACCATTTGAAACCGTGCTCTTTAAGATACCGGCCTTCAAAAAAATCCATATCGGTTTACCACTAATGACAACTGTACTCGCCCTGAAGGCTAAATGAATGAGAACCAACATCATCAAACAGTAAGTAAATACTAAATGTTTGATGATGCTCTTCTGCACGCCTCATACCAGCATGCAAATCAGAGCGACCTTAATACCTCTGATCTTTCTAATTAAACATCCACTGAAATACCTGCCATACATTTGAAAGTCTCTGCCGACTATGAGAACTATGATGGCAAAGCAGTATTTAGAAGATACAGTAAGTGTACCATTACTTTACCACAGAAATACAGCGTGCCACCGCAAGAGGTTTCTGCGCTCGACTACAGTGATGGGAAAAAAGTTGGAGGCCGTTTTATTTTCGTTTTAGCCAAACAAATGCATCTGCCAGGCACTAAATTGTGCAAGGACATGGCTCCGTTTCTACCACCATATGCATTTGGAGCTGGTTAAAAATATGCATGGCGACAGTATTACTTTTTGTCGAGGTGGAAAAAAAAGCCACAGCAAATACTATAAACTCAGTCGCAATATGAATGTGACCCAAACACACCTATTATATGAAATCATCCTATAATGTCCGTCCCTAAATTATATCCTTAGCAATCAGTGCAGCCCAAATGTGTTTACATTACAAGGCAAATTGAGATGCATACTGACAAAAAAAAAGAAAAGGATTCTGCAGGGCTTTGTCTGGAAGGGCACTATTTGCTTTACACAGTGAAAGCGATTCAGGGCTTTTAATTGCCTTGAATCAAACAGACTTTATTTTCTCCAACAACTGAAGTGCTTTCTTTCACTCCAGCACACATCCACCTTTTTTAGACACGAGAGACCAGAACGACGCGTGTCCTTCTCCCTACTCGTCGCTTGGGGAATTGCAGACTTTGCTTCAGAGAGAGACCCTATGTATAATTCAGTATTTCTGCAGATGAAAACCTAATTGATCCCCAGCCATGGTAATTAAAATCCTGGGCTAAACTTCATCCACCCAGCATGAGACTTGTTAGCGCATACTTCTGGCAGTCTCAATCAGATTAATGGAACAGGTCTGTGGCTTCATGTCTGTGTCATCTGCAGATAAATGCTTGAGAAAGAGGTATTGGGGGAGGGAAACGCATCTTACACGGCTCGACTGATACACAATAGCCTGGGAAAACCCAGACAACTTCCGGCAAATTTAGATTTGCTCTGCAAGTAGTCTGGCAAAGACCCCATTCAAACCCATTTCTAAACCCTAGAAATCGCGGCACCAATTAGAAACGTTGGGGCGGGTTTTACACGATGACGACAGCGCAGCGACGTTGAAGCAGATTTTCCGCTGCTGTGGAGCATCACTCGTTCGAATCAGCTATCGCGTCTGTTTTAAGCGATTTAAACTTCTCCTTTTCGTTAAAACCAGAGCAAAGAACAACACTCGAAGCCTTTATATCTAAAAAAGATGTTATCGCTGTCTTACCGACTGGATTCGGCAAAAGTCTGATACCAGCTTGGCCCTTTGGTGGCTAAACTAATGGGTCCTTAGCGAGAGTCCTCTGGTAGTGTTAATGTTTTACAAAATATAGTTTTAAGTCCTTTTCAGGATTGAATGAAGTTGTTTAAAGCTAAAATCTGTGGTTTATTTATAAAGAGAGCGCCTTTTTTTTCAAATTTGATCTGCCGTTTTCGGAGTTGTGAGTTCCAGTGGTTCAGCGGTGCTCAATCGATCATTGAGCCCGCCGAGAGGCGCCTTTCCTCGGCCAGTCCTTCTGCCGTCTGCCGCTGGCTCTGATGTCTCTGTAGTGGTTAAACCGTCTCGTCTTGTGTAGATCTAACGGCTGATCTTTGCTCTCATTAATCTATAATTTGTTCCTAGACAGATCGTTTTGTCTGAGGGCAAAGTGAAGTTTCATAACTTTATATTTTTAAGATATTAAACCTTACCGTTGTAGTCTAGCGCTGACTTTGACTGAATTGCTTTATTTATTGTATAGCTTCTTATACCTTTTACTTATACTTTTATATTTGCTATTGATGATCACACATAAACTGACATTTAACAAAAAGAGACTGGGTTGTGTTTTGTGTCATATTTAATTTATTACAGTGATAATCATAGCCTATATTATGTGTGTGTGTTTTTTTAAATGTAAACGAAAAGAGGCTGGGTTTTATATATTTCGTTTTGTTATAAACATGCATTGAAGATAACATGCATTGCCTGCACTACATATACAAATATATACGGAGTGATACTGTCAAGAGCATAGTAGGCGGACTAGTGTCCTCCCGTCCTCGGGAGTTCGTTCTCCGGAGTCAAACTTGGTAAGTCACGGACGCAAGTCAGAAGTTCGCGTACGAAATATGTCATAAAACACCACTGCCTCATTTCATAAAAAAATTAAAATTAAACATAATAATAATAATAATAATAGCCACACGAATGTGGTTCAGGCAACGCGTAGCTAGGCCTACATTGATTATCTTATATATTTATAATAAAACGAAGTATAAAACACCCTGCCTCTTTTCGTTTACATTTTTAAAATAATATATTAAACATTAATATGTGGTTTAGGTAAGGTGACCAGATTTCTGAAATGGAAACCGGGGACATTTCCTATTTGAGAACACAAGTACAGACAAGAACGCATATTGAGAAATGGCCAGTCAGATGTTTCTCCGTCGCTCTGCATACGTCATCTCCCTCATCGCTCTGATTGGTTTTAGGTCTATCCAATTGCGCCGAGAGGCATTTGAGCGACGCCCGTTGGTGACGCCCCTTTGGAAATGATTTGTCTATGAAGCTTTGCCAGACCATAACTCAGTTACTACTGAGAATGGTCTGGTTTTAACCAGGCTAGATACACAACCATCCCTTGATCAAAAAACGCTCTGGTTTATCAACCATATGAACGTAATTAACGATACTACTAGGGTGGGATTACTTGATTTTGGACGAAATAAATGTGTTTTTTGATAAGAGACATGTTTTAATGAGTGATGATTATGTCTGCAGGTGGAGTGGTCCTTTGTCTGCGTGTATGAGCTAGATTCTTACTTGGACGTGTGGATCCAGGTTTGATCTCAATGGCTGAGCGACTCCAGATGTCCTTTTCCACTTGAGACATGCGCTCGCGGGTCATCTGGTAGGAATCGTCGGTGGCACACACCGTGATTTTGTCCTGAATACTGCCCTGACCTTCCAGATGCTCCCTGCCATCTCTAAAAGGAAATACACAGTGAGTTAAATGATCAAGCTGGAAAATATATACTTTTGTTGAAATGCCAGGGAAATGCTTGTTTGAGAAAAAACAACAACAACAACAACAACAACAACAACAACATAATATTACATGTATTTATTTATTTATTCAACCTTATTTAAACCTTTACCAATGTTATATTAAAATTCTTATTTTTGAATGCATAAACATTGTTTTATAAATTATATATATTAAAATATTGTACTAAATATATACACATTATATTAAGTTTTACGATTAATCGCGCATGAATCGCATCCAATATAAAAGTTAATTTACATAACATATTTATATAATAATAAATAATAATAGATATTTAAGAAATATTAAATATTTCTTATATATATACACCGATCAGGCATAACATTATGCCCTACTGACAGGTGAAAAACACTGATTATCTCTTCATCACGGCACCTTTTAGTGGGTGGGATATATTAGACAGCAAGTGCACATTTTGTCCCCAAGGTTGATGTGTTAGAAGCAGGAAAAATGGGATTTGAGCAATTTTGACATGAGCCAAATTGTGATGGCTAGACGATTGGGTCAGAGCATCTCCAAAACTGCAGCTCTTGTGGGTTGAACTGGCGGTGAACTAGTGGTGAACCGGTGACAGGGTCATGGGTGACCAACGCTCATTGATGCACGTGGGAGTGAAGGCTGGGCCGTGTGGTCCGATCAAACAGACAAGCTACTGTAGCTCAAATTGCTCAAGAAGTTAATGTTGGTTCTGAGAGAAAGGTGTCAGAATACGCAGTTTGTTGCGTATGGGGCTGCATAGCCGCAGACCAGTCAGGGTGCCCATGCTGACCCCTGTCCACCACCAACAGTGGGCATGTGAGCATCAGAACTGGACCACGGAGCAATGGAAGAAGGTGACCTGGTCTGATGAATCACGTTTCTTTTACATCACGTGGATGGCCGGGTGTGTGTGCGTCGCTTACCTGGGGAACACATGGCACCAGGATGCACTATGAGAAGAAGGCAAGCCGGTGGAGGCAGTGTGATGCTTTGGGCAATGCTCTGCTGGGAAACTTTGGGTCCTGTCATCCATGTGGATGTTACTTTGACACGTACCACCTACCTAAGCATTGTTGCATTCCCTGGTGGCTGTGGCCTCTTTCTGCAGGATAATGTGCCCTGCCACAAAGCAAAAATGGTTCAGGAATGGTTTGAGGAGCACAACGAGTTTGAGGTGTTGACTTGGCCTCCAAATTCCCCAGATCTCAATCCAATCGAGCGTCTATGGGATGTGCTGAACTTACAAGTCCGATCCATGGAGGCTCCAACTCGCAACTTACTGGACTTAAAGGATCTGCTGCCAGCATCTTGGTGCCAGATACCACAGCACACCTTCTGGAGTCTAGTGGTGTCCATGCCTCGACAGGTCAGGGCTGTTTTGGCAGCAAAAGGGGGACCAACATAATATTAGGATATAATGTTCTGCCTGATCGGAGTATATATACACACCTTTTTTTAGGACTCTTTCATGAATACGGTTAAAAAAAAACATTTATAGCAGGGCTATAAAAAAAAAAAAAACATTTGAATCATACCATTAGATCAATGATTTTTAAGTAAATATATTTTTTTATAAATAATTGAAAAATACTCGCAATTGGCTTGCAGGTTTACTTACTAATTACTGATTTGGAAGGTTTGTTTGATTTGGAAGAAAAGTTAACAACACTGTGAGTAAAAGGTTAGATCAAATTCAGTGTGAAAATTTCACCAATATTTTCTTAAAAGCTCAGAGCATCAACCAGCTATATAAAGACTGACATGTTTAATTGCTCGCTCTGCATTTCTAAGTGTTACAGCTGCTCCCTTTGTCCACAAAGCAGCCGGGAAGTCGGTGACTAATTTATGACTAATGGCCTTAACCGGTTTTTGTGGAATTGCTTTGCATCCTCTTTCCCACAAACCTATGTAATGCTATTCTTCAGCGAGACAAGTGGAGTATTGTGAGACTACAAGTCTCCTTTGAGCTGCAGAGCGAACAGATCAGTGCCACCCCGATCAAGAGGCAGCAACTTCACAACCAACCGTGACGCTAAATACTGTAATGCAACTTGAGTTCAAAGGTCCAAGTAAATGTTGATCCTAACAAACAACCACAACACTCAAAGCTCAGATTTATTCAAGACACACAATAACTAATGGCAGTAATAGGAGTATACGTAACAACTTTTATTATTGCATTAAGTAATTAAGAAGAGATTTATGTTGTAAAAGCATGAACAATTTAGTGATTATCAGTGAATAATGACTTATTAATTATTAAAATAATATATTCATTATTTATGGTGTTTTTTTTCTTCTTCTCTTTTTTGAGCTTGACAGTTCCTGGTCAGTATGATCTGTCACTATGTGAGAAAATAACAGCATATTTTTATACAGTTTAAAGTAATGGATTTTTTTTATTTTAATGTTTCTTGAGGTTCACTTATGTTAATAAAGTTTTTTTGCACAAAGAAAAACGAATGCCTATGTGGAAAACTATTCTTTTTTAAACCTTTATTCTGACCCTCTGTCTGAAATGATCAGTTTTTAAGGGGCGACCCTTAAAGTCTTGTCAGTAAATGGCCACTGTTATGATTGGCTGATGTCACTGCACAGGAAACTCTCGCCCCCTTACTATTGCATGCATGATTAAGTGTTTTGAAAACATCCATATAAACCTGTCATTTAAAGACAAAGCATTATGAAATCATTTCCTTAAGGTTTGTGATGCAGCTGCTGCAGCCGCAAAGTTTCTTTGCAAACTCTTCATTACACTGTGCCTCATTTACAAAATAAAATGCTGCGAACAAACATGCAATCCTCCGACGCGATATAAGACGGCATTAAAATAAACGATACACTTTTTTCCAATGCTGGGATCCTTCTCAAGTACAGAGACACAAATGAGCTGTTAAAAATTTCACTCTTTAATTTATCCTGTAAACAGATTCAAGTGCGTGGAGTATGTCAGAAACTGAACGTGCATCTGTATACTGTATCCAGGGTAGACAGCATCAGTGATTATAATGGGTTCTATTTGCTTTTGACGCATTGTTCGCATTCAGTGTAGCAAATGTCAGCCGTTAAACTACTGAATGCCGGTGGATGAGGCCTATGGTGCGATGATGTATAATTATTAGGGGCCAAGCACCGAAGGTGCAGGCACCTATTGTAATCGTTAGATTTCTTCTTATTATTATTATTCCGCCACGAAGTCTATGGCAGCCCATAGAACCGCTTGCGGGAAAGTTGTGAAATTTGGCACACAAATAGAGGACAGTCCCAGCATTAACCACACCAATTTTGGAATCTCTAAAACAATCCCTCTAGCGCCACCACCTGTCCAAAGTTTGACTCATATTTGTGCTAATAACTTTTGAACCATAAGGACTAGAAACAAAATTCTCTAAAAAATTTTCCTCTAATTCCTTGGCTCAAGCCAATTCGATTGCACCCTATGACGTCATTTTCCGTCATAATAATTTTCCCGCCATTTTTATTTAACTGAATAACCTACTTTTGCAAACTCCTCCTAGGCCGTTGCTCCAATTTGCACGAAAATTGAACCAGATCATCTTCAGACCATGCTGACCAAACCGTATTAGACTCGAGATGATTAGTCAAATTCTTATTGAATAACGCTTGAACGAAATCGACAAAGTGCCCACAAAAATGAAAGTCAGGCCCTATATCCGCAACGCTTTAGCATATTCTAACCAAACTTGGTGTGTGTTATGCCACCCATGACTTGAGGCTGCCTGCAGCGTTTCAGCGCAGTGCCACCTAGTGGTCCAGAGATACAAAAATTGGATATTTTTGATTATAACTTAAGAAATATCACAAATATCACCAAATATCACAAAACTGGTCTCTTTAGAGTCGGGGCATCACGCCAAGCCATGCCATACCCAATTTTCCCATATCAACCATTTTGGGCGTCGGCCATTTTGAATTTTGTCACAAAGTGCTATGTTTTACAAACGCATTGGCGTATCGTTACGAAACTCGGTGTGTGTCTTTGTCACCAGGCCCTGAAAGTACACAAAAAGTTGCAAGGCAGCGCCACCTTGTGGACAAAAGTTATAGTGAATTTTCCAATAATGCTAATAACTTTTGATTAAATTTGACTATTGTCATAAAAATGGTCTCAATATATTCCTTGGGTCATGCCAAGAACATAGATCCCAATTTTGCCATATTTGGCCAAACATTCTGTTCGCCATTTTAATTTCCTTCAGAAACCTACTTTTTCGAACTCCTCCTAGACTATTTGCCTGATTTTCACCAAAATCGAATCGTAACATCTTCAGACCATGACAGCAAAAAGTTATTAATTTCATGTCAACAAACAAAACCGTTTTCATATACTGCAGCGACAAAGTTGAGCCATGATGCCAAAATTACTCTTGAGGCTGTATCTCTGCAATGCTTTGACATAATGACACCAAACTTTGCCTTTGTCATTGTCATCTCACTCTGACCACACCATATCAATTTCGTTACTGCGCCACCTATTGGTCGAAAGTGACAAACCATTAAATGATATTATTAGTGACTGTATATGTGATTTTTCAGCCATTTTTGACTAAAATCATCTTAAAATGCCTTTAATTGCTCATTGTTGCAGTTGGTCTAACCCTCCCAGCCATGGTGGCATGTCTTGTCTAGTTCTTTGCGCTTGGCCCCGTTAAGGGCTGCTCGCAGCTATATTTTGTCTTGCTCTTGCTCTGGAGGCGGTCATATGCAAATGTGACATCACAGATCCCACAATATCAAAACGAGCTGTTTTTGGAGCTTGATTAAATAAATGCTTTGTTTATAATAGGGAGGATGCATTAAAGCCACAATATATAATTTTTCACAGCTAGTGGTCGCTTATTCAAAACTAAGGCGTGGCTTGATGATTTCAGAGCTTTTATTATACCGCAGACCAGCGCTTCCGCTTCTTCCGCTCATGTGTATGTGGGGTAACGCAGCGCTGTTTTATCATATTAGATACATTTGAGTGTGTTGAAAGTTGTTATAATGCTACTCCGTGCGTTCGCTCGGCGGTTACTATGAGACACTTGAGCTATATAACAATGATTATTTTTCTGTCGATTAATGTATCCAAACAGTTGCTCACCTGTCTAATAAAACACATAATATAAACCGGAAATCTAGGGTAACGCAGGTATGATGTCATTGATAGGCGACACACGGACACGGTCCATGTCCTGGTTTAAATTGCTGATTTCTCTGGATTTAAACATTCTTAGAAACATTCGGGATAATGTAAGTACACAAGTTAACAAAATATATAACATTGTTCTAGTGGTTGTTGGATATTTTAATCCAAAAAATCTTATATATTCTGCTTAAATAATGTTAATGGTAAAAAAATCTCATGTCATGACCCCTGATATTAATAATAATAATAATATAAAATAATAATAAACTTTATTTTATATAGCACCTTGAAATGCAACTTCTCAAAGCGCTTTACAAAAAGGACACAGTGTAAAAAAGATGATAAACTAAATACTAAACATACTACAAAGATAAACTAGATGTACAAAAATACAATATACTAATAAAAACTATGAAATCACATATAAGCAAGTCTAAAAAAGTGAGTTTATATTATAATATATTATATTACATGATATATTATATTATATGATATTATATTTGTTTTAACTATTGTTTGTGATGTTTTTCCCCTTATTTGATTCATTTTTGCATCAGTGTCTTACCCAGAAACATACTGGTGAATACAGTCAAAGCTGGCCTGAGGTTTGTCTTTACTGTCACTGGACAGATAGAAGGAGAAGACACGGAAAGCATCAGGAGAATCCAAGGAAGCAGGAATCTTGATATACTGTTGGATGAAAAGAAAAACAAAGACATTTCAGACCTGTGTCAATTAAATTGAATTAAATTCTAAATATACATACAATCATGCTCACTATAAATACAGGCACACAAACAGTGTAATTATGAGAATTGGATGTTTGTTTATACCCTCATGCTTCAGAATGGCTATTTTAAGCATTAAATGGCTATTTTAAGCAATGGAAATACTCTCGTGTGACATACAAAACAGATAATGCCAAGGAGATTTAACTTTCATGAAACAGTACATAAAAAAGGAATTCCTTGCCTTGCCTAACACACAGGCTTTTGTTTATGGAGAAAAGCTCCAGCTCACCGCACTTACTTAAAGCTTTTTGGAAAAACATCTTTCATTCAATAAACCAGTCAAATGAGCTCCTCCTACGACTCACTGAAACACAGTATTCAGCTTGTATGTAAAACATTTCATGTCCTCATGAAGCAATTAAGCCATTACAGTACTTTCATAGAAAAGGCACTTGCTGTACCAAAACCTATGTCATGGCGGGATGATCTGTTGTTGCCTATTTCTGAAACAAAAGACTCATATTTGCTAATTATATGAGCTTAGCGTGGGTTCGTAACAAGCGTCCTACTGCAAAACACACAATCATATAAAGTTTCAGGCCTCTTGTAGTAAAAAATTCTACATTTGTTTAACATATATGTTATGTATGCATGTATACATGTTTTGTCTTGAAAACATAAACATTTGGATTTCTGTGATGTACAGCTTTTGTCAAAATTACTGGAATGTCTTGTATTAGCCCTAAAAGCATCCTTCGATCATACGCTCAGCCCAATGCGATGTCAGGTGCGACGCAAGTGTTTTTTGCTAGTTTCAGCCCGACGCAGTTATCATTTTCACGTCCAGCGCCACGTTTAAATAGCAAATCATACATGGGCGTGCTGGTCTGAAAACGGGGTGTGTTCAGGCGCATTAGTAGTGTGTTGCTATTTTGAGACAACTGAAAAAGACTGCGCCGTTGACCAACAAAAACCTGGTCTAAAGTCAATAGTGCAGTATTTATGGTGTTATTTAAATAGTAATATCCGCCTATGCACAACACGCGTACACTCTGCTTATTACACACAAAGGGACACGCAGCAGCCCTTTTTTTTTTGTTGAAAGCTGATGGCTGAGAAAGGCTTCAGATAGGCCTCCATTGGCATTCAGTACATTTACACTCCCAAGACCCATAAAAGGCACTTAAAACGTCGTTACAATGTCCATCTCACCACAGTGACTCTACAATAATTTTACGATGAGACGACAATAGTTTTTGTGCGCAAAAAAAAAATCAAAATAACACCTTTATCCAACTAGTTATTGTCTTCCGTGTGTGCCTCCACGACACATGCGCGAGAATATGACGCAGATCCGGCGTTCGGACACATGACCCAGAAGCGATTTGTTTACAAGCAGAGGAAGACGCGCGTATCTAAGCTGCTGAATTCTACATTGATCATGCTTTAGGTCTCGGCGTAGTGCTCAAAATGGGACTAAAGTGTGCATTTCATGGATTCCCGAACCCCGGCGCTACGTCATATTCTCGCGCATGCGTCGTGGATGCACACACGGAAGACAAGAAGAGGTTATAAAGTCGTTATTTAGATTTTCATTTTGCGCACAAAAACTATTGTCGTCGCTTCGTAAAATTATTGTAGAGCCACTGTGGTGAGATGGACTTTGTAACGACGTTTTAAGTGCCTTTTATGGGTCTTGTGAGTGTAAATGTACTGAATGCCAATGGAGGCCTATCTGAAGCCTTTCTCAGCCATCAGCTTTCAACAA
Organism: Gobio gobio; assembly: GCF_949357685.1. Lineage (NCBI taxonomy): Eukaryota > Metazoa > Chordata > Actinopteri > Cypriniformes > Gobionidae > Gobio > Gobio gobio. The sequence continues at coordinate 47,764,565 of NC_137115.1, forward strand.
AAATATCTTCATTTGTGCTCCGAAGATGAACGGAGGTCTTACGGGTGTCGAACGACATGAGGGTGAGTAATTAATGACAGAATTTTCATTTTTGGGTGAACTAACCCTTTAAGTGTACCTGCACCATGCGCTCCGATCATTAAAATAGGGCTCTTAAAATATTGGGGAAAGTTTTTTCCCCGCCCCCTCCTCCTGAAGCTTGATGCTTAAGCGGGTTGCCAGATTGAAGATGATGCGCCTTACAGTATAAAGTAGATGAGCTAATGTAAATAATTTGCAACGTTTTGTCGCTGAGGCAATTTAGGTCAGGTTTTCCACCAACTGGCAATCCAGGGAGTCGCAATACCATTAGGTAAATTGGCAGTGGGCGGGATCAGACAGACGAAAACAGAAACTGACATTCTGACAGGGAACACATATTTCAAAATAGAATAGCCCTGTAGCCCTGTTCTTCTTAGAAAGTTAGCATGTTTTCTACATCTCTGCAAACATATGGCATTTTTATGCTTTAGTACAAATCAAAAATGATCTGACCTTTAATGAGGGACAGTTTTCTATGGGTATATTCCTATGGGTTTTTTTGGAGGCATGAATAAGCAAATGAGCCAAAGAAATCTTTCCTTTTTTAACAGAGCATGCTTTTTGCTCAGCTTTAATAATGTGTAGAATGCCATTTAAAAAAAACCTGCAAAAGCAACAGAGCAAAAAATGAACTTCAAGAAAGGCAACCTACTTAAACTATTGTCTATTTATCTATGCAGCATTATTAGTTATAATTGGAGAAAGACATTTTCTTTCATAGTTGTCAACAGTAAGCTACAACCACTTCAGTGCTATAAAACTTTTCAGCAAAACTGCGCTTTGATAGGTTCTGACTTAATCATGCCAGATCGACTGCAGCTCAGAGTTTGTGTTCTGAGGCAACGCAAGGGTCACGACTCAGTAACTGAGTCCGTTACATAATACTCGCAGTCATCTGAGGGCGATCAAAACAAATGCAGCCCTGAACAAGTAACATCGACAGCGTGACCTCGCTACCTGTTCAAAGTCTTGTGAAAAGGAAATCAATAAGATTCTGGCCAACTCTACAAGCACAAAGCCAAAGATGCAGTGCTTCAAGACTGCCAAACACATGGTGAGGGAACGCTGTGAGCGCCACACTGAGTGAAAGCCCTACGTACAATCGACCTCTCGGCACTCTCAATTCTCCTTCATCCGTCGGCTTCTATAAAATATAACCTAAGATTTTAGGCAGGCTATTTCTGATATTAAAAGACAAGCCATATTTTTCAGGGAGGCCTAGAAACCTACTTTCACTAATACAGAAAGGCAATTCAAAATACAAACTCATTAAGCAACAGGTATTGCGGTGTCATTAAAAACAGCTTTTCCTTTCAAATAGCCTCCAGCAGAAAATGATGGATGTTTTAGTTGAGGCAGCGTCCTAGATTTGAGGGAAATGAATGGGTAGTGTCCGCATAATTTAAATACTTTCTTTTTTTTTTTGGGAGGCAGCAGTCTATCATTTGCGCTTGAACGTGTCCAAAAGTGAGGTAGCAAATGGCAATGACTACGGACACAAAAAGTCACCTAAATCGTTTAAAACAGTTTTCAGGTGTGTGATTTTCCATAAATAAAATGGTAGGGAATAACAAGGCACCTTTAATTCCCACTGTCAAATGGAGCCACAGGGTATTTTCAAATATGCAGGGTTATGCTGTGCGAGCAAGTTTGGTTAAAGACTGCTTTAAAGAATGCATGCATGTCCTAGGGCATGAAAGCTCTCAAAAAGCATAGTGCAACCTTTGTCCACAGAGAATGAACAATTTTCCCAATAGTGATCAAAACTCAAGAATCAAAATGTTCCTCTACAGCAGGAAATGGGACAAAAACTAAATAAAATAAAAAAACAGAAAAAAAACTACTATGAATAAAATAAAACAGAAAAAAGACTGCATCTGAAATCCCATACTTCCCTAATATATAGTAGGAAAAAAAACAGTATGACAAAATAAGAATGTCCGAATTTACAGTACTCATAAAAGAGTAGGCAAAAAGTACCCGGATGACCTACTACTTCCGGCGTGATTCTGAAGTGTGCATACGATGGACACTTTACTATCCCACGAGGCCACAGGAGAGAATTTGTGAATGGCTGTGAATGACGTAGGTCATGTGAGAATGACAGCATGGCAAATGTCTAGATTGCATTCATGCTACACACATTCATACTATTTAGAACATACTTTTTTAGCGTTCGTGAACTATTGCTTATTCAAAATAATCACATATTCAAGAGAGTGTGTGATTTCGGACGCAGCCAAAATCTCTTTACCTGCTTTTGCACAAGGACTATACAGAAGCAAAATATAACGATTATGGGTCTTAATGTATGAAATAAAAATGTTTAAAAAAGCCTGCTCAAAAAAAAGCACTCTTTATAATCATACAGGTTCATTATTCCATCTTTCATACAACAGCATGCTTCATAAACATTTTAGAAAACACAAACACTGACCTCTTCATTTTTTTAGAAAAACACTGGACTCATTTCAGCTGTGTTTAGTGAAGTGCATAAATACTCTAGCAAGCAATTTACCATCCTACAGATCTAAAAACAGCATGTACGGGCACCGCAGAAAAGGGTTTTGGCTGTCACAAATGCCCGGTCACGCAGTACAACTATAAGCACTGTCGGCCACATGGAGCCAATAAAAAGCTTCAGTCTCGCAAACACACATTCGGCTCCACTACCCCCACAGAACGAACCCTGCCCCCATCATTATCTGTTAGTTTTCCATGCGACAAAACAAGCACTCGCAAGCAGTCACAACATACTGGCAAACAGTAGCCTGCAACGACGATGGACACTCATGGGGGTTGAGTCGGGGAATGACCCAGATATGTCCTCAGCTTCAAAAAACAAGGCAGTACGGCATGATCAGACTAATGCATATTTTCTTGCAACAAACCCAAAAGAGCATCACGGTCAGCCAACAGCTATAGTGCTGGGACTACAGCTGCTGGAAGCCACTGCCAAAAGTGGTAGCCATCCTTGTCCAAATGCAACAAGTCATTCCAGAGGTCCCAGAAGTAGATCAATGGTGCACAGGAATGAATAATCATTTGCGTTTCAAATGGCCACACCGATGAACAAAAGCTAGTCACCTCTGAGGCATCAGCACAGCCATGGATTTACAGTCTTTACCCCCCCTTAAAGCCCCCTTTTCCCAAAGCATCCCCCAACCCCCACCCCCTACCCTCCAGGAGACAAGCGCTTCCCCCAACCCCAGGTCCCCATCTCCTCCACGTGGTACATTCACTTGTCGACCCCTGGCCCAACCACCATGCACACTTCATATTCTGATTCTAATCAATGTCATGCAGGTCAGTCCATTCTGGGGACTACCCTCTTTTTCCATTCCCAGTTTCCTCCTCAATCTTCATAACCATATGTCATTTAGCCCCTTGGTTCCCAGCTCCTGTCTCCAGGGAGAATGTCGTTTTTTATGGTGGCAGCATCACACCAAGCCACTTAGATCTGAGTAAAGGCCCGTTCACACCAATAACAATGACTATAACTATATTAGCGTCCACACCAGTGGACAATATCGTTTAGTTTATTCTAAGTACGCAATGTAGTTTCACCGCTTTAAATGCTTGAGTTGCAATTCTTTAAATTGGCTGTCATGTTATTATCATTCATAAGATGAAAAAAAATAAAAAATCACTCTGAAAGTGATTCCAGTGATATTATTCTTCTGTGTCCTCACTGTTCTCATAAAATTAGATTAAAACTTTATAGTAACTGTCCTTGGTGTGAACGGGCCTTAAGTAAGATTTTAAGGGTTAGTGCACCCAAAAATGAAAATTTATTTGACTTTCTTCTTTCAGCCAAACACAATCTATATTCAAAAATATCTTTATAATGGAAGTGACTGTACCTTGTTTTTTGAAGCCCCAAAAAACGGATCCATCCATCATAAAAGTAATCCATACGACTCCAAGGGGTTAATAAAGGCCTTCTGAAGTGAAGCGATGCGTTTTTGTAAGAAATATATCCATATTCCTAACTTTATAAACTAAATATCACTGGCTTCCAGTAACGTCCGTAAGTGAGTCCGGCGAAAGAGTGACCTCTGACCCGGCGTATGATGTAGGATGAAGGAGTAGCGTAAGCTTGGATGAGAGTAAATGTTGTCGTTTCGTGTCGCCAGCGTCGGGGGAAAAACCTGCACTTGAACACAGAGAGAACTACAGCCGACTGTCAACTAGCATGCGCGTTCTGCGCCTGCATGTAAACGAGACATCTCTATTTCTGCAGATATATTCGTCTATGTTCGTCATTCAAAAAGGGTAACCGAAGCTGCAGGCTACAGATACACAAACCGTAAACAGAGCAGCGCGTGCTTACCGTTTTGAATATTATTCCTGCTGATCACTTTCTTTATTCCATCCGCTCATGTTAATATTAAAATATTCGTCCAGGAACACTCTGCAAGATGACGTAACATTAGAACAGCCTTCTATCTGTCCTGTTTTGACTTCTTTGCTCGCTGTTTTGCTATTATTCTCATGCGCTGACTCATTCACTAATCTGAACAGCCAATCAGACTTCTCTCTCTCACCGACGGCTCAAGGCCGATTCTACATGTTGAATTGGCCCAAAAAACCCAGATGGTGTTTGACTAGAGCCAATGGTGCGGAACACACCGGAGTCGCTGATGCTCAAAAACGGGCCGACGTTGCCCGACGTCCGATCATCGGCTTGGTGTGTCCCAGGCTTTAGACTTCTAATTTGTGACAGGTCACTCTTCCTCCAGAACTAGACTCATGTACGGCAGTTTCCGGAAGTGAGCAGAGTTTATAAAAGAAAGTTATAAATATGGATATTTTTCTTATAAAAACACAGTTGAGCTTCATAAGGCTATTATTCACCTCCAGGAGGCCTTTTGGATTACTTTTATGATGGATGGATGCTTCAAAATCTAGGGTACCATACACTCCTATTATGAAGCTTGGAAGAGACAGGATATTTTTAAAATAAAACTCTGATTGTGTTTGGCTGTAAGAAAGTCATATACACCTAGGATGGCTTGAGGGTGAATAAATTATGGGCTAATTTTCATTTTTGGGTGAACTAACCCTTTAAGGGCTTTAAGCAAGAGATGCCTATAAAAGTACAGCTTCCACATATTTTGTTAGTATCCACATCCCAATCCAAGATTCAAAAGTGTCTGAGAAATCCAAAGGTCATTATCTGTGTTTAAAGTTGACTGTTAATGCATTTGACTTTCACTCCTTTTTGTGTTTATTCCTCCAGCGGGAGCCAACGCCCAGCTCGCGCAGGTGAGATTTTATCAGCTTTTAGATCAGTACATTAGGTAGTACATCAGAAAGGCTACAATGCAAATACAGACTGCTCCGAGGGTTGTTACTGAAACGTTATCTCTCTTACTAAGCTCGGTGCATTTGTGATGATTGCGATTCAAGTCCTTTGTGTCATTCACCTTGTTTTCTCACAGCGAGTCTCATTTACCAACCACACACGTATTTGTGCATAAAACCTGTTTGCAAATGTTATAGTGCAGAAATCTACATTTAATTTAACATCTAGCAAATATAGCCGCTTAAATTTAGGATTACAATTAGAACCATCCCAAACCATATATATGGGGGACATAAATATTACAATTCTATACTATTAAAAACTAAAATCTCATTAAATGCTACAAGTGAATCATCACAGTATTAAAAAAATTTATTTTCATCTTGAGATTTGTGAAAGATTACACTTAACAGTGTAATTAAATGATTAGTATTGTCAAAGACCAACTTTAAGTGAATGATGACAGCAAAAGTATGTCAAATTCAGCCTTCAATAATGGATATACACTATGTAAAAGTTTTTGATTTTATGCTCACCAAAGGCTGCATTTATTTGATCAAGAATACCGTAGAAACAGTAATATTGTTAAATATGATTACAATTTATAAATAACTGTTTCTATTCTATTTAAAATGTAGTTTATTCCAGTGTCAGATGATCCTTCAGAAATCATTGTAATATGCTCAAGAAACATTTCTTATTATTATCAATATTGAAAACATGTGTTCTACTTAATATTATCTGCAAAATATACAGAGACCATAAAATCACTAATATGTTTTCAGCAAAGTACTCAATTATAAGTGAATGAGACAGTTACAGTTAGTCACCAATTCAGTAAAGTCACTATGCCAAGCAAAAGTACTGCAAGTTAAACATTTTCCACTGTCAATAGCATTAACACATACACAATATGTGGGCTTCATCTGCGTCATAACAGCCACAAGGGAGCAGAGCACAACAGAAAGCCTTCGTCTGCGGCCCATCTTCTGCCACATCTGCCACACGATGCCATGTGTGTTTGGAGATGTCAAATACTTTCAGTCGGCTGTAAGGTGTGAACTGGGCTGGAACAGAACGACTTAGTGGGGGCCAAGGCCAGTGACGACGAGACAAAGGCTGTGCTTTGTAGCAACCATGGAAAAAAACAACTCTGCCTCTTTCTAAGAACATTATAATGTTTTTATGAGGTGGTGAGACGCACTGCCCCCCACATATAAAGTACTCAAACTTTCTCTGCTCGTGAGATTTTATGACTTTAAATGCTTGTGTTTTGTTCCTACGAAGCGCACATCTGTTTGGAAAGAAGAGAAGCTGGCGTGTTGTTTCAGGTGCTGTTTTCTTTTCTCTTTCTTAAGGCGTATTGGGTCAGTGTATGCAAGAGACGAAACAGAACATCTCGTCCTCACACTTATTTCAGGTCAGGGGCTGAAACTAACAGCCACCTAGTAAACAATTACTGCTGCCAGCTGAACTATTGTTTAAAGTCAGCATGAAAGAAGTTGCGATAGTATTTTCATCCCTATTGCAACATTTATCTAAGTGAAACGGCTTCTTGAAGAAGAACAAATGTAGGACGGGACTTAATTGATTGGATGGTTGTGGTTTGCTATTGCTCTGATCTCATGTGAGTGATATGTAAGTCTTACTGTTATCTAGAAGCTAGTGTGCTCCAAAACAAAGACAAAATTCGCATTTAGAAGATATAACGGTTCAAAATGTACAGTCTCTCACTTCCACCAATACAGATCAATGATTTTGATGACATCACTGCAATTCAGCATCTCATTCGAATTTCTGTCCAATCAAATGCGCTCTAGAATCTGAAGCGTCCCGCCATCTACACTATAAAGAGACGCTGAAGCTGTGGCTAAAATCGGTCACTTGTTCACACATTTACTATTTTCGACATGGTACACTGCAAAAAAAGCTTTTCTTACTTAGTATTTTTGTCTTCTTTTCAGTCCAAATATCTAAAAAATCTTACATTAAGAAGCATTTACTAGACAAGCAAAAGTTTTTATCTTGTTTTGGGGGAAAATAACTCAAAATTAAGGGAGTTTTTGCTTAAAATAAGCAAAAAAATCTGCCAATGGGGTAAGCAAAATTCAATCTTGTTTTCTGTTTGAATTAAGATTATTTTGCTTACCCCATTGGCAGATTATTTTGCTTATTTTAAGCAAAAACTCCCTTAATTTTGAGTTATTTTCCCCCAAAATAAGACAAAACTTTTGCTTGTCTAGTACATGCTTCTTAAATCTAAGATTTTTTTAGATATTTGGACTGAAAATAAGACAAAAATACTAAGTAAGAAAAGCATTTTTTGCAGTGTAAATGGCACATAGTGCACTATATAGGGTATAGGGATTGATTCAGCACAGTCTGTTCTGGTCAACAGATATGATAGCACAGAGCGGATCATATCCACGAGTTGGCGTTTACCAGAAAACGTATCGGACTCAACTGAATTCTGCACAGAATGCTGTATTTTAAAACGATGTGGAGAAAATTAGGAGGAGAAACGGTTCGAGATTAGGAGGAAACTATAAATAAGTTGTGACATAAACTAAACGCTATTGGCTATTTAAAAAAAGGGGGAGGAGCTGTTCGATATGTCTCGCACTGACTTCCTGTTTCAGTGGAAATTACGTCAACACATTGAATAATACCGTGCGTTTCAAGGCACTTCAGTGGGACTTTAAGATTACGAGGGCATATGAATAATAAAAAAAAATGTATAAATCATTTAAATTATATACTGCAGAATGCCATGAAAAAACCAAGAATTGTCTATTTTGATTTCACGATGTCTTTTACCATCTCTACGAGTCAGAACAGAAGGGAAGTTTCCAGCAGTCCAAAATCATGCAGCTTTTATCTCTGCTCCTGCAATTATCGTGCTAGCTGTGATTCTTTGACTTTGACCAGTCACGTAATGAGCACCTTCTACTTCAGAGCTCAGTAGTCTTTGGCCTGGTTAAATTAGTTCCGCTGGTTCTGTCTACTCTACAGTCAGTCTTCACCGCGATCATCACCATTGTTCTCTTCACACAGCGTGCTCGTCTACGGCTCCTGCGAGACGCTCGTCTTTTGTTCCCGCCGCATGCGATGGCACGGAGTTTGGCCTATATTATTCATAAGCAGCAGGAACGTGTGGCCTGTTGCAAGGGGGTGGGGGAAGGGTGGGGTTTGGGGCATCCCTGCCCAGGACCGACAAACGGGACTACATGACCCCCTGATCCGAAACGGACAGGGCCACTCATCCGAAAAAAGAAAAACAAAAAGAGGGGTGGGGGAGAGGGATGAAAGAAAGAAAAAAAATAGAGAGTGAGTGACGAGAGGAGAGAGAGAAACAGACAGTGGATAATACAGAGCTTGAGATTACAGTGCTAATGATAATCCACTACATAAGGGGCGATATGGAGGAATTATGGGAACTGTGAATTATGAACTGAGCAAATGTTCCTCTCAGAGCCACTGTCACAACATCTGACTGTGTGTTAAGTGAAGTGTTCACTATGAGAATGAAAAAGTTACTGTTGGTACAGTCTGAAGTACTTGTAATGCAAGATACATTAGGGGAAGTATTTAAAGGATTCACCCAAAAATGAAAATGATCCTATAATTTGCTCACCCTCAAGCCATCCTAGGTGTAGATGACTTTCTTCCTTCAGCCAAACACAAGAGTTGTAATAAAAATAAATATCCTGGCCCTTCCAAACTTTAAAATGGGAGTGAATATTAATTTAGATTTTAAAGCCCCAAAAAACACCTCCATCCATTATCCACTCCATACTCCGTCGAGTTAAATATGATCCCATCGAGTTCCGACAGAAGAGTGACCTCTGACCCGACGCATGATGTAGGAGTAGGTGAGAGTAGACGCCTCTCGCGGTTCAAACTAAATAGGGCTGAGCAACAAACTCAAGCACCTCCGACATTTCCCTTAAAACATTTTGTTTTAGACTTCTAGTTTGTGACTGATGTTTGGTTTTACTCTATCCTCTGCGCTTCCGCGTTCCTCAATACGTCATGCGTCGGGTCCGAGGTCACTCTTCCGCCAGTCATTATATTTTATAAAGTTATAAATATGGATATTTTTTCTTTCAAAAACGCATCGCTTCACTTCAGAAGGCCTTTATTAACCTCCTGGAGGTGTATGGAGTACTTTTATGATGGATGGAATGCGCTTTTTGGGCTTCAAAATCTAGGTACCATTCACTCCCATTATGAAGCTTGGAAGAGACAGGATATTTTTTAATATAACTCTGATTGTGTTTGGCTGAAAGAAGAAAGTCATATACACCTAAGATGGCTTGGGATAATTTTCAGTTTTGGGTGAACTATCGCTTTAACAAATCCAAAAATAACTGCATTGAATCAGTTACCAAATCAAGCAGAATCAAACTTGAATTTAGACATTCTGATTTTTTTTTTTAAACCAATTGAAACCTAGTGAGTATCATCCCAAAGATTTGTAGACCCCAGATGATTTTGAGGAAGGGAGTTGCCCTGATTTGCACAAAACAGTTAAAAAAGAAGAGCAAGAGCTGAAATACACTTTGACCAAAAATACAGTAAAAACAGTATGAAATATTATTACAATTTAATATAACTGTTTTTAATGTAATTTATTCCTGTGATCAAAGCTGAATTTTCAGCATCATTACTCTAGTCTTCAGTGTCACATGATCCTTCAGAAATCATTCTAATATGCTGATTTGCTGCTCAAAAAGCTCTTATTATCAATGTTGAAAACAGATGTGCTGCTTAATATTTTTCTGGAAACTATTTTCTTTTTTTCCTTGATGAATATAAATTTAAAAAGAACAGTATTTTACTGTAACCTTTGATCAATTTATTGCATTATTGCTGAATAAAAGTATTTTGAAATAATCTTGCCAAGCCCAAACTCGGGTAGTGTAATATGAATGAGACAGTGCTTTGTGAAACATGGCAACTCTGGTTTTCTTGCCCTCCTCTTTCACTTCTGTTCCTCCTTTCCGCTCTCTCACTGTTCGGGACAGTATGTGCACCTGACAATCGGTCGGCCAGATTTCAAACCAGTGGAATCTATCATAGTGTCTCAAATGCGCTAAGAGATTTAAAACATGAAAGATTGAAGAGTTTCACTCTTGGCTCCAGAGACGAAATGACAATAGTGTTAACAAGTGGCACTCAAGAGGGGAGAAAGATACAGTAACAATGCATTCTACCTTTTGGGAAACCTTGTCATGCTTCTCAAAAAAAACATGGGTTCTCAACCACACCATTTATGATATGAACAACTAGTATGCCATAAGTCACGTTTTGTGAATGCAGTGCATGAGCTCGTCTCTTTCTTTCGCATTAAATCACTCTGTCACCATACCGGGCTGAAGTCCGTTACATTTAAATGGGGAGGAACCAGAGGGGGGTGGATGTCTGTTGATGCATGGGGGTTGGTTTAAGGATAAAGGGGGGTTGGCGATGAGAAGTTGTGGAGCTGAAAGAGGGGTGGTGGAGGGGGTTGTGGTGGCTGCCTCATCCCCTGAGGAACGGCCTCGGATGCCAAGCAAAATCTGTCTCTCTCTCTCCTCTCTAGCACCTGAGGGCTAATCTGTCAAGCTCAGTAAGCACTGGGCGACCTGACTCCATAACCATCCTTGTGTGTGTGTGTTGATAATGGGGGAGGAGAGAACCCCGCATGCTGCTTTCATATGCACCCCATTCACAAAGCAGCCAGAAGCCATCCTCCACTCGCCTATCAGTTACTATAGTGACGAGTCTGCGCAAATTAAGTAGAGGCAGGTCTATGGGGGCGTCCACAGCCTCGCTGGCCTCTGAGATTACAATAGTGGAACAGTTCTCTACGCTTTGATTGGTTAATGTCGGCACATTTTGAAAATTCATACACAACGCCAGCTTTGAAAGGCTCAAGGCAGTCTTCGCTCGGCATGTGTAGTATTTTTATACACTTGCTAAAGGACTGATGGGAAAATGCAGGGAGATCAGAAACTTTCAAAGAGCAATAAGCAATTTAGGAAAATATAATAAGGCCTGTACAGACTGAATATTAAAGCGTACACAAAATTACAAGTCACTTCTTCAAATAATGTGAACAAACACAGGTCCTCAGAAGCATTTTTCTGCCTCAGAGTAAAAAATTAATTGTTAACTGTGAGAAAATGTAAAATAATATGGTAACACTTTACAATGAGGTCTGTTAATGCCTTAACTAACATTAACAAACCTTAACTAAGGAGCAAGACATTTGCTACAGATTTTAGTAATCCTTGTTAATGTTAGTTAATAAAAATACAACTGCTCGTTTTTAGTTAATTTTAGCTCAGGTCCATTAAATAATAATAACAGATACAACTTTTGATTTTAATAATGTATTAACTAAAAGTCTTTTCACACTGGATGCGATTTTGATAGTTTTATTTTTTGATCAGCTGTTTGTGTAATGAGTGCTTCCACACCAAAACGCGAATGTGCAGCTATTTTTATTGCTTGAATGTTCTTTTTTTTTTAATTCTCGTGGCTTCAACCAATCACATACAAGAAAACAAAGGTGACGAAATGTTTGAGCTACAGTAGCTCGTCTGTTTGATCGGACCACACGGGCCAGCCTTCGCTCCCCACGTGCATGGTTCCTTAACAGGTTCCTTCCTTGGACCACTTTTGACAGATACTGACCACTGCAGACTGGGACACCCCACAAGAGCTGCAGTTTTGGAGATGCTCTGACCCAGTCGTCTAGCCATCACAATTTGGCCCTTGTCAAACTCGCTCAAATCCTTACGCTTGCCCATTTTTCCTGCTTCTAAAACATCAACTTTTGAGGACAAACTGTTCACTTGCTGCCTAATATATCCCACTCAGTAACAGGTCCCGTGATAAACAGATAATCAGTGCTATTCACTCCACCGGTCATAATGTTATGCCTGATCGGTGTTTATCACAATCATGACATTTAGTCAATGCATTTTATTAAACTACAAGAACTAGATGTCACGATTGTGAAAAAAGTTGCATTTGTGAAATTCGAGAACACAGTTGTGAGATATATAATTGCAATTACGAGAAAGACGTTTTTTTAATGAGGAAAAGACGCAATTGTGAGAAATAACGTTTTGAAATTCTAAAATAGTAGGTCACAATTACCTTCTTTTTTATGTATTATACCTAATAGTATAGGCTCTTCTCTTTCAGGCTTTTCATATAAAAGGTCTTCATTCAAAGCTTCAGGACAGAAACTGGTCAAAACTTGTTCCTGAAATGCAGAATGTTTATTTACAAGACCATTGCTCATTTCCCGAGCAGTCACACTCTGGACTGCCGGATGGCCATGACAGACAAGCTACACGAACAAAAACAAACCTGAAAGAGGCTTCCGTTTCTAGCTGCATTCACGTGACGGCTAGACGTGGCCATGAATGCTCTTCCAATAAGATTTAAACAACCCATGTGATGAAAAACTACTATAAACTATTAGAAGCACTGCATCCTGCTGGGCCGAGCCAAAGCCCCCTGCTGCAGGCACGGAATCAATGGATCCACTCATGTGACTGAAAACTGACACATCCCATCCACGTCAACGGCAACAGGACGCAGGCATGCTTAAAGAAAAAAGAACATTTAAAACCCAAGAAGACAATAATACGAGGTGTTAAGCATCAAATAAAGATCGAGTTAAGGATTCAAATAAAGATGCTACACAGACAGCGTTTGAGAGGTGCGGCCGGTTAATGGGCGATATACTCAGAGCCGCACTCTTTCAGAAGTCGGTCCAGACACGTCAGAACTGTGAGCGTGCCCTGTGTGTGTCCCTGCATGAAAGGCCTGAAGTGTCTGTGATCTTCCCCTTGCGATTCTTGGCTTTGCTCAGCCATTTAAAAGCTGTGAGATGTACAGTACAACATTTTTGGAAGAGTTTCACATACACACCACGTTTTCCATAATTTATCTTCACAGGAAGATACTTTTGAAACCAAAAATGCTTTACTTGAGGTTCTTGGTATGCATAAAAATAAACATTGAGCACTTAATGTTTTGCCAAATTTAACTATTTACCAAATGTACCACACACATTTCAATCTGTCTGTGAAACTACAGTTATTTTTATTGAAACTATTTTTGTCCCCATGACAATGGCATTATTTAGCGGTCCATGTTTATGTCAAATAGCACAGGTCATTGTGCCTGTCTCTCAAACAACTTGCAATTGTAACAAAAGCATCCAGTTATGATTTTGTTCCTCATAAATTCATCTGGCCAGCTCGACATAATGAATATTCCACAAATATGTTGCTACATGGAGTTCTGTAGAAAAAACATTTTTTTTGACTAAACAACAAAAAAGTGAATTGTGTCATCATTGACCGAAACAGTGACATTTAAAGGAACACTCCACTCCCCTAGAGTTAAACAGTTGAGTTTTACCGTTTTCAAATCCATTCAGCCGATCTCCGGGTCTGGCGGTAGCACTTTTAGCATAGCTTAGCATAGATCATTGAATCTGATTAGACCGTTAGCATCTCGCTCAAAAAAATGACCAAAGATTTTGATATTTTTCCTATTTAAAACTCTAATTCATGCGTAATAATCAAGGAACTTTGCTGCCGTACCATGGGTGCAGTGGCGCAATGATATTACGCAGCGCCTGAGATCGGCTGAATGGATTCGAAAACGGTCAAACTCAAATGTTTAGCCTATTTTCAAAAAAAGTGGAGTGTTCCTTTAATTAGCACTTCTTCAATAAAGCGTTTTGAATGAGTCAATGTCTATTTTGTGCGCACAACGTGGATAAGCTATAACAGGTAAACATGTCAGTAGTGTGGCTGTGGACACACTTTACCGTGACCAACTATGCTATTTAGAAAAATGTTACATTTGTTTGCCAGCTTATTGATTAATTGATGATTAGTACTTTTCATTTATCACCTGAGAACACAACACCTTTAACAGCATGAGGAGTTCAGTTACCCAATTACCAAAACTGTACTTTGGCTAAATTAAAGCTTTAATTTGTATTTGATTGGGGGGGAAATGTATTTCGGTGCATCACTACTAGATAAACTTATAATCGCACATCTTTTTTTTATATTTCATTTCTTTATGGCCTACCTAATTGTACAATACTATGGAATTTTGTACATGCAACTTAGATAATAATTTCATTAATTTTAACAAATTTACCATCAATACAGACACTGCATCCATTGTGTCTGACATGTTACACTGACATCCCCTCAACTCAGGGCTTTAAGGGTTAGTTCCCCCAAAAATGAAAATTCTGTCATTTCTCACCTTCATGTGGTTTCAACTCGAAAGACTTTTGTTCATCTTTGGAACACAAATGAAGATGTTTTTGATGAAGTCTGAGAGCTTTTTGTCCCTCCATTGACAGCTACACAACTACCACTTTGACACTTCAAAAAGTTCATAAAGAGATTGTAAAACTAATCCATTTGAATTGAGCGGTTTAGTCAACATTTTCTGAAGAGACACAATCTCAACTCATATGGATTCGTTTTACGATCTCAAAGTGGTAGTTGTGTTGCTGTCAGTAGAGGGACAGAAAGCTTAGATTTAGGGGTTTAACGGTACACGTATTCGTACCGAACCGTTTCGGTACAGGGGTGCAATCTGCAATTCTGAATGCAGTCTTTAACAGTCGGCTTGTTTTAAGCGCGGAACATTAAGTGTGATTTCCCACACGAACATATTAAGTATTCTGTCCATTTTATCAAAAAAAATTCAAACAATAAATGCCGCGTTGTCGCTCTTTAATGTGACGTGACTGATCAATGTATAGGCGCATCAGTTCAAGCGCCGCAGCGTGTGCGCGCGTGTGAACGCGATCTTCTCTTCCTAAAGATACATTACAGCTTACTGAAATATTATCATATGTCGTGTAATCGCTCAATCAGTGTTTCAACCACGGAAAGACGACAATATTAAAACGGCTTTACCTCAGAAGTCATTCAGTGTCCACAGCTGTTAGTTCACTACAGAAATCAACTCTTTCATTAAATATATGCACTATATTAGCCTATATTAATTCTACTTAACCTGTTACTGATGTCTGGATTATTTAATGTGTTTTAAATCTGTCATGAAAATGAAAGCCAGCCATCGTGTATAAATTATTATATTTCAACAATGAATTGGAGAAAAAAAATATTTTATTATTAGATTTAAAATGAAAAAACTGCCTTATGTGAAGTTTACATGTTTGAACATAATGTGTTATTTGAGTGTTGATTATTATATCTAAAAAAATATTTAATATTATAGTAAAGTGTAAGTAAGGGCTCCCTATATATAGTTTACAGCATTATCTTTAACAAACTTTTAGTTATAATTGAATTCAAGGACAGACACACTTTTTTTTCAGTAAACCACTGTTCAATAAATATAAATAAAAAGCAATTTTGTAAAACTGCTGTACCAAACTGACTTCAAAACCGAGGTACGTACCGAACCGTCAGTTTTGTGTACCGTTACACCCTTACTCTTCATTTGTGTTCTGAAGATGAACAAAAGTCTTACGAGTTTGGAACGACATGAGAGCAAGTAATTAAATGACAGAATTTTCATTTTTTGGTGAACTATTCCTTTAAAGAAAGTCCTGAGGTTGGTGACATTCATGTCAACTTGTAATTACAATCTTTTTGACCTGAATGCACCATAAGCTCACACCTTTATTTAAAAGACATCTTCTGACATTAAAAAAAAGAAGATCCTCCCTGCTCTTGCAAGGACCTTGTCAAAGATGGCCTGGCAAGACCATGCAGCTCTGCCAGTCAAAACACTGGGCCCCAGACAAGACGGGCACTCGGGTCCCTGTGCACGTCGCCAAGCCCGTCACATCTGGATGAAAGAATCGGCGTGTGCCCTTTCATTCACACGTGGGACAGCTCCCCCCACACAGCCTCTGCTGCCAGAGACTCTCTGCGTTCTACGCTCATTCCTCTTATTGTCATTCTAATTAGCTTTCAAGAAGGGAAAAAGCCAGGCTCGCACACACACAGAAGCCCTGGCTCGGACAAACACAGTAACCAATAGACACACTTTCAGTCACCACAGTCACAAATAGAACTGACCATACATAGAAAATTCACAGATCCCAAGACATATTTTAGTCCAAACGGTGCACTCCCTCAAACTCAAATCCAATTAGTAAGCTATAGAGGACCTCAACAATGCATATACAGACATTACAATAATGAACACTAATACACACTCTCTGAGACTCCATCACAATCTCACTTACACACACACTCATCGGAGGTGCGAGAACTGGTGCATCCCAGCGAGAGAAAAGAGGTTGAGACAATCACAGCGATGACGAGAAGACAGATGGGTGGGGGAAGCTAAACCTTCACACACATTTACCATGAGAACATCGCTTTACCCCCCACCTTCCAACACAACTAATGCCACAGAACACACTCACTAACTCAGAAAACACTTAAGGAAGATAAATTCATGCTGCTGTTGGATCGTCTGCTCAAAGTCATAAACAGGTGTTTCTAGTAAAGAAGGGTCACTGACTTGACACACTTTTTTTTTTGTCTGGATCTCGTTATTCAAAAAATACATTAAAATCGCAATGCATTATGAGGAACATGTTTTCAATTTCTTTGTGTAGCATAAAGTCAGAAATGTGCAGCTGTCTGTAGATTGCAAAACATCTTATTAAAAGTCCACCAAATCAAAAGTCATTGTGGTGTACCAAATAAAACAGGAATATCACAAATATCATATCAACTAGAGTTCAGGCTTTAAAATGTCAAATGAGACGACTTTTGAAAAAGCAGCCTCGTTCTTATTTGCATCACATTTAATATGGTGTCTACCCTGACTATTGTCCGTTCAATATGCAAACTAATCCTATTACTTTTTATTTGAGGGTTACGCCACTTGACATTTTTAGATGAACTATATCCCAATGTTAAACATGCACTGTTATCAAGCGAGAGACAGATACACAGAGAGCATATTAAATCAGAGAGCATAATCATGTAAAAGTTTAATAGCATTTTGAAAATGGTATAAAAGTTTTCCAAAAGTGTACGATACCAACATGAATGCAAAGGTCGTATTTCTAAGAACTTGCTGGCAAATGCGTTTTAAACTCGATTTTTTTAAAAGCTTTCTCTTTTTCATCACAGACATCCATCGTTCTCAGACATCCTAATTTGTCCCTGGCCCTTAAAAGAATTATGACAATTGTGCAATGCAACTTCAACATGATTCTGCATAATAATATGCTCTCTAATGTAATATGCTCTCTCACTTATGGCCATGTCTTAGTCTCTCAATTAATATGAGATCATAAAAATGCATGTATAATACAAGAATTGGAGAAAAAAAAGTTGTTTAAAAGCCTGTCAAACTCTAGGACACTGCCGTTACCCCTTCACATTTCACTCCTTGAGAACGGTTTCTGTTTATTGAGACAGACATATATAATTGTAGCCTCTGGATCATTAATTTTGTGCGGCAAAAATCCAATTACCAAAAGAAAATGGGGCTGCATGACGTGAAATCCCAGTCTTTGAGAATCTGAACAGAACACGAACATCCCTAGTGAAGCCATCAAAGGCATTCAGATTGTATAAATCCTCCAGGATCGGGGCATCACTCCTTGTGATATGAAAGGAGTTTTACTACTCTAAACATCTTTTCTTGTGTTATTTCTCATCAGTTGCATCATCATCCTCCTCCTCCGCCACAGATGGAGAGAATTGAGCAAATTAAAGCTCCCCCATCTGTAAAAACCCAATGATGGCTAAATTATTTCTTAACTGCCACATGAACGTGCATTATCAACGCTTTGTCAAGTTAGTGGAAAATGGCAGCTGACAATTCTCAGCAGGGCACTTCCTGAGTTTTCCACGCTGCCCGTCAAAGGTCTGGAGGCAAGCCAGGACAAGGTTTATGGGAATTCCCTGGTATGGGGGAGCCCTCCTGCAGGTGGAGGAAAATTACCTGGCTAAAGCCCCGTTCACACCGCCAGCGACATCCAAAAAAAAAAATCATACAGTGTGTATGGGAATAATGTTTCAAAAGCATGGAAATCGCAATATTGATCAAAAAATTGTGATAGTACTTTTTTGTCAATATTGCACAGGCCTGTCTCCACAGGACAGCAATTTTCTGTCATCTCTGCAGAATGTCATCTCTTGAGTGAATTTTCTGTCATCTTTGCAGGAATGTAATATATATGCACACACTGTACAAAGTAACGTTTCTTTTTCACAACAATGTGAACATGAATAGCCGCCACAACCATAGCAATCCATGGGTACAACATGCATCACATGACTAAACTACCGTTTTCACAGCCCACACTACAACGAGAGAATGCCATTTTCAAAATGATCAAGGAAGTGCTCTGGGTTTTTTTAGTGCGAAAATGGCATCTCAGTGTGGACCAAAATGTGTTTCCAAGAGAATCCGGATTAATGTAGACATAGCCTAAGACAGATCGAATAAGGAAGTGTCCATCTCCCGAGTGCTGCTCAAAGATATCCATCCATTGTAAAACTAAAATACTCAATATTATATCAAGCCTGACTGAAGTGAAAGCATCCCGAGGTTACGGCTAATAGAATGACTGATAACTTGGTTTCAGTAGTGCGGACTTAACATCACTCCCTACCCCCAGCTGTAATAGCTTAATTTGTCACCCTGACACACATACAAACACACACACGCACACACACACGGCTCAAATACCTCATTAATGCCCAGCAGCCCATTATCTGAGGAGGAGGGGATGAACGCTCAAATTCAGTGCAGCCAATTTGAATATGTAATGGGCTAAAGATATAATCACTAAATCTAATTCGACAATTAGAACAGATTCCAGTTTTACACACTTGACACAACTCTGCTACTCCAATTTTAAAGCGGAAGAAACTCCATTAGATCAGATATTGCTCGACTACATGTGACAGTATTTTGCATATTATAATTGTGGAATTAGTGGGGGTCGAACGATGCTTTAGGAGACAGAGCGGCCACGGTTATCCCCCTCCTTGTCGCAGGTCTTTCATGTCTGCACTGAGACAACAGCCATAGAGACACAAGAGGCTCCCTTGGGTTTACCAACACCCCCACCTCTTCCTAGAGCTCTTGACAAAGCCTTTCCAGTCACCAGTCTGACCCAGTAACCTGGCGAGCAGCTCGGGGGTGTTGAGTAGTTGAGTAGCCTCTCCCGGGCTTCCGACCGCAATCGAGTCGCACAGTCCGCCGTTTGTTGAGTCTTTTTCCTGTCCCGCTTCTGGATCAGATGAGTATGTTTTCGACGGGCCCGGTTGTGGCTGGCAGGCGCTGATGGGGAGGTGTGCTACGGCTGAATGTGCTAATCCGGTTAGACACAGGCATCTTTCTTTACAGACGTTTCACTGGAATGCACCCCGTACCAAAAATCCACCTAGGCCGTACAGTGCAACCACATGGCATTCTTCCTAGCAGTAAATAACAATACTCGCGTACAAACCAAACCGCTGGCACGCAAACGATACGAAACCCAGGAGTCGCATCCAACCGATGACACTCCTAATTTATAGCTCATAATTGCGCTTATGAACGTGCGTGCTGCTATAATTATATAAATGTTCCCAATCTAGTCGGGCAGGCCCTAAGAGTGGCGTCACTGCAAGCTACAGTTCCCTCTCCATTTCAGGCGATGGTTCAGGAGCTCATGAAATATTGAGAGAGTATGCAGGCGGCTGAGGGGTGCCGTGAGTTTTTTGCTGCACGACTCGACAATCAGGTCTAATTAAAGGATTGCAATTTTTAGGCATCAGGAGGGGTGAGGAAAAACACATTCATCTTACCCCCTGGTTCCCCTTGAAGCAAATTGCCGGTTGATTTGGTAAGGACCCCTGGGGACAGAAGAAAAAAAGGTAGAAGAGGTTGGTTAGCATCTACTATTATTATACAAAGGACTAGAAAGAAACAAAGAAATCCTGGAAACGCATCATCTCCACCTGAATTTCTAGGCTGGAACGGATTCCAAAATGCTTGGAGAAAAACAATGCAAATGCTTTTGCACCAGCCTTTTATGCAAGTAAGGCTTGACTTTCTCGTGACTTTCTGTCTTCCGCAAGTTTTTCGGTCACATTTTAGATTAGGGTCCAATTCTCATTACTAACTACACAGAGAGAAAAAGGGTGTCAAAATTGCACCTTTAGGGGTACAAGAGCTTGTAGCTGGGGCAGTCCTCTTAAAAGGACATCTTTGTGCTTTTTTTTTACCACAAAAAGGTTCATAGTAGTACCTTAAGGTACATATTTGTACTCTAAGGTACTAATATGCACATATTAGGAGTAAAACAGGTACAAAGACGTCCTTTTAAGGGTACTGCCCCAGTGACAAGCTGTTGTACCCCTAAAGGTACAATTTTGACAATTGTGCTTTTTTTTACCACAAAAAGGTTCATAGTAGTAGCTTATGGTACATATTTGTACTCTAAGGTACTAATATGCACATATAAGGAGTAAAACAGGAACAAAGACATCCTTTTAAGGGTACTGCCCCAGTGACAAGCTGTTGTACCCCTAAAGGTACAATTTTGACACGCTTTTTCTCTGTGTGTAACTATTAACCATGACTTATGCCTCAATAAACTCCTAATTACTGTTTATTAATAGTTAGTAATGTAGTTGTTAAGTATTGGGTAGGATTAAGGGATGTAGAACATGGACTATATATGGAATAAGGCATTAATATGTGATTTGTAAGAACTAATAAACAGCCAATACCAATATTCTAGTAATATGCATGCTAATACGCAACTAGTTAATAGTGAGAATTGGACCCTAAACTAAAGTGTTACCAGTTTTTTTGTTTTTTTGTCTATACAATGAAAGTCAATGGGTTCCAACAAAACAACCCAACTGGACCCCCTTAACTTTCATTGTATGAAAAAAAACAAGAAGAAAAAAAAACAAGTGTTCTCCTGAAGAAAGAAAGTCATGCAGGTTTAGGACGGCATGAGGGTTGTCATTTTATTAAATGTTCACCCACAATGCCAGCATTTCCACAAGCTGTGTTTAGGTACTAACTTACTGAAATATCATGCCTACCTATTAGCCTCCCTTCCCAGTAATTACAGTCTCCCGTTACTTGCTTGCCCCCATCGACAGAGGCACAGCTCTCTCCTGTATTAATTCATGCAGACTGCGAGTGAGGGGGGTTGCTTTTGAGAGAATGAAAGGCTGGCTGTCACTGGCCTCTCAGCAGTGTCATGGTTCTGCTTGTGCGAGCCTAAAGATCAAGGCCGGGTTTGCTAATCTGCACTGGAATGCGTCCGATTAATAAATCTCGGCTTGAAAGACCTTACACGAGTCAATCAAATGTTATTGTGTGAGGCGTGGATGAGTGCGAGGATGTGGAGTGAAAAAAGTGGGGGTGGGACGGGGCAAACATCATGGGGAAAGCTTTTAGCCAACAAATGTGGAGCACTAATTATTAGGACTAAAGGTAAAAGTTGCAAAAAGCAATTTGGTCTTTTTTTCTCTAAAAGGTGCATCAAACACAATCAAGCAGTCCTGGACATTATCTACCCAGTGCCACATAAAGTGTGTACAAATAGGCCTTTTATATAACCATCTCTTGCGAGCCGCGCTGAGCTTTTAACACTCGGCTCAGTCCAACGTCCAGGAGGAGCATTAACGCCATATATGAAACAAACTCATTCACATCACTGACGTAAATTAGGGAAGAAAAACATTAGGCTTCCCCCAGCATAGCTCGAAACCATTAAGCAAGGTCAAAAGATAGCACTTATTATCTTCAAGGTACAGCTGGAGCTTTGGTCAACAAGCATGTTTATCTATTATGGATGTTACAGGGAGAGGCCGTCATGTCACACTGTAGACATACAGCGCAGCTCATGTTGCTTATTAAAAAAATACAGGCTTATTGGTTCTGCGTTTGTTGTCGTGGTCGGATTAGTGGCTAAACATTACTGAAGGGGGTGGTGGTGCTGTGGCTAACTTGAACTTTGTTTGTTTTTTATTCTGGTGCCGTGAAAGCTTATAAGCACATAATGAGCACAGGTCAGAGGAGGACAGTGAGGTATCTAATGACCTGACTTAACCATGTCCTTGGTTGTATTACAATGAAGTAATTGTTTTTATTTTGACTTCTGACCTAATTTGTAATTGATAAACTTGTAACCAATGTCTCCCATGAGCCTCAATTGTCAGACTGACCAGACCCACAGCTCCGACCACACATTGTCATTGTTGATCGTTTATTAGCTCTTCTTACCCACAAAATTAAATGGACACACCTTATATGTGACCCTGGACCACAAAACCAGTCATAAGTCGCACGGGTATATTTGTGGGGTTTGGGTTTCAATTTTTCTTTTATGCCAAAATCATTAGGATATTAATTAAAGATCATGTTTCATGAAGATATTTTGTAAATTTCCTATCGTAAATATATAAAAAATGTATTAGTAGTAGTAATATGCGTTGCTAGGGACTTCATTTGGACAACTTTAAAGGCGATTTTCTCGATATTTCGATGTTTTTGCACCCTCAGATACCAGATTTTCAAATAGTTGTATCTCAGACAAATAGTGTCCTATCATAACAAACCATACGTCAAGGAAAAAAAAGAAAAAAAAAGAAAGATCCTTATGACTGGTTTTGTGGTCCAGGGTCACATATTAAGTGTCTTTATCTACTATATAACTGTTAGGTACTTATTGTGTTGCAAAACACTTTTGCTGCTATTGAGGTGGGAAATGGTTATATTTTTCAAATACATGTACAATGTAAAATATGTAAAATGTACACAATAAGAACATTTTATCAAATTAAAAAGTAAATAAAGTATACAAAAAGTAAATACACAAGTTTACACACACACATTACATATACATATACATATCCCCACCAGAATCCAAAATATTACTTAGACCAACGTGTTAATGTCTACTTTTCACTCTTTCTACTAGGTCACATATGATTGACAATAGAAAATTCATTACCGAGCTCCTGTTGCAAGCTCGAGGAAGTCTTCTCGTGTTCTGATTGGGTCAAACGACATTCTACACCGCCTGACTGACCAATGAGCGATGACATCGGGACGGCGTCCAAGCGTTTAAAGGTCTAACAACAATACGACAGAGCATGCCAACAAAAATACACCTTCGTCCAATCATCGACAAGAAGCGCTGGGGTTGAGATGAAGCTAACTGACCAAGTGCCCCGTCCAGCTGGCGTACACGTTTTTACCGCTGAAGTATTGATATTACAGGAATCCGTGCTCTGGAGCCGACGTTGACAATGAGAAGTGTATTGATTAATTAACGGAGGATAACTGGTAAAAATGTGCCTTTCCTTTACGTGAGGCGAACATTGCACTTAAAGGGATAGTTCACCCAAAATAAAATTCATTTACTCTCCCGCATGCTATTCAAAACCCGTCTGACTTTCTGTTTTCCTTGGAACACAAAAGGGCAGAATGTTAGTGACTAACACTAACAGCCTCAAGTTCATATTCACTTACATTGCATGTTTGTTTTTCTATACAATAAAAAGCGAAAGGGGACTGTCATTCTGTAGAACATCTTGCGTTTTGTGCTCTGTGGAAGAAACAAAGCTATACAGGTTTGTAATAATAACATATAGCCTAATAAATGATAATATTTTCCTTTTAAATTGAATTGGATATGTTGGCACGCAATTGCCACTTTTAAGTTTATCACTTCAATAACTTATGGACTTAAATGTACCTAAAGAAACAACAATACGAGGTTGAATGCGCGTGAAGTAGCCTAAGCTTTAATTCAACGGATGGTTCACGAAACCTTTGCAGCGAATTGAAATATTACTCTCGAATGAAATATATGATAGCGAAATTAGGATATTTAAAAAAAACAATCAATCTCAATGACTATTTGAATTGTTAAATACTGCAGTTCGAGCTCGAGCCTTGAGCCCCTCTCAGACCGTAAGATCCCCGTCAGTGCTCTGGGTAAAAGAAACATTTCCCAACTTCGGTTTTAAATGATCACAGTTATAATAAGTAATGCAATGTCCAGCATTAAGACCGTGTCATGTTGCATTTCGTATCATTTGTCAGAAAGAATTAAGCGACGCCTTTATCATGGTGAATCTAAAGTGGAGATTTTGTAAAGCCAATTTCAACTGGCTTAACGCAAAAATAACGCGATTGACATTTTGTTTAATTTTGTTACAGCATAAAAATATCAATAAGTAGCAATCAATAACAACGAACTAACGCAACATAGTAACATAACAACTGGATGTGTCCGATTTCCTCCTGTTAGGCTTCTAACTATTTGTCCCTGTCCACACAGCATATGGCACTTGACGTAGGCTACTCTGCCTAAATAAATCAACACTTTACAAACAGCTAACGGAGGGAACTGTATTGAAGTTGTGAGTTCTGAACTTTTCTTTCTGTCCCATTGAGAACAGTGGAGCAAATAAACACTGACGAAATCGAACCAAATGCGTTACCTTGAGGTTCTGATAGGCTTCCAGCGTCCGGATGGCTGTGTCGGTTAGCTTGACGTGAAAGATGGTTTTGTTGGGAATGCTTTTATTAATCTTTCCACAGGAGAGTCCATACCGATGCTCCTGTCTCAACGCTGCCATGTCTGGAACTGAGGTGAACTGGCGACATTCTCGTCCAAACGTCATTCTCTAATGGGCGGGGTTACGAGACAGCGTTGTGACGACGTCATAGACACACACACACACACACACACACACACACACACACACACACACACACACACACACACACACACACACACACACACACACACACACACACACACACACACACACACACACACACACACACACACACACACACACACACACACACACACACACACACACACACACACACATAATAATGTTGTGTTTTCATGTTTTGTGTGGACTTTGCATAGACATAAATAATGATTGTTATATTGTAAAAACTGTACATTCTATCCCCTAACCCTAACCCTACCCATCACATAAAACTTTAGTCTGATTTATAAGCTGTTTTCCTCATGGGGACCAAAAATAAAAATATCCCCACAGAGACAAGGATTTCAGATATTGCCATCTTTGTGGAGACATTTTGTACCTGGACATACACACAATATGCATATGTATTTCAGCATTAAACCTACTATAACAAAACATTAATATGAGGGTGACTTAATAGAGTTCAATTTAGGAGTATTTGACAAGTCCAGTTTTACTGGACAGCCAGTTCTGTTTTTCACATAACTTCATTTTAAACTAGATAGATAGATAGATAGATAGATAGATAGATAGATAGATAGATAGATAGATAGATAGATAGATAGATAGATAGATAGATAGATAGATAGATAGATAGATAGATAGATAGATAGATAGATAGATAGATAGATAGATAGATAGATAGAAGAAATATAATAATATAAAAAATAAGAAAAGTGACAGGTTTTTGTGAAGGTATATTGTCTGTTTTTCTCTTTTATGAATGTGCATGTGTGAATATGGGAACTTGTAAATTTATATATATATTTCATAAATGCATAAAAATGACATACTTGAAGTCAAGGTGTAATGTAAAACATCAAATGAAGTCAATTCTCAATTTCATGTATGAATAACACTTAGCGTGTTAAATCAGCTTTTCCGCCTGCGCATCATATCAAAATATTCTCTTGAAAGCAGTCAGTTGAAAAACAACGGTTATCGGTCTGAGATAAAACAAACAAATATGGCTATGCCTGCGGAAAATTCCGTGCGGTGTCAATTGCAAGTCTCAGAGATTGCATGGTATTAGAGAAATGTCCTGTGAACGAAATGATGAGGAAAAGCCCAGACTGTCATTTTAAACTAGATTAAAATGTGCATACAGAAAAATGATTCACTTAATCTAGCCAGGCAATCATCTGCACCTTTTAAGCTTGCAAACAGATGAAGTGAAATGGACAGTGAGGGGGGAAAATAGAGAATTTAGGTTAATTGGAAGACATAATCCCCGACAGACAAGGTGCTTGGGCCTTTGGATTAAGGAGCTCTCTCATAGTCTCTAATGGAAACTCTACTTGCCATATGGCTGTCTGAGATACAGGGACATCTGAAGCCGGCTGGACAAACAATATATGTTACTGGATTGTGGTTTATGATAAAACATACCACTGACTCTACAATTGCTTTGGAATATTATGCCATGAGTCACCATGTTATGTGTACATTTACATTACATACAGATGAGTTCAAGTATTTTTAGGCAAACAGAGCCATAACTGAAGTGTCAGAGAATAGAAGCAGAGATTAAAGTACATGAGATTCACTGCTGCACTTCAAATAGGACAAGCAACTTGCAAAAGGATCATATGTGTTCATCAAGCCTTGAGTTTCTTCTCTGAAACTCCCTTCCTTTCCACCCACTTTTTAAAAAAACCGGGGATTTTAAATTTGGCAGAGAATATTACAGAGTTGGCAAGGTTTCACCAGTATGTGGCAATCCTGAAAGATTTGAGCTCACCAAATTGATAAACAGACATTAGTCTTTCTTACATAAAACACCAATTTTATTCAAGTGTCATTCTTTCAAACAGCAAGTCGCTCAGTCATCAGCTTAGTGACTATTCACAAATAGAGCACCACAGCTGTTCAAGTGCCATTTTAAGGCCCAGGTTAAACAAGAAGTCAGTCCTGTGGCCTTTGGTTAATCTTACCCTCGCCATAAACAGTGCCGACAGCCTCGAGAGAATGCAGAAAGCAAAGAAAAATCTCTAGTGTGTTTCATCTTTAGAGACAAAACCAAGATCAACATTCTCAAAGCTGCATTTAAAGTCACATCCGTGTACTAATACTAATGCCACACTGCTAAATAGTGCAATAAATGTATGTTTATTATCCATCACTCAACAAACAATAATTTGAAGTTTATATTCGAGCAGTCTTTAATGCTATTGTTGCCAGTCAAGTGTAAGTGATTGATAGTTGTTTTAAAGACGTATTTGAGTGTTTTTTTTGTGGATTTAATAAGTGTAAAACAATCTTGCATAAGGTCATTGAAAGTGCTTGCCTTGTCTTGAAATTATGCATGGCTCATTGATGTCTCCTTTACACTTGGCATGTTGCAAACCTGGAAAAACCTGTTCAGGTGTTCACACACAGTGTGTTATCTTCGGTCAATGCCCGTTCTCCTCATGAGAATATGGCTCTTTACCTTTGCTCAGTATCTAAACAAATATCACTTTGAATTTTGTTCTGCCAATATAAATAAAATTGCATTGGAAGGATATCTACACTACCATGCAAAAGTAGTTTGTCTTTTAAAAGAACTTACTTTTATTCAACAAGAATTGATCATTGTTGGGTATAAAGTATTAAATTGTTGGGTATAAAAATTTACTCTCAAGCTAATCCTAGGTGTATGACTTTCTTTTTTCAGATGAATACAATCGGAGTTATATTAAAAATGTCCTGGCTAATCCAAGCTTTATAATGGCAGTGAATGGCAGCCCAAAATTTGAAGACCAAAAAAGTGCATCCATCCATTATAAACGTACTCCACACGGCTCCGGGGGGTTAGTAAAGGCCTTTTGAAGCGAATCAATAGCCCCGTTTCCACCGAAATTACCCGGAACAATTTGTCCCAGGAACTTTTTTCCCAGGAACTCATTTCCCCCCAGACCTGCTGCTGTCTGCTAGCCTGACAAACCAGACCCACATCAAGATGTTTGGTCTGGAAACTCACCATTAGCAGGGCTCAATCCGAGGGGCGGGATAAACGGTTGTCTTTCAAATGAGAGCCACAACCAACCAGAACAAAGAAGAAGGTGAAAACGAGCTAACGTTAGTCTATTGATTAAACTATTAAACTTAGTATCCGGTCGGCAAAACTCCGAACACATCTTCTTTTCTTAAGAATGACTTCAGTGCCGTTCTTTGTCCTTTTCTCAAAGAAACGCTTAACTCCAAGTCTTCCAGAGTCGCAGCCAAAGCCGATTCGAAAGACCGCTGTTTGCCAGCTTCTTTGTTTACAAGTAGAACCTCCGCAACTCTGCTGTGATGTGCCATCATTATGTTAAGTTCGCCCACCGACTCTATACACGATGTGATTGGCCTGACCAGAGTTTTGCTTTTTCTACCGAGAGTTGCTAGTTTACACTCGCGGCAGATTAGATTTGCTGTTCCTAGGGTGCGTCTAGATTTCTAGTCTAGTTGTCTGCTTTTCCATCGCGGTCTAAAGTACCGTGGAGATTAGTCCGGTGACGTAGGACTGCGATGCGTGGCGCGACTTTACAGTTCCCATTGGATTTCGTCCTTTGCAAATACATTTAATAAAGCCTGAACCTCGTCGTCTGCCCATCGGTCGTACACAACTCCATTGTTGATTCGAATAGCAATCAACTCTTACTGCACGCACCGCGTCCGCATCAGACTTTTAAAAATAGAGGGCGAAATGTTGCGTCGAGTCGACCAATAAAAATGCTGCATGAACTCAATCAATTAGCATGTTCAGCTGAAAGTTCCTGAACGTTGAAAAAGTACTACCTCGCAAGCAGGGTTTTTTGAGGGGGAAATATTTACCCGGAACTTAATTTAGACCCGGTTCCTGCGGTCGAAACACACAGAGTCCCAGCCCACAGTCCCTAGTTCCTGGGGAAAGTTCCTGTGGTGGAAACGCGGCTAATGGGTTTGTGTAAGAAAAATCTCCATATTTAAAACTTATCTTCCGGCGGACCGCCTTCCGTATTCAATTTACGAAGAAAGCGTGACGCCTCTCGCATACTATTCTCGTATGGATACTTTTATAATAGATGGATACACTTTTGTGGGCTTCAAATTTTGGGCTGCCGTTTACTCCCATTAATGCTTGGATTAGCCAGGACATTTTTTAATAAAACTCTGATTGTATTCGTCTGAAAGAAGAATGTCATATACACATAGGATGGCTTGAGGGTGAGTAAATTATAGGATAATTTTCATTTTTGGGTGAACTATCCCTTTAACTTAAAGGAACACTCCACTTTTTTTGAA
Organism: Gobio gobio; assembly: GCF_949357685.1. Classification (NCBI taxonomy): domain Eukaryota; kingdom Metazoa; phylum Chordata; class Actinopteri; order Cypriniformes; family Gobionidae; genus Gobio; species Gobio gobio. Next base: position 47,793,992 of record NC_137115.1, read on the forward strand.
AATAGACTAATTTTCCATCTCCCCTAGAGTTAAACAGTTGAGTTTTACCGTTTTCGAATCTATTAAGCCGATCCCTGGATCTGGCGGTAGCACTTTTAGCATAGCTTAGCATAGATCATTGAATCTGATTAGACCGTTAGCATCTCCCTCAAAAATTATCACAACTTTGTGCCATCCCATAGGTGCAGTGGCGCAATGATATTACGCAGCGCCTGAAAATAGGCTAACTATCAACATAACCAACGTGTCAACCTGCTCACACAGAGAGCGTGCTGGGGACTATTTTCAGGCACTGCGTAATATCATTGAGCCGCTTCACTCATGGGATGGCTCAAAGTTCCTTGATTATTACGCAGGAATGAGAGTATAGTTCCTAGCCATATCGGCCTAGAAAATCACAACTTTTCATTTTCCATCGGTCTTAGTACACGATGTAACTACAGAAGAGTCAAGTTTTAAATAGGAAAAAAACTCTTTGGTCATTTTTGAGCGAGATGCTAATGGTCTAATCAGAATCAATTATCTACGCTAAGCTATGCTAAAAGTGCTACTGCCAGACCCAGAGATCGGCTGAATGAATTAAAAAACGGTAAAACTCAACTGTTTAACTCTAGGGGAGTTGGAAATGAGCCTATTTTAAAAAAAGTTTGTGTTCCTTTAACATTTTGAGTTCATTGAAATAAAAAAAATTTGTTAATACAATTAAGGAGATTAGTTTAATAAATAGAAACTCAAAATATTAGTAGGTATGACAAATGATAAAAAGTCAAAAATAGATACAAATAAATGTTCATGGTTTCAACCAATATATTATTTAGTATAAGTTTTCAACATTGACAATTGAGAAATTTTTCTTAAGCAGCAAATCAGCATTAGAATGATTTCTGAAGGATCATGTGACACTGAAGACTGGAGTAGTGATGCTGAAAATTCAAAATATTGTATCAATAAATTACATTTTAAAATGTATTAAAATAGAAAACAGTAAACTCTAATAATATATCACAATATTTTGCTGTATTTTTGATGGGATAAATGCCGCCTTAGTGAGACTTCTTTCAAAAACATGAAAAAAATCTAATCCAACCCAAACTTTTTAAACGTAGCGTATATTTATATTGGATAAGAATATTTCTCTTTATACAAGTAGAAATATATTTCTATTTCTGCATTATATTGTAAGTAAAAACAACCAGAATAGCAAACAGTCCCTGAAGTCCTCTTATTGGTGGAGGCATTCGTGGAAACAGTATTATGGGACGACGTGATGAAGTCATTAAGAAGCTTACAGACGTTGGGGCAGATTAGATTTTGCTCTTCTAATCCAGCAGATTATCACTGCACACAACTCTACTGACCAGTAGGGCTTTACGTTTCAACACAATTCTCATGCATTGATCATTTCTTGCATCCTTCGATACTGAATCAACACATTCACTGCAAAACATAACAACAAGGACCATTTTACGAGATCTGCAGGAAATGGACTGGCCACAGATGGGATTTATGTCATGCAGTGATGCATTTCCATGATAATTCTATTAGAGTCCATGTGGACGGGGCGCTTTAGAAAATACTACACGCTGTCACTAATGGATGCAGGTGCTCATCGACTTGGCAGTTGAGCAGCAGCGACATCAATTTCTACAAGCCTGGCGTGTGGTGTGTGCTGGAGAGAGACGTTCAGCACTTTTAGGAAGAGATAAATGGTATCCTTAGCACCGTGTGGGGACATGGAGCTAGAAGCTGGAGAACCAGAGGGGACAACGTTGGAGTCTGAAATGTTTGTAAAACCAGTTAGGGACAAAGAGGAGGTAAAAGAGGAGTTTTTGCAGACCTGGCAGGTGCCCCAAGAACCAATCATGGAGCTGCAGAGAATGAATATCACAGGAAAGGAGGACGAGAAGAAACCAGTGGAAGACAAAGAGGATGAAGGAGGAAGTGAGAAGGAAGATGAAATGGAGAATGAAGAGGCAGAAGAGATGACGTGTGCAGAAAACTTGAGCTACATGCCCACAGATGCTAATGGCTCCAGCAGGGACCCAACCAATGAGCCCGTTCCCTCAAAAACTCCCATCAGCCCACCTGAGACCAATGAATCAGGCAAAGAGGACATCAGAAAACTGACAAAGACTCCCAGCTTTGGGAAAACAGTTCGGTTTATGGAAATTGAAGCAGTGGAAGAAAGGGACTGCTCAGATGACACTCTTTTTCCAGACTTTGACAATGAAGAGTGGACCAGCACCAGCTTTGAGGAGCTGTTTCTGGCAGACGACTGGAAGGATGTTACAGGTATGTCCATGATGGCATATTTGTTTAGTCTGAAACAAATAAAACACTCAAGCCATCCAATTTGTTATCAGGAAATTATTGAAAATCCCCCAAAACCTGTATCTTCGCTAAAGACCTAAAAGGGCGTTTTTACAGTGACGCCAATGATTATAAGAACCATTTTGAGTTCCAGAAAGAACCTTTATTTGTCTTAAAGGTGTGGTCACATTTAACATCGTTCAGCGAATTTGCTTAAAGTGAAATCCAGACATTTCAATAGGAATCAACGCAATCAGGAATTTCGTGAGAGGATGAAATATTTCCCTACACTGATTTTGCAACGGGCTCAAGTTGGTCACGCAGATTTGTCTTGTTGACCAACAGAAAGCTGCTTGGTTGGAAAGTATAGTGACTTCTATGGGAGCTGTATGTGCTTCATACACTGTTGACAATAAACAATGGACCTCTGTTGTCCATGAAATTTCATCAAAATGTCGCTAATGTGACTGCACCTTTAGTGTGAAGAACATTTTAATGATCTGAAGAACATTGTTCCACTATAAAGAAGCTTTTGTTCAATGGAAAGCTCCATGGACCATTAAAGGTTCTTTAATGAACCATAGATGACAAAGAACCATCATTTTTAAGAGTGTACGATACCAGTATTGTTGCTTACTAGCACATTATGTTTTGGATGTTGGTCTACACACTGTAAACTCTAACGCTCAAAATACTTAATTGCTTTGAGTGGAGCCAACTCAAATTAAACAAATTAGTTCAATCAAATGAACATTTATGAGTATTTAGAACTCTTTTTCTTTTGAGTTCACAAAACTGACATTTTAAGTAATCTGAATTGTTCAAACAAGTTTTATGAACTTGTTTCTTTTAATTTAGACAAACTTAAATTGAACTGCAACTGAACTGGGATGTCTCTTTCCCAGCATGCTTTGCCATGACACTCAAAAGGGAGAGTAAATGCTAAAAGTGTTATTTAATGTTTTTTTTGTGTGTGCAAGATTAATGTTAAGGTGGAGATTTAGAAGTGTTTAATGTTTTGCTATGCTATTTTTTGGTTACCATCATGGAGACGAGTGGAGCATGAGATTAGTTTGAGAACAGATTTATGTTAAATGTTTTATATTGCTGTACTCATTTAACAAGTGCTATGATTTGCTAATGCATCCAAAGCATTGTGTTACCAATTAGCTATAGCATTTATAGTATTAGCTAGTTCAAGCTAGCAGAGTTTCCACTACTAAAAATATTTAAGTTGATAATTTAAATGTATGAATTAGGCTTACTCAAATATTTGAGGTTAAGTGCAATTAAAATGTTTGAGTACAAAATAAAAATCTGCAAGATCGGTTTACTTAAAATTTATGCAACCGATTGCCTCAATATTTTTTTTTTGTTGAGTTTTCCCAACTTATTCGGGTTTACATCCCCAAAAATCTTCCTAAAGTGTTAGTTCACCCATGTCATTCCAAATTAAGAACTGTCTCAGTGTTTTTTGTTCAAACAATAAAAGTCAACAGAGTTCACTGTTGTTTTGGACCCCATTGATAGGCATTATATGGACAAAAACGGTTCTTTTTTCAGAAAGAAAGTCGTACAGGTTTGGAATGACACAAGTAAATGACAGCATTTTCCTTTTACCTAGCTTAACCAGAAAGACACCACACTCAGAACATCCACCACACAGTTTTACACTATTGCTTTAGGGTCTTGTTGATCTCTTTCCCCTCCCCCGTTTTCTCTTCACTACCCCAACCGTCTGTAGATGACCGCCTGCTAAAGAAGAAGGTGTTACAGGCCAGTCCTGAGAATGCCCTGACCCCGGCTTGGGGTCAAGAGGTCACACTGAAAATGCAGGGTGTGCTGGAGGATAGGACTGTGGTGGAGAAAGACTGCAAGCTGGTGTTCGTTATCGGAGAGGGAGATGTCAACCAGGTGAGACAGGCAAAGGAAGGGCAACCGCACACATACACACACGCACACATACACACACACACACACACACACACACACAGGAAACTCTGGAACACCTGCCTGCATCTTGTCTATCACCTCGCACCTGCTGCCTGCTGAGTTTTCCATAGGGATTAACCTGTGTTTTCACATGTTGAGTTCTGTATGTGTTTACCCAAGGCTGGGAAAAAGTCACCTCCTTGCTGATTCACTTTTCAGTGGAAAGTTAGTAAGGTCATTCTTGTTTGCCAACACTTCAAACTGCATTAGCCTTGAAGACTGCGAATAAGCATTGTTTGCTTAAGTTATCTTGTTGAGATTAAATCTATATATACTGTATATACAGTAATATCTATACAGTATGTGTGATCTGAAGTTTAAAATGTGCCCGTTTTTGCATGTATAGGCCTTGGAAGAGTGTGCCCTTTCAATGAAGCAAGGGGAGATTGCCTTACTGCTTGCAGACTCACAATACACCTATGGACTCCTGGGACGGTAAGAGAGAAAATATACCTGTGTTATTTGTCCAATAATCTACACACTGACTGGGTTTTGGGCTAAAATACAAGCAGGTTTTTAAGGTGAATTTAGGTTCACATTCTGTCAAAAGTTAGAAATTCAAGAAGGAAGTACGGGAGGGCAGAGCTCAACGGGTCTCTTGTGACATCAGTTTGAAAAAGTCAAGTGGCTTCTATCCTCACAGGGTGGGACAGAGTCCTTTTATACCTGTTGCTCTCAGGGCAAACGGTCGGTCCCCAGTAGCCTGTTAAATGAACCATGAACAGCAGCAGATGGCTTTCCCAAAACACCATTGAGGACGTTCAGGAACCCCTCCCCTGTCCTCTTAATTCTTTAACTTTAGGCAATCATTTTGTTTAACTACTTGCTTCACTCAACTCATTTACATCGTACGGGTGAAAACTCAAAGTTTAGTTTAACTTAGGTGGCTGATGTGAATCTTTTCAGAAGTAAAAATGGAAAAGCGGTGCCTTCTGAATCAGCGCATTCTCAGGAATTTGTGACATACATGATGGCAGATGATCGAAATATTTACCCCATATCATGCAACCCCCAAACATATGGTGATATAAATATAGATAAGAAGTACACTTTACATTCAGAAAGTGTCCAACATAATTATAGAAAGTAATGAGAACATTTTTCTTTTTAGATTTTGACATTTAGACATTTAGATTTTGGATCTAAATGATGACAACAAGATTATTATTAGTATTAATGTTATTATTAACAGTTCTCAGAATTAAAAATATATTTAAAAGCATTTAAAGAAAGTTTTTGTCAGAGCCCCTTTTATTCTTCATTTTTGACATTAATTTTTACAGACAATCCTTCAGGATTTATGAAGGATCATGTGACTGAAGACTGGAGAAATGGAAATTATGCATAAATAAATAAATAAATAAATAAATAAATAAATAAATAAATAAATAAATAAATAAATGAATAAATGAATGAATGAATGAATGAATGAATGAATGAATGAATGAATGAATGAATGAATGAATGAATGAATGAATGAATGAATGAATGAATGAATGAATGAATGAATGAATGAATGAATAAATAAATAAATAAATAAATAAATAAATAAATATCTATATATATATAATTATATATATGATAATTTCCATTTCTCCAGTCTTCAGTCACATGATCCTTCATAAATTATTTGAATATGCAGATTTGCTGCTCAGGAAAAATGTATTATTATTATGAATGTTGAAAACAGTGCTGGTAAATATTTTTTGTGGAAACCATTTTTTTTTTTTTAATTCTTCGATGAATGGAAAAGTCAAAAGCATTTATTTAAAATAGTTTTTTTTTTTTTTGCTGTTTTTGCTTTGCTGTTACTTTTAAAAATCAATTTAATGCTATATAGATAAAAGTATGAAGTTCTTTTTTTTTGTACTGACCCCACACTTCTGAATGGACAAACTAAAAGACATAAACAACATTTGTACATATTCAAAATAAAAGATATAGATTGTACTGTACTGTATTTACTGATTGTATCAGTAAATGTTGTTTCTATGAATGTTTTTGTGAAAAAAAAATCCCCCAGAAATATTCAGCATGCTAGAAATACAGCTATAATGTAACTCCATAAATTCATAAACACAGTTTTAACAATGGCATACTATGCAAAACACCACTGATGGTTTTTAGTTTTCATTTGTATTAAAAATAAAAGCTGTATAGATAAAAGTATGAAGTTCTTTTAACTTCTGAATGGTATACCCTATTTATATTAAAAATATTATACATTTATATTCATGTAAATATATTTATATGTATTATACATATTATATATTAATACTTTAGACATTAAGTAAATTAAATAAGCTAGTACTCTTATAAACGCCATGTGTTTACTTTGTATTCACATGGTCACAAAGCAAATCCATGCATGTAGATAAGCAGTGAACGGTCATGTGTTTTTGAGAAGACATTCCAGAATTAGAGATTTTCCATCGACTTCAAATCAATTGCACGGTTAACCATGTGCTGTTTCCAGTTCAAAGTGCCTTTAGTTCACTGCAATATGACGTATCTATCGTGAAATTTGTGATGAGTTCAGGCGATATGCAGATGCATTTATTGAGATGCAGATCCCTTCCGGTGATTTAGAGGGTATTTTAGGCATGAATTTACTTATTGTAGATTTACTCGTAAGCACAAAATGACCAGAGATTACTCAGAGATCCTGGGGAACCGCAAGTCGGGATCATGTTGTTCTCCTATCATGATTGTGGTCTTGAGCTTTGGCCTATTTGTATGCTAACTACACAAGCACACATATGTGTGTGTGGAGTGCAGCGCGTGAGAGGGCTCAGGAGTGATCGTTAGCTTTGGCTTGTAGCAGTGCAGACACAAGGGATGAAGGGACATGCTCCTGTGTGATTCTCTCTCTTTGGCCCTGTTATGAGTGGCGTCCGCTGGGAGCTGGCAGTCGTGAGAGGCAGACCGATCCACAGTTAATGGTTGTTTTGATGCTACTGATTAGGACTGTGAGCGGCAAACTTAAATTTAGCCCTGGCCCAAAGGTAGACCTCACAGGCTTCTTGCCAGCAGTTAAAAGGATGACAGCAAAGCCACTGTGACAACATCTCCTCCCATGGCACTGAATAGGTACAATGCACACACACACACACATACGCATGCATGCACACCTACACACCAACAATGCTTCCCTAAAAAGCAGCTGCGTTTAGCAGAGGTGCTAAAAGCAAACCTCTTAAAAATAAAGGTTCCAAAAGGATTTTCACAACAATGCCATAGAAGAACCAATTTCAAACCTTTCAGTGAACAGTTCTTAAAATAACCATTTTGTCTTAGTGTGAAAAACATTTTTAAGAGGACCTATTGTGCTTTTTACATTTTCAACTTTCTTTAGTGTGTAATGTTGCTGTTTAAGCATGAAAACATTCTGCAAAGTTACAAAGCACAAAGTCCACTCCAAAGGGAGTTACTATCAGCAAGCACTGTTTCTGACCTCCCTCAAATGAAACAAAAGTTATTTTGAAGAATGTGGATATAACCAGACAGTTGCTGGTCCCTATTGACTTCCATAGTAGGACAAAAATATACTATATGGAAGTCACTGGGGACCAGCAACTGTCTGGTTATTCCCACATTCTTCAAAATAACTTTTATTTTCAACAGAAGAAAGAAACTCATTCAGGTTTAAAACAACTCGAGAGAGAGTAAATGATGACAGAAAGATTATTATTAATATTAATGTTATTATTAACAGTTAAAAGCATTTAAAGAAAGTTTTTGTCAGAGCCCATGTTATTCTTAATTTTGACATTGATTTTTACACCAGACATATAAATCGGTTCAAAATATCGGTTATATGTCTACTTTATCTATAATAATCGGTATCGGTCCTGAAAAACACATATCGGTCAAACCCTAATTTGTATATATTCTAAATAAGAGATGGTAAATGGACTGCATTTATATAGCGCTTTCAACAGACCCATGGCCATCCAAAGCACTTAAATTTAGCTTATGATAATATGATAATAATAATATTGCCTCACATTCACCCATTCACTCGCTCATTCATACACCGACGGCGGTGTTAGCCATGCAAGGTGCTTACTTTGCTTAAGATAAGGATTTATTAAGTCCACATGTCGAGAGCTGTCATTCAAACCACACAACTTTGCCATGCTGTTTTATTCGTTGGAACTATGGTTTCAGGAAACACAGACTTGTTGAACTATTGTTACGAACTGCTCTGAAACACGGGTTGAGGTTTCAAATTAGGGATGTATGATATTGGATTTTTGCCAATATCCGATATGCTCATTTTGGCCGATGCCGATACCGATATGCGTTTATTTCTTCCCTTTGTTTGGAAACAACACCATTTTGAGCAAAACCTTTTCTTTTTTTTCATTCTGGTTTCAGATTTCTGAGGTCTCCTTACAAAAATGATACTTGATAAAGATAAATAAATGTTAATTAAGTTATTTTCATAATAAGAGTATATTAAAAGCTCTGAAAATAACAATAATAAAGTCAGTACTTTTTCACCCCAGGCAGATGCAGTTGTAACCTAAATAGTTTATTTTTGGATTTAACTAAGTGCACATGAAGTAGACGCGGCATGACATCAGTTGATGTTGTCTTTAGTTTCAAATAAAAAATTCTACAATTATTTTAGAGCACCTTGGATTATTTTTCATCATCCATTTCATAAAATGTTATTAACAGATTAATCAACTGTTTATAAAATTATTGAACCCACTTTATATTAGGTGGCCTTAACTACTATGTACTAACATTTTAATTAATCATTTGATACAATGCACTTATTGTGTACATGCATGTTTTTACATTGTACTTACATTTAAAAAAATACCTGCATGTAATTACAGCTGTAATTAATTTCTGTAGTTACATTTGTAATTACACAGTTGGCACTTCCCTTACCCTTACCCTTACCCCTAACCCTACCCTTAAATTTACTCATATCACCACACCTGTCCCTAACTCTACCCGTATCCCACCTCAATATAAGCAAAGGTGTTTTGCAATACAATTTGAACACAGTAAGTACATTGTACTTATTTTTTTTAAGTAAGTACATAGTACTTAAGGCCACCTAATATAAAGTGGGGCCAAATTATTTAATGTACAAAGGTCATGCTTGTGATTTATGACATCATTACTGACATCAAGTTATTTGTGTATTCTACTTTTCATTTTATTACTATAACAGCACCCCCACTAAATATATATAACATTCTAGAGGGCGGGCACTAGGACCTGGAGGAGGCTTCTGCTGCTGTGGAGGCTGCTGCACGCGCTAGAGAGTGGGGAGCCTCCTTCTGTATGTGCATTCACAAATTCAAGGCAGCATTTAAAAACTGTCAATATAAATCACCATACATGCTATGTATTTGCTTGTTTGAGCTTGTTTTCACTTCAAGAATAACCACACTGCTGACATGATCTTATCGCTATAGCACTCGTGAGTTATTGCAGGCGCATATCGGCAAGGCATATCGGCATAATTTTTTCATAGTTTCCGATGTCGTACCGATAATATTCTTCATCCCTAATCCAAATGCAGCATTTATTAGGGGTAATCCACAATCGTAATCCATATGACAGACAAGGGTCAAAACTACAGGGAAGACAATCCAAAACAAACAACAGGGTAGAAAACATGGGCAAACAGGGGGTCAGAACACAGGAGACAAGAGAGAGCGCTCAGAAATGCAGTGTGACACATACAAGACTTCGCAATAAGTGACTGAAAAAAACGGGGCTTAGGTAGGCAGAGTTACAAGGGCAATGACAAACAGGTGGAAGTGATCAAACAATAATGAATCCAGGCAATGGATTATGGGAAGTGTAGTTCATGAAGGGAAAGCCCAGGAGATAGGAGGAGTGCCCTAGTGCTCTAGTAGAAATCAAGGGCACTCCAGCTGGTAACAATTATGCTGGGGTGTTTCCCATACAACGATGTAACTTGCTGTTGTGTAAGAAAAATATCCATATTTAAAACTTTACAAACTGTAATCTCTAACTTCCGCTTACTGTCGTATGCGTGTTCATGAGAGACTGGCGTTCCAGCGTATGACGTAGGATACTCCGGTGAGAATATACTTGTTCTTGCGAGAAGCAAGTTTGGATTTGCGCTATCCTCTGCGCTTCCGCGATCGTCACCGGAACTTACGCTACACCTGCGTCCCACGTCATACGCTGGAACGCCAGACTCTCATGAACGCGCATACGACAGTTAGCGGAAGTTAGAGATTACAGTTAGTAACGTTTTAAAAATTGATATTTTTCTTACACAAACACATCGCTTCGCTTCAGAAGGCCTTTATTAACCCTCCAGACCCTTGTGGACTAACAGCCAGTCACTGCCATTATAATGCTTGGAAGAGCCAGGACATTTTTTAATATAATTTTGATTGTATTAGTCTGAAAGAAGAATGTCAAATTAAATTAAAGTAAATCATGGGCTAATTTTCATTTTTGGGCAAACCATCCCTTTAATTCTCGTTTTTTTGCTATAGGATAAATTATGACATTAGTTTTCTCAGTTATTTTGCTTTATTGATCAAATATTCAATTCAATCATAGGATCGTTCATACGTACTACAGCACATAGGGATATGCACACTCTTCAAATGGCACTTTAAATCTCTTGACAAACTAAAAGACATAAACAACATTTGTATATATTCAAAATAAAAGATATAGATTGTACTGAATGTCAGCTTGCTTATTTTGCTCAATATAAGGGTTTATTAAGTCCACATGTCAAAGAAACTATATGCTTCTAACCACAGGTCGAGAGCTGTCGTTCAAACCAAAATCTCAACCTAACTTTGCGATGCTGTTTGTGAATGTCCATTGGAACTATTTCGGGAAGCACCGGCTCGTTGAACTATGCTGATAATGACGGAACTTGCGACCATAGTTGGCAATGCTTTTGGGAAATGCACCCCTGAGCATTACTGACAGATTGGGAAGGGAGGTGCTGCAACAATGTAAAATAATGTGTTTTTTGAACATTCAAGCATGAAAACCTATTCTAGTAGACCCCAAAATCAAAAAACTGAAAAAGGGCATAATATGGCCTCTTTAATAATGAAAATAACTGTTTTCCACTATAAAGAACCTTTTGTGCAATGGAAAGGTTCCAAGGATGTTAAAGGTTCTTCATGGAAACGGTTCCTATTCTTCAATAAACAACCTTTACTTTTAAGAGTGTATACATATGTTTGAACTGCTCAATATACTATCTTAAAAGGTAAACAGGATAATATAACCAGGCATGTTAGAAATTCGAGAACTGAGCCTGATAAAGACTCCTTTGACAAGGAACTCAAAAAAAAAAAAAAAAAAAGCATTACCTCCAACATGTTTTCCTTATTTGACAACTGTGACGGCTTGTCAAAGTGGCAGTACGGCAGATGGAGTGAGAGAGAGGAAGCTGAGGGAAGAAGGGAAAAAAGAGAAAGAGTTAAAAGGAGCAGGAGAAAAAAAAAATCTCATTTAGTTTCTCTCCAGTGACTGTGGCACGTATTGACTGAGCCCTGTCGGTAGCCTGTTACAGACAGCGCTGTCTCCACCAAGAGCACTTCACAGCTTTTTGTTGGAGCCGACGGCAGACAGACTGATTCAACTGACTGTGATTGGAGTCGCAGCGTTGTGTGGAAGAGTGTTTTTTCTTTTTGTCTCTAATGCATGCATCAGTGGCTTATTAGTTATGGAACAACAGGTGACTATTTTTTCAATAATGGAGGAGGATCAAGGTTAAAGCACATCCATGTTGAGCATCCGGAAAAGCACATAAGAGCGACCAAATGACTCTGATCACATCTCAATGTTGCTTTGACCAAGATCAAAATATAGTTTCCAAATGTGTGACATCGACTGGACCCCTTTAGTCACTGCCCAGCAAGCAATTTTGCATTTAAAAGATGTCTAATAGCCGTCCATACACAACCCTGGCGTCTAGCATAAAGCAAGGCAAAATTTGGGCTGTCAGTGAAAAGGTAATAGATGTCTAATCACAATAGAATCTAGAACATGAACATGTCAAACAAAATGAAACCAAACTTTGTACTGTTGACATTGCTTACATTATGGAATATCATACATCTCGCAAGTTATTTTGACAAAAATGTAACCAAATTCAAGGTTATTTTGGCTAGAAGTGGGTTACTCATAACCGGACTATAACGGGTGTAATTAACCGAGTAAATGACTGATATTGTTTGCAGGGATACCTGTAGGCTTACAAATCTCTGAAGCTTTCAACAATAACATATCAATACCAAGATCAACAATATTATGCAAAAAAAATAAACCAATCTTTGTACATTAATGTTAGATACAGTGTTAGAGACAGTGTTGTTATTGATAAGTAAAACTAAAATTGTTTTCAAGAATTTAAATAAATCTGAATTTGAATAAAATATAAATATTAGATAAAAAACTTTAAAAACTAAGAATATTTCCCCTAGTAACTAATTGAAATGAAAAGTTGATGTTACTATAACTTAAATTTAAAAAATAAATAAATCAAAGCTAAATATAAAAATAAAAAATTCAATAATAAAATGAAAACTGAACATATAAAAATAAAAGCTAATTCAAATATGAATAAATACTATAATAGTATATAAATAATACTAAAAATGATACTAATATAATAAGAAGAAGACATTTACGGTGGTTCAAAGGATTTTGTTTTCCCTGGCCTGTAGTATTTATTTTCCCAGCCAACGTACTTTTGGCCGCATGTTTGATCGTTCATTTATTTATTTTTTTGTATATTCGTTTGTTTGTATATTTTACGCAATCAGTAAAGGTTGTTTCGTTGAATGTTTTCTTCATTCAAATTATTTTTTCCCCTAGCATGCTAGAAATACAGCTATAATGTAACTCCATAAATTCATAAACACAGTTTTGTTAGAAAACAATGGCACACTATGCAAAACACCACCGATGGTTTGTGGTTTTCAACACTTTCTTACAGATGCTTTCAAGAATCATCACAAGTCATTTGTGCAGCACTGGCCCAAAACTCTCTCAGAGACCATCCTTTATTGTTGAACCCTGATGTGATTGTCTGTATGATGATACAGCTTCAATATGGCCAAACACTATCAGCAAATTAATGCCATAGTAGCCTTTAAATACCAGTTTATTGTTTTATACAGGGGGGAAAAAATGAATTATGATGTCATTCTAGAGCAGATGGCAGAGCATATGATATGTTTACTCCTTACAGCTAAGAAAAAGTGCTGCTAGTGTTCGTCAAAAAGCCCACCAATCACATTCAATTTGTTTTGACTCACCGCCACCATTTAATTTATGTTTGGCATTTGCATAGAATGTGCCAAAGACAGTGATGATACAGAAATCCCAGACCTAATATAATGCTCCTAATATAAATGAGTCACCATTTTGCAGGAAAACACGATAGCAGATCACCGCTCACCCACTCACCCTCCATCACACAAACACACATTGTTGCTTTCTCACTGACACACACTAAAAACACACATAGATAGACAAACACACCCTCACTGTGAACCCCGCGCTCCTCTTTTCTCTCTCGCAAGCTTTTATCTGTATACTTGCCGGAATCCAACACCCCCGACAGATAAACATGCTGGACATGAGCAAATAATAAATTAACGTGTGAGCCGAGTACAAAAGTTCTCAAGCCAAACAGAGCCGTGTGTGTGTCTGTGTGTTATGGCAGAAACACAATGCTGTCTTTTCCAGCATGTGCGGCGATGAGGACCACCTTCTTGTTGGTCTTGGCGGAGGGACTCAATGAGCCGTGCTAGAGAGGAAAGTGTGTATTTACGCGGACATCGAGACATGTCGTAAAATTTAATGAACAAACCCCAGATGGCTTGGGATGAACTGGAGTGGATCACTAACAAAAATATCAAGCTGAAATTGTCTCATAAAAAAACGGTTGTGTACTTAAAGCAAAACCCAGTCCCTAAATGACCCCTAACAAGCTCAGTGCTCACTAGTGTGAGATCCAGTGAGCAAAGCAAATATACCGGCATAGTGGATGACTGGGATTGGACATAAGGAGGACCAAAGGTCACTGGACACCTTAACTGTTTCATTATAGTTTTTTCAGGGAAAAGCTGTACTTAATTACAATAAAGCTACAAACAAATCTTTACCATATGTCATGGGGTGGAAAATTGCACGTTAGCTTGGAATTAAAGGTAACTTTAAAGTGTGGCTCACTCAAATTCTCATCTAGAATTAAAGGAATAATCCAGGTTCAATATTAGTAGGATGTGTTCACACTTGGCATGTTTGGTCCGAACCCTGGTGCGATTGCTTTGTTACTGCGGTTCATCAAGTGTGAACGCTGCCATCCGAACCCTGGTGCGCACCAGTGTTCATTTTGACAGCAAATTTTGATTTAGTTTCAGTCACAGTCTTTTGACTAAAATGCCATTTAGTTTTAGTCATATTTTAATCACCTGAATTGTTTTTAGTGTTAGTCTAGTTTTAGTTTAGGAGATTTAGGAGACTAAATCTACAGTAGATTTAGTCTCCTAAAATCTAATGAGTTTAGTTAAATTGTAATAAATTAAGCATTTAAGCCTTACATAACCGGCTGTCACTTGAACTGACATTTTGACATAATTTTGTTTTTGACATTAAAAATACACGAAAGAGCTGTTTTTAAAAAACAGCTATATAGTTTTTAGAACTTTGTATTTCTGTTTTAGTCAGTAGGCCATATCAGGTTAAGCTAAAGCTTCAAATAAGTTTGTCTATTTATTTATTTAATTTATTTAATTTCAAGTAATGAAGATTTTTTTCTTAATGGTTTTAGTTAACTATTATAACCCTGCTACTTTATTGAATATGTGTCAAATACTGGTCTTTCCTCCTGAATATGAATTAAATGGGAATGAAATTAAATACAGTTTATTGTGTAACCAAAAACGAATATATAATGCATGACTTGTAATTATAAACAAGCTCGAAATACACCGGGACTCTTATTTTGAAATGTATACGCCTCTGTTGCAGCTGCTCATTCAAGTTCAGATGAGGGAGATAAAATATGCATTGTTACAACCGTCTTAAACATATTACTATATAAACATCGTAAAGTAAACATTGTCATTGTTCATCAGCTTTAGTTCATAAACAATTGCCTGGCATAAATGTGCGCTATTCATTGATTGTGAACCGCTCTGGAGCGCTGTATTGGGGATGCGTGAGCCTATAGAAGCGCATTAGCGCCGCGTTTTCCAGCGGTTAGATCAGCACGTTCAAATCAAATGTGTGCATCTGTTACACAGGTAATATCCGTTCTGACTGGATCTCTTCCCTAATCGTCCCTCCCTAACATTTTCATCTCGTTTTTATTTGTTGACGAAAATGACAGTTGATTTTCGTCATAGTTTTTGTCATCAAACACTAGATTTTATTTAGTTATCATCTCGTTTTCGTCAGTGAAAAAAGGTCGTTGACGAAAATTATGACGAAAAATATTCGTCAACGAAATGAACACTGGTGCGCACCAAACAAGACCGCTGAAAAGATGGTTCTCATCCGCTTCGAAACGAACTCTGGTGCGGTTCGAATGAAATATGAACGCAACATGGACCAAAGATATGTAAACGAACCAAAAACAGGACATTATGAGACAAGATGCAACCCTAAAAAGGACAGAATGCTCAAGCATGCCAGAACTTAGGTTCGGTATCTTTAGGTTTGTTGTGTTCACACTTAGTTTGGATTGTTTGGTCCAGACCAAAAAAAAAAAACATTTAGTCGCTTAGCGTTCACTTTGGCATTTTAACACCAAACCTAAAGATACTGAACCTAAAGGAATGGATATGTTCACAACCTGGGGTGCGTTTTCCCGAAAGCGTCGTTATCAGCACAGTTCAACGAGTCGGTGTTTTCCCGTTCATTCACGTCTTTTAGTTCGTCAAGAGATTTAAAGCACCGTTTTTAAAGAGTGCGCATGTGTGTATGTGCTCTAGTACGTAAGAACGAGCCAATGATTGAATCTGGAAATAAAGCAAAATAACTGAGAAAATTAGTCCTCAGATGCCAGGTTCATAATTTATTAATTAAACAGATCCATTAAAAGAAGTTATTACTCCACCACCTGTGTAACATCCTTAACCAACGTGGTTGAACGACCAATTTATGACAATACGGTTTTGGGAAACAGTCGTGACTATAGCTAGTTGATTTCTTCAACGATGCATCGTACTTTGGTAGTTAACCAGTGAGTTAAGTCGATGTACGGGAAACGCACCCCTGGTCGGATTTTATTACATATTGTGCTGGGCTTGTCGTTGTATGTGCTTACCCTACACTGTAAAAAAAAATCCCCGTAAAATTTACGGTAAAAAAAACGGCAGCTGTGGTTGCCAGAACTTTACCGTAAAAAATACGGCACACCGTTAAAAAAAATCCCCGTAAAATTTACGGTAAAATAACGGCTGCTGTGGTTGCCAGAACTTTACCGTAAAAAATACGGCAGTAACGTTTTAGGTTTTTAGGGACAGCACCATCTAATTTAAAGGTTTATAATGTAATAATTACAGTTTAAAAATGTTTTCTTTAACAGTTCAAAACCAAATAGTTTAAAGGTTTATATTGTAATGATTATTTTTACACTGTAAACAATTTATGGTAAAAAAAAACATATTTCATTAACTGAAATAATGTTAAATTACCAACCTATTGAAATACTAATATCTGTTATGTACCTTTGATACGGACAACCACCAATCACAGTGGTGATGAGAATCACGTGATGAATCAAAGCTCATCACAAGCAGCTTTTAAGAGAACAATACTAATATATAGAAGGTGCTCAGTGTCATTCACACAAACACTAAACACCATCATGGTAAAACTTACATTTAAAAAATGCAATAAACATTAATTTAACAACATCAGATATAACATAAAACCCTAATGTACATAACTGATTAGAAAAAAACAAAGAAGAAACATAGTTATTGCAATGAAAATACATCAAATGCGAAGTGTCATGCTGGGAATTCTGGGAATGTCAATTTACGGGTTTTTCACTGTAAATTACACAATGACTTGTTCTTTTTCACTTCCAAAAACTGTAAATTTAACGGTATTTTACTGTATGGTTATGTAAGGTTAGATCTATTACAGTTATTCACTGTATATAGTACGGATACTTTCTGTTAACCAATTAACTGTTTTTCACCGTAGCATTTTTACAGTAAAATACCGTTAAAATCACAATCATTATTTACAGTGTACATATGATGGTATTTTTATCAGCTGAGAACCAATGGAGAGCTTATAAAATGTGTAAAGGAGTCAAAACAGCGGCAGGAATCCCTCCGTCACACACACAAACGAAGATCTGCTGCCAGGAGACGTGGTTCAAACTGTGATGGTCAACATCTTGACTGTGATGATAAAAAGCAGGCATGCTTGAGAATTCTGTCCTTTTCAGAATGCATTTTTTATGGACTTCAAAAACAGTGCAACTATTACTGCAGTTATAATGCTTGGATTAACCAGAACTTTTTTAATATTTCTCCCATGACTTAATATAATTTTATTCGTCTGAAAGAAGAATGTCATATACACCTAGGATAACTTCATGGGCTAATTTTCATTTTTGGGTGAACTAACCCTTTAAGTAATGTTCAAGTATATTTTAAAGGAAACTTCATAATATCAATAAGTACACTAATATCAATGTGTACTAGTAGTAAAGTTGTAAGTGTACTTTTTTAATACTGCTTGGGACTAAATTGGCCCACTTTTAGTATATAAAATTATACGTTTAAGTGTGCAAATAACACACTCCTTTTCACTGAAGAAGTAATGTAAGTGCTTTTATAAAATTATAAGCTTCACATTTCTGGTTTTAAATCCTCAAAAGTGCCCCATTTATTTCCACACCGCCTTGATGTTTTTGAAAGAAAAAGTCTATAATATTTCTTGTGGTAATCAGCATAATAGCCAGATTTAGTCAATTGAGCTTAACTTGTACTCAACCTGAAATATTACTTTAATTATAAAAATATATATTTTTAATTGTACTGTTAACAGTTTTTGTCTTACTGTCAGAAATGTGTTTACTTTGACCCGAACAAATCTGACAGATAATGATGAATCCAATGCATTCGTATTTATTCTCCTTGATTTTTTTTTATTTAGCTGTTAGCATAATGCTAACGAATTTGATTTTATTCAGCTCTGTCGACCATGCAATCTCTGACAAAGCTGTAATATCATCATTAATCATGGTGAAGTGCTTCCACTCTCTTTGTAAAACAACTAAACATGGCATTCTCATGAAGAACACAAGTCTTTGTCTACTCAAATTCCTACATTTGCAGAATGCAAAAAGAGGTGCGAACAGATTGAGCCTTTAAGCAAACATGTTGTGAGCTGTGTAGGTATGTAAAATGAAGAGACGTCTCTCCTCTCATCTGAATGTCACATGTGTGATGAGGATTTTGTGAGTGTACTATATGTGCCATTGATAAAATCTTCCGGCTGCACTGACATATGACACATTCTCGCACACATGCACAATCGCACGCACTTACACTCGCACATCCAAGTGATGAGTCTGTTCACAGCATGGCTTTTAAATCAACACACACAGTTCTAGGTTCTGGTGACTGCTTGTAAGCCAAATCTTGAGATAGAGCAGAAGAAAAGAACTGGCAGTAGCTTCTATCTCACTCAGAAAAATGACTCAGTAATTCAAATGGACAGTTAAAAATATACAAGTATCAAACATCTGTTTTAGCTCCATGCAGAAAGACACAATGGAAATACATACAGTAATACGGTGATTTCACCAAGTACAACATTCACTCTAGAAATTCAGTGTTTTGGTAGTTTTTGTGTAACCCAGATCCTGGGTCAGACATAACAGCCCAGTGTTTGGGTAGTTTTTGTGAAACCCAGATCCTGGGTCAGACGTAACAGCCCAGTGTTTGGGTAGTTTCTGTGTTACCCAGATCCTGGGTCAGACGTAACAATCGAGTGTTTGGGTAGTTTTTGTGTTACCCAGATCCTGGGTCAGACGTAACAATCGAGTGTTTGGGTAGTTTTTGTGTTACCCAGATCCTGGGTCAGACGTAACAATCGAGTGTTTGGGTAGTTTTTGTGTTACCCAGATCCTGGGTCAGACGTAACAATCGAGTGTTTGGGTAGTTTTTGTGTTACCCAGATCCTGGGTCAGACGTAACAACCAGTGTTCGGGTAGTTTTTGTGTAACCCAGATCCTGGGTCAAACTTAACAACCCAGTGTTCGGGTAGTTTTTGTGTAACCCAGATCCTGGGTCAGACGTAACAACCCAGTGTTTGGGTAGTTTTTGTGAAACCCAGATCCTGGGTCAGACGTAACACCCAGTGTTTGAGTAGTTTTTGTGTTACCCAGATCCTGGGTCAGATGTAACAACCCAGTGTTTGGGTAGTTTTTGTGTTACCCAGATCCTGGGTCAGACGTAACAATCGAGTGTTTGGGTAGTTTTTGTGTTACCCAGATCCTGGGTCAGACGTAACAACCAGTGTTCGGGTAGTTTTTGTGTAACCCAGATCCTGGGTCAAACTTAACAACCCAGTGTTCGGGTAGTTTTTGTGTAACCCAGATCCTGGGTCAGACGTAACAACCCAGTGTTTGGGTAGTTTTTGTGAAACCCAGATCCTGGGTCAGACGTAACAGCCCAGTGTTTGGGTAGTTTTTGTGAAACCCAGATCCTGGGTCAGACGTAACAGCCCAGTGTTTGGGTAGTTTCTGTGTTACCCAGATCCTGGGTCAGACGTAACAATCGAGTGTTTGGGTAGTTTTTGTGTTACCCAGATCCTGGGTCAGACGTAACAATCGAGTGTTTGGGTAGTTTTTGTGTTACCCAGATCCTGGGTCAGACGTAACAACCAGTGTTCGGGTAGTTTTTGTGTAACCCAGATCCTGGGTCAGACGTAACAACCCAGTGTTTGGGTAGTTTTTGTGTAACCCAGATCCTGGGTCAGACGTAACAATCGAGTGTTTGGGTAGTTTTTGTGTTACCCAGATCCTGGGTCAGACGTAACAACCAGTGTTCGGGTAGTTTTTGTGTAACCCAGATCCTGGGTCAGACGTAACAACCCAGTGTTTGGGTAGTTTTTGTGAAACCCAGATCCTGGGTCAGACGTAACACCCAGTGTTTGAGTAGTTTTTGTGTTACCCAGATCCTGGGTCAGACGTAACAATCGAGTGTTTGGGTAGTTTTTGTGTTACCCAGATCCTGGGTCAGACGTAACAATCGAGTGTTTGGGTAGTTTTTGTGTTACCCAGATCCTGGGTCAGACGTAACAATCGAGTGTTTGGGTAGTTTTTGTGTTACCCAGATCCTGGGTCAGACGTAACAATCGAGTGTTTGGGTAGTTTTTGTGTTACCCAGATCCTGGGTCAGACGTAACAATCGAGTGTTTGGGTAGTTTTTGTGTTACCCAGATCCTGGGTCAGACGTAACAATCGAGTGTTTGGGTAGTTTTTGTGTTACCCAGATCCTGGGTCAGACGTAACAACCAGTGTTCGGGTAGTTTTTGTGTAACCCAGATCCTGGGTCAAACTTAACAACCCAGTGTTCGGGTAGTTTTTGTGTAACCCAGATCCTGGGTCAGACGTAACAACCCAGTGTTTGGGTAGTTTTTGTGAAACCCAGATCCTGGGTCAGACGTAACACCCAGTGTTTGAGTAGTTTTTGTGTTACCCAGATCCTGGGTCAGATGTAACAACCCAGTGTTTGGGTAGTTTTTGTGTTACCCAGATCCTGGGTCAGACGTAACAATCGAGTGTTTGGGTAGTTTTTGTGTTACCCAGATCCTGGGTCAGACGTAACAACCAGTGTTCGGGTAGTTTTTGTGTAACCCAGATCCTGGGTCAAACTTAACAACCCAGTGTTCGGGTAGTTTTTGTGTAACCCAGATCCTGGGTCAGACGTAACAACCCAGTGTTTGGGTAGTTTTTGTGTTACCCAGATCCTGGGTCAGACGTAACAACCAGTGTTCGGGTAGTTTTTGTGTAACCCAGATCCTGGGTCAAACTTAACAACCCAGTGTTCGGGTAGTTTTTGTGTAACCCAGATCCTGGGTCAGACGTAACAACCCAGTGTTTGGGTAGTTTTTGTGAAACCCAGATCCTGGGTCAGACGTAACACCCAGTGTTTGAGTAGTTTTTGTGTTACCCAGATCCTGGGTCAGATGTAACAACCCAGTGTTTGGGTAGTTTTTGTGTTACCCAGATCCTGGGTCAGACGTAACAATCGAGTGTTTGGGTAGTTTTTGTGTTACCCAGATCCTGGGTCAGACGTAACAACCAGTGTTCGGGTAGTTTTTGTGTAACCCAGATCCTGGGTCAAACTTAACAACCCAGTGTTCGGGTAGTTTTTGTGTAACCCAGATCCTGGGTCAGACGTAACAACCCAGTGTTTGGGTAGTTTTTGTGAAACCCAGATCCTGGGTCAGACGTAACAGCCCAGTGTTTGGGTAGTTTTTGTGAAACCCAGATCCTGGGTCAGACGTAACAGCCCAGTGTTTGGGTAGTTTCTGTGTTACCCAGATCCTGGGTCAGACGTAACAATCGAGTGTTTGGGTAGTTTTTGTGTTACCCAGATCCTGGGTCAGACGTAACAATCGAGTGTTTGGGTAGTTTTTGTGTTACCCAGATCCTGGGTCAGACGTAACAACCAGTGTTCGGGTAGTTTTTGTGTAACCCAGATCCTGGGTCAGACGTAACAACCCAGTGTTTGGGTAGTTTTTGTGTAACCCAGATCCTGGGTCAGACGTAACAATCGAGTGTTTGGGTAGTTTTTGTGTTACCCAGATCCTGGGTCAGACGTAACAACCAGTGTTCGGGTAGTTTTTGTGTAACCCAGATCCTGGGTCAGACGTAACAACCCAGTGTTTGGGTAGTTTTTGTGAAACCCAGATCCTGGGTCAGACGTAACACCCAGTGTTTGAGTAGTTTTTGTGTTACCCAGATCCTGGGTCAGACGTAACAATCGAGTGTTTGGGTAGTTTTTGTGTTACCCAGATCCTGGGTCAGACGTAACAATCGAGTGTTTGGGTAGTTTTTGTGTTACCCAGATCCTGGGTCAGACGTAACAATCGAGTGTTTGGGTAGTTTTTGTGTTACCCAGATCCTGGGTCAGACGTAACAATCGAGTGTTTGGGTAGTTTTTGTGTTACCCAGATCCTGGGTCAGACGTAACAATCGAGTGTTTGGGTAGTTTTTGTGTTACCCAGATCCTGGGTCAGACGTAACAATCGAGTGTTTGGGTAGTTTTTGTGTTACCCAGATCCTGGGTCAGACGTAACAACCAGTGTTCGGGTAGTTTTTGTGTAACCCAGATCCTGGGTCAAACTTAACAACCCAGTGTTCGGGTAGTTTTTGTGTAACCCAGATCCTGGGTCAGACGTAACAACCCAGTGTTTGGGTAGTTTTTGTGAAACCCAGATCCTGGGTCAGACGTAACACCCAGTGTTTGAGTAGTTTTTGTGTTACCCAGATCCTGGGTCAGATGTAACAACCCAGTGTTTGGGTAGTTTTTGTGTTACCCAGATCCTGGGTCAGACGTAACAATCGAGTGTTTGGGTAGTTTTTGTGTTACCCAGATCCTGGGTCAGACGTAACAACCAGTGTTCGGGTAGTTTTTGTGTAACCCAGATCCTGGGTCAAACTTAACAACCCAGTGTTCGGGTAGTTTTTGTGTAACCCAGATCCTGGGTCAGACGTAACAACCCAGTGTTTGGGTAGTTTTTGTGAAACCCAGATCCTGGGTCAGACGTAACAGCCCAGTGTTTGGGTAGTTTTTGTGAAACCCAGATCCTGGGTCAGACGTAACAGCCCAGTGTTTGGGTAGTTTCTGTGTTACCCAGATCCTGGGTCAGACGTAACAATCGAGTGTTTGGGTAGTTTTTGTGTTACCCAGATCCTGGGTCAGACGTAACAATCGAGTGTTTGGGTAGTTTTTGTGTTACCCAGATCCTGGGTCAGACGTAACAACCAGTGTTCGGGTAGTTTTTGTGTAACCCAGATCCTGGGTCAGACGTAACAACCCAGTGTTTGGGTAGTTTTTGTGTAACCCAGATCCTGGGTCAGACGTAACAATCGAGTGTTTGGGTAGTTTTTGTGTTACCCAGATCCTGGGTCAGACGTAACAACCAGTGTTCGGGTAGTTTTTGTGTAACCCAGATCCTGGGTCAGACGTAACAACCCAGTGTTTGGGTAGTTTTTGTGAAACCCAGATCCTGGGTCAGACGTAACACCCAGTGTTTGAGTAGTTTTTGTGTTACCCAGATCCTGGGTCAGACGTAACAATCGAGTGTTTGGGTAGTTTTTTTGTTACCCAGATCCTGGGTCAGACGTTACAATCGAGTGTTTGGGTAGTTTTTGTGTAACCCAGATCCTGGGTCAGACGTAACAACCAGTGTTCGGGTAGTTTTTGTGTAACCCAGATCCTGGGTCAAACTTAACAACCCAGTGTTCGGGTAGTTTTTGTGTAACCCAGATCCTGGGTCAGACGTAACAACCCAGTGTTTGGGTAGTTTTTGTGAAACCCAGATCCTGGGTCAGACGTAACACCCAGTGTTTGAGTAGTTTTTGTGTTACCCAGATCCTGGGTCAGATGTAACAACCCAGTGTTTGGGTAGTTTTTGTGTTACCCAGATCCTGGGTCAGACGTAACAATCGAGTGTTTGGGTAGTTTTTGTGTTACCCAGATCCTGGGTCAGACGTAACAACCAGTGTTCGGGTAGTTTTTGTGTAACCCAGATCCTGGGTCAGACGTAACAGCCCAGTGTTTGGGTAGTTTTTGTGCAACCCAGATCCTGGGTCAGACGTAACAACCCAGTGTTTGGGTAGTTTTTGTGTAACCCAGATCCTTGGTCAAACTTAACAACCCAGTGTTCCAATCAATCAATCAGATTTGAAGGATAAGTTTACAGTTTATGTCAAGTTTAGTCCGGGGTTAGTTTTACAACCGGAGTTAGAGCTTCTACATCACTCTCCTCTGATTTAGGGATAAGTTATGGGTAGGGTTAGGGGTAGGAATAGGGTTAGGAATAGAGTTAGGACTACATTTTCGGACAGGAATGTTGTTCCAGGATCTGGGAATGTGACGCTACTTCACTCATGCATCAGTGTATGTGTGTGTGTGTGTGTGTGTGCATGTGTCTCAGACAGAGAACTTGAGAAATTGTATGACTCACGATGAGTGACCAATCACTGCTGACGTGCAACCCCGGGAGTTACACTGTATTGTTATGAAGAGCTTTTTAACAGGCGGATACTGTCAGGAAGCCTATTGGCACAACATTGACATGCAAATGTATGTGTGTGTGTGTGTGTGTGTGTGTGTGGTTCAGGTACATCCTATGTTATGGGGACAAAATGTCCCCATAAAGATGGCAATATCCGAAAGCCTTGTCCTTGTGGGGACATTTTTTGGTTCCCATGAGGAAAGCAGCCTGTAAATCATACTAAGTGATGATTTTTTAAAATGTGATGATATCTGTGATGGGTAGGTTTAGGGGTTGGGGATAAAATATACAATTTGTACAGTATACAAATCATTAAAATCCCCATAAAACATGAAAGTGTGTGTGTGTGTGTGTGTGTGTGTGTGTGTGTGTGTGTGTGTGTGTGTGTGTGTGTGTGTGTGTGTGTGTGTGTGTGTGTGTGTGTGTGTGTGTGTGTGTGTGTGTGTGTGTGTGTGTTTTAGCTTTTACGGTTTGCGAGCAATACTTTTGCCGGTCAATTTATCCTGCATTCCAGCCCTCTGTATATGTCACAGAAAGAAAACCACGTATGATTTAAATGCATGCAAATATCAGAGGAAACATTGTCAGTCAGTGTCATGTGTAGTTTTGGAAACATTCCCGCAGCAGGTTCATGATGAGGGCTGTAGCAGTCATGTGATTTCAGAGATTACTCCTGAGGAAGAGTGAATCAGAGCCACTCCCAGCAGTCATGCAGCAGTCAGGTCAGAAACACAAGCCAAAATTCAGCAGAAATGTTCAAGCATGTCTGAAAACACCCACAAACAGCGACATGGATGGTGGCCAGTGAGCCACTGCTAAGGTCATTAACCTTAAACAATCTAACCCTAACACAAATATATGTTTGCCGAAAACAAACAAAAAATCATTCTGAAATCATAGAGCAGAACATTAATATGTGTCAACTTACTAGTTTGTGACCAGGAGTAGAGTCATGCATGCATTTCGACTATCAGCATATTTAGCTTGCAGCTTATTCTGGCCTATTATTCTCACCTAGACTGGGAAAGCTTGTTGACATTAAAAGTGAACAATCACTGTTAGTTTAGTTCAGACATGCCAGGGTTGATTATACTCAAACACTCGCACAGCAGCATCTGTATGACAGTTTGCTTAGAAAACAAATTTAGCAAATTAGTAAATTAGCAGAAATTAGTGTATACTGATGTCTGTCCACCCTAATGTAACAGATTAGTTTACTTACACCACCATTCAAAAGATTTTGATGATTCATTTATTTGATCAAAAATACAGTTAAATACCATTTAAAACTATTGTTTTGAGTGTAATTTTTAATGCATTTTAATGTAATTTATCCCTCTGAATTTTCAGCATCATTACTCCAGTCTTCAGTGTCACATTTTCATAAAAAGAAAAGAAAAGAAAAGAAAAAAGAAAAAAGTTATGCTGCTTAATATTTTTGTGGAAATCGTACTATTTTTTTTTTCAGGATACTTTCAAAAGAACAGCATTTATTTGAAATAGAAAAACATATTATTTTTTCGTCTTTACTGTCACGTTTGATCAATCTAATGCATCTTTGCAAAAAAAATAATAATAATAATAATATTTGTCAAAACCACAAACATTTGAACAGCGATGTAACTCAAAAACAAAGCAGAACATAAAATTCTGCATATGTACTTCAGCAAGTCAAGATTACTTAATTTTTTCTTTATAATTTTCTTCATCAAATTAGGTTTATCGTGACATCACCCATAGGATTCTGAAGAGCAGTTTTGAAGCGTAAAGTAGGGTCGAGCTGGCCGTCGCCATCTTGGCAGCGCGTCATCGCGTCACTCCCGGATAACAAATGGGCAAAAAGGCGGGACGTGGGCAGAGTTGAGGTGACGTGATGACTAACAGACAGCAGATAAATGGCTATCCACCTGTCACTCAAAGTGGCAACGCCCTTAATTATGCAGAACTTTAAGGCTTTATATAATGTAAACGAATGAGTTTATTCTGCTGTAAAGCATTTTAACATGGGGCTCAATGAGATTCTGCTCCCTTCTGGAGCCTGTCTATAGTGGCCAGTCGATGAATTGCAGTTTAAGTCACTTCCGTATTGGCTTCAAGATATGCAAAAGCCTCTAAGTCCGTCTGATGTTTTTCTTTGAAATTAGCATTTTTGTCAGGCTCCTACTGAATTTTCGGTACTTCGGTACTTTCTACCGAAGGACCGATACTTCTGAATGGACTGAGGCTAGGTTTTAGCGGGTTTGAAGTGAAAGTATTTGATGAACGTAGGCCTATACTATATATGGAGAGCATTCACTCACTATCGTATATATATATATATATATATATATACAGTGAGGTAAATAAGTATTTGAACACCCTGCTATTTTCTGCTATTTTTTTAAGTTCTCCCACTTAGAAATCATGGAGGGGTCTGAAATTGTCATCGTAGGAGCATGTCCACTGTGAGGGACATAATCTAAAAAAAAATCCAGAAATCACAATGTATGATTTTGTAACTATTTATTTGTATGATACAGCTGCAAATAAGTATTTGAACACCTGAGAAAATCAATGTTAATATTTGGTACAGTAGCCTTTGTTTGCAATTACAGAGGTCAAACGTTTCCTGTAGTTTTTCACCAGGTTTGCACACACACTGCAGGAGGGATTTTGGCTCCTCCACACAGATCTTCTCTAGATCAGTCAGGTTTCTGGCCTCTCGCTACCTTTATATGCTTCTTACAGAGCCAGTCCTTGGTTATCCTGGCTGTGTGCTTTGGGTCATTGTCATGTTGGAAGACCCAGCCTCGACCCATCTTCAATGCTCTAACTGAGGGAAGGAGGTTGTTCCCCAAAATCTCGCAATACATGGCCTCGGTCATCCTCTCCTTAATACAGTGCAGTCGCCCTGTCCCATGTGCAGAAAAACACCCCCCAAAGCATGATGCTACCACCCCCATGCTTCACAGTAGGGATAGTGTTCTTGGGATGGTACTCATTATTCTTCTTCCTCCAAACACGTTTAGTGGAATTATGACCAAAAAGTTCTATTTTGGTCTCATCTGACCACATGACTTTCTCCCATGACTCCTCTGGATCATCCAAATGGTCATAGGCCTTTATCACAGAGGAATTGAATACCGGAAGTGCGCGTCGAAGCAGTGTGCTGATTCTTCCGGTTATGCATGTTTTCAATGTGCTGTGAACACCTAGCTGAACAAACGACCATTAAAATAAGCATCTGGAAGATGATTTAAAAATCCGGACATTTTCCGAGACAGGAGAAGAGATAAACTGATCATTACTGTGTACAGGATTTTCCAAACTATGTTGAACTTGTCGTTTTTTAATCCGACATAAGCCGAGGGTCGTAAACATACGTGATTATTTCACCACACGGTGTCAGTGACTCAGTGCACGTCTAAATAGTGTCCGCGATTAAGTGTGTGTGAGACCTGACGAATAAGATCTGAATGAACATATTGATTTGTATTAATATTTTAGTCATTGTTCTGTCACTTTTCAGTGACAATCATTTCACTGTAGCCTACAGTATATGTAATTCACATATTTATGCCAAAATTCAGTCACGCTATTAACGTATTACTGTTTAAGATTAATTAAATGCTTAACATTGTTTACTTTCTTTAAGGCAGTTACCGCGCATTCATTCATCTATTTATTACAAGAAAATGAACCATGGTTTTTATTACAAATAAAATAAAACATGGTTATTGTAGTTTATCATGGTATTTTTTAGTAAAACTAATACAAATGGTAGTCAATCCACGAAAAAAAAAACATGGTTACTACATTCTTACTATAATAAAACCATGGTTAACTTTCGTAAGGGTGTTTATCAGTCAAATTAATTAAAACATGTAACAACAGGTATGAAATATGATTAGTAAGAGAAACACTGTTAATGAGAAGACAATCACTGGACTGCGGCAGGTTAGAAATGTATTTATTATTCAGAATGCACATTGGGATGGGAACATTTCAGCAGGCTGACGATATGAGACACGTAAACATCCGCAGTTTGGAAATGCATAGGCCTACAACACACAAACATACAACTTCATCCCACCATATCAGTCTCACCCATGCTCTCCTCTATTCTTTTAGTGTCAGGAAATGTTCAAATCTGAGGTAAGGATGTCACTATTTAGTATTAGAGCACGGGATCACTGCAGTTACACCCGCGTTTTGATTGAGTCGCGATGGGACCGGAAGTAGAGGTGCACTGCTTCACTTACCGGAAATAGGAAGTGTGATAAAGGCCTATTGGCAAACTTAAGACGGGCCTGGACATGTGCTGGTTTAAGCAGGGGAACCTTCCGTGCCATGCATGATTTCAAACCATGACGTCTTGTATTACCAACAGTAACCTTGGAAACGGTGGTCCCAGCTCTTTTCAGGTCATTGACCAGCTCCTCCCGTGTAGTTCTGGGCTGATTTCTCACCTTTCTTAGGATCATTGAGACCCCTCGAGGTGAGATCTTGCATGGAGCCCCAGTCTGAGGGAGATTGACAGTCATGTTTAGCTTCTTCCATTTTCTAATGATTGCTCCAACAGTGGACCTTTTTTCACCAAGCTGCTTGGCAATTTCCCCGTAGCCCTTTCCAGCCTTGTGGAGGTGTACAATTTTGTCTCTAGTGTCTTTGGACAGCTCTTTGGTCTTGGCCATGTTAGTAGTTGGATTCTTACTGATTGTATGGGGTGGACAGGTGTCTTTATGCAGCTAACGACCTCAAACAGGTGCATCTAATTTAGGATAATTGCAGAAAATCCAGAAAATTGCACTGGATGAACTATTACCCCTTTGACTGGCAATCATTAAAAGTTCAACATCACTTCCATGACTTGTGAGATCATGACAATTCACTCCCCACCCAAATCTCCACCTGCGTTCCCAAAAAATGGGTGCACACGTGAACTGGACTGCATGCATACGCACAGAGACAGACACCCACACGCAGATACAATCTCACTGCTGATAACAGAGACCTGTTCATCTCTCACATCGTGCACTGACACGTGTCATAGTAAAACCTCGGGACCAGCTGATGTTTGGCAGCAGTTTGACTGCAAATGTTCTGCATGACATTCTTTTTCATTCCATGCGAGACGATCTTGAGCAATTTGCCTTCTGATTGACCTGTGCGTGTGCAGCCCTTAATGTTTCTTCTCCCTTTTGTCTATTTGCTTGTGCTCGACTCGTTCCTGATAACCTCAGAGCACATCATTCACATCAACTGGACATTCATAACATGACGCAGCTTTAATAATTTTTTTGGTCGTTCTGTACCTTCTTATACATAATGCCATGGTATTAATGCCTGGACAATGATAGAGGACCAACACACCCAT
Organism: Gobio gobio; assembly: GCF_949357685.1. Classification (NCBI taxonomy): domain Eukaryota; kingdom Metazoa; phylum Chordata; class Actinopteri; order Cypriniformes; family Gobionidae; genus Gobio; species Gobio gobio. The sequence continues at coordinate 47,823,921 of NC_137115.1, forward strand.
AGCCTAACCTTATTTCATGATTTATTATTTCTTTGGTGCAAACCTGGTCATGTACTCAGTTCAGTTCATACCTTTGGGAGTGACGACCATGAGTGACTAAACAGACTAAAGAAAATATGAACTCACTTTTTTTGTGAGTGAATGTGGTTAGTGCTTTTGTGATTAAAGTATCCCTATTATGCTTTTTTCGAGTATTACCTGTCACACAGTGTGTAATAGCTATTTGTAAATGCAACGTTTTAAAGAACAAAGTGCACAAAAAAAAATAATAATAATAATAATGTATAATTTGTTACATTTATATAGCGCTTTTCTAGGCACTCAAAGCGCTTTACATAGAAGGGGGAATCTCCTCAACCACCACCAATGTGCAGCATCCACCTGGATGATGCGACGGCAGCCATTTTGCGCCAGAACGCCCACCACACAAAAGCTGATTGGTGGAGAGGAGACCGAGTGATGAAGCCAATCGTATATATATATATATATATATATATATATATATATATATATATATATATATATATATATATATAGGGATGATTAGGAGGCCATGATGGACAGGGGCCAATGGGCAAATTTGGCCAGGATGCCTGGGTTACACCCCTACTCTTTATTGAAGGACATCCTGGGATTTTTAATGACCACAGAGAGTCAGGACCTCGGTTTAACGTCTCATCCAAAAGAGAATAAAGTTATTGTCTCCAGAAATAAAGAACAACAACAATTCCTACTTCCTGTTACATAGGCTACCTATAACGATTAAGGGTTACCCTTTATGGTTACACTATATTTTAAGTTGTCTTTGTAACACTGTAATTACACATTTAAGTACTGAGTAAGATTAACTACAGGTACCTACTATAGGGTTAGGTTTAGGGATTGGTTTGGTTATAGTTACATGTAATTATTAGGGCTGGGTAATGACACAAATTTCACAATTTGATTCAATTTTGATTCACAAGCTTGCAATTGGATTCGATTTAATATAGATTATTTTGGATATATATCAGGTACAATTCATGGCAAATTTTCTAAAGGAAAACAAATCTCTTAACCAATGCTGTAAACTATGGGAGTCAGTTGTAGCCTACTAAAATATTGATGGTAAAAATTAACTGATTTGTATACAAACACTTAAATTACACTTTTTTATATAATAATAAAGTTATATGATATATGAACATTTAAATGGTGGCTGTCATAAAAACTTGCCTGATTCATTCAAACATGCATTAAATATTGAAGAACATAAAAAATTATAATGAATATGTAATGAGGTGCATATATTTAGCAAAATGCTCTTTAGAGTAAATTTTTCTGGCTGACAAACGAGTTTATGGACACTGTATATGGTTTTTCTGAGGTAAATGTGACATTACGTGACATTGTTTATAAGCTGTTTTACTGACGTCTTTCCACGGTTGAAACACTGACTGAGCAATTCCATGTGACATGATACAGATTTCGGTAAGTTGTACTCTTAGATGCTCATACATGTTTATTTCGCGCTGTAACTGCTGGTATTAAAGCGAAGGAGATGATCAGTTCACGTGAGCTCCACACTGCCACTTCTCTTGAACTGATCTGCACCAAAACGGCATTTATGTTTTTGAATTCCGTAATAAAATAGAAGTCATTTGAAATCTGAGACTTTGTTTCATATCAATAGTAACAAAGCACAAAGGTTATTGTGATTTATTGGATGGGAGGCACGCTACAATTCCCAGTTCATTCATCAACTGAAAACTAATCGATTCTTGGGATTTAAGAATCGATATCCATTCGCCAAAATGAGAATCAATTAAAATCGAGAAATTGATATTTTTTACCCAGTCCTATAGTAATTATGCATAATTTATAGTTGTTACTATAGTAACTACATGTAACGTGTAACGATGACATTGTAAAATAAAGTGTTACCCACTTTATTTTATGGTGTCTTTGTTACACTTAATTATACATTTAACTACTGAATAATATCAAATAACTACTGTACATGTACTGACTATAGGGTTAGGATTAGGGTTTGGTTTAGGGTTAGTTGCATATAATTATGCATAATTTATAGTTATTGCAATTGTAACTGCATGCAGAATATGTAACAATGACACTAAGATAAGTTACCCAAATTTGTATAATGCCAGCGATGGTCTTCATTGGCTGCCTGTGACCAACGTCTACTTTGACCCTCCCTCAAACACTGTAGTTGTAGATGAGACTGAAAGAGTTCGGCTTCGTGTTGTCAACATGTTGGAAAGTTGCAGTTTTTTTGCAGAGGACTCTCGCTGGATATGATACAGAAAATCGCCATTGTTCGTATCACTGTGTATCAATCGCTGAGGAAAGCCTCTAGAGCTGAAATACCATTATGTTAAAGGGTTAGTTCACCCAAAAATGAAATTTCTTCCATTAATGACTCACCCCAATGTTGTTCCACACCCGTAAGACCTCCGTTCATCATATGGTATCTGCTATCGCACCCCTGCTATCGCACCAGATAACACGTCTTACGTCAGCAGCTTCACTGTGGCGTGTGAACGCGGATTCAAACTAAACCGGAAGAGAAGACAATGCTTAATAAAGTCTTAGTTTTTGTTATTTTTGGACCAAAATGTATTGTTGACGCTTCAAAAGAGTCTAACTAACCAAATGATGTCACATATGGACTACTTTGATGATGTTTTCATTACCTTTCTGGACGTGGACAGCAAAGTGTGCATACACTTACATTCAAAGGACTGAAAGCCCTCGGACTAAATCTAAAATATCTTAAACTGTGTTCCAAGGATGAACGGAGGTCTTACGGGTGTGGAACAACATTGGGGTGAGTCATTAATGGAAGAAATGTCATTTTTGGGTGAACTAACCCTTTAATAGTTGTTTCGTTTCCAACACGCGCTGTAAGCAGTAGACCAATCACAACAGACTGGGCCGTCTGACCAATCAAAGCAGAGCAGACTCGTGGAAAGGAGGGGGTTAAAGAGACTGAATGTTTGAGAAAATGAGGTGATGTGTAATGTATTAAGAGAAAGTGTTTTTTAACACTTGTTGCATGTAAATCTGTAGCAGGAGACCGCCAAAACAAAATCAGGAACCTTCAATAGGGGCACTTTAACTAAACTTTGCATGTAAAGAATGGGATTAAGCGTTTAGAGGAGTGACAAGTGTATTTGAATGGTCTATTGGCTGAATTATATCTCTAATCTACTTACTGTAACAGCATTTGCATGCAGTATGTGATGACAGGAAGAAGATAGACTGAGAGACAATGCTACAATGTTATTCATGTGAGTTCGGCTAACCTGTACACACAGAGCCATGTAAACACACAAAGCTATATGAAATATGTAATATTTTTATATGGGGGGGGGGGGGGTATTTTGGTCGCTTTAGCTTAATATTTCATGACCTTTTTCATGGATTTCCTCTGTATTTTATTTAGGTCATCTGATGCATGCTTTAAAGGCTAAAATAAAATAAAATAAAATAAATAAATAAAATAATAATTAATAAATAAATAAAATAATAAATAAAAATAAATAAATAAACAAAATATTTTTTTATTAATTAATTAATAAAAAATACATACATACATAAATAAAAAATAAAATGAAAATAAAATAAAACAATATAAAAAATAAAATAAAATAAATATTTTTTTTATACAAATTTTGAATATTCTTCTGTACAGCCATTCGGACCGATACTGCTGTGCAATCATTTCAGGATGTTTTTTTTATTTTTATTACTGTGGTACCAATTATTTAAAATACTGTAAATGTCACTTAAAAATGGAAAATGCAGTCGGTTGCTTTACATGACAGCAAGATGCTTTATTCCAGTCTAACTGGCCAAAATAAACTACAAAGTCGACCGGAAATGTGAGACTAGGTGTTTGTAAAATTTGCCTTGGACAGCGGATGTAAAGTATGCTATCAGAAGGATAAGGAGAGAATGGTGTTTGTGAAGTGACATAAATGAGATAACATCTTCTCTATGGCATGATATGCGTGACAAACAATACACGTCAGAATAAACGTCAGAGCCCCTGACCCCTCGCCACTTCCCTACCCTGCTTACAAAAGATAAAGAGAATAGAGCAGAAAAAACTGAATGGCAAGGACTGATGGGACACGTGTGGTGGCCCTGGAATCAACTCTGTCAAGGCAACAGAGAGAATCATCTCTCGCAGCAGAGCTATGCTCTCTCTCTCTCTCTCAGGTCTAAATGGCACATTTGAGTGGCCAAATATACAGAGATTACACTCTAAAAAAAAGGCTCGTAATCATAGGGGAACCTTTTTTAGTGCTATATACACTCTAAAAAAAAAAGCCTCGTAATCATAGGGGAACCTTTTTTAGTGCTATATAGCACCAATTTTGGTGCTTCAGTGGTTCTTCAGCGGTTCTTCAGAGGTGCTATATAGCACCTTAGTCAAAGAACCGGTGAAGAACCTCTGAAGAACCGCTGAAGCGCCGAACCGCACTAAAAAAGGTTCCCCTATGATTACGAGCCAAGAACCATTTTTGGTGCCATAAAGAACCTTTTTTTTTTTAGAGTGGTTAGAGCAGCTGTAGGTCTGTAAATGGCTTTTCTATGCATATATGCATACGGACACGCAAACAACACTTTACTGAAAGGAAATATTAAGAGCCGTTCACACACAAGGTGTTTCTGCATGCTGTCTGCACTATTAAAATAAATCTTTTTTTATTAGTTTTCATTTGAATGATTCTGATATTAACTCAATATATATATTTTTTAATATGCACCTGTAATAGTAAGAAACATCTTTTTACTGTGAGCGATTCACGAGCAAATGACGTATGAGCAGTGTTGTTATTGTTAACTAAAACTATAAGCTAAATAATTTTTGGAAATTTTAAATAAAATAAAATAGAATAAAAAAATGTGATTAAAAAAACTAACTGGAAAAAAAGCTTAAATGAAAATGGCAATCTAAGACTGAAATAAACATAAATTAAATCTAAATAGAAGTATTACAAATAATAATCATAAAAGTACACATAAAATAAAGAACATTATGAATCAAATACTAATTCATCAAAAATTAGTATTGAGTTCCCTTAGCCTGTCTATGATCCCCCAGTGGCTAGAAATGGAGGTGTAAACCAAGCCCTGGGTATTCTGCTCTGCCTTTGAGAAAATGAAGCTCAGATGAGCCGATCTGGAATCTTCCCTGTATGTCGTCATACGGGGAAAGGTTACCTCCCCTTTCTCTGCTTTGCCTGCCAAGAGAAAATGGATTCATTTTTTTCATTTAATTCAGTTGCAATGTCAGCACAGGCTTTAAACAGACTTTTTGACAGCACCGCCACAAACAGTGAGTAACAGTGTCCATTAATGCCTGATCTGTGATCAGTGATTTCTGATGTGTAGCTAATCATTCAAGTTCACACAGACTTTCTTTCTAAATCGTTAAATACTGTTTATGCATCAGTGAATCAAGCCAGTGACTAAACTATCAACTTCACATTGTTTCTCTTAGTAGCATGAAAAAATCTGTCTATTTACATTGTGATTAAACTACAGAGAGCGATCAAAGAACACTCTGTTAATAATTTTCGGAGCTGTCAATCACACGTCGAGAGTGTATCTGCACACTTGCCCAAACTCCCGTTATAATGAATGACGCTGTTATGCTGCACAACAAAGCTCTTACTGTATTCATATCAATATTGTGTTTGCTGTTAGTTGTGGTGAAAGCATCTTGTCAGAGAAATAGCGCTGCAATGACGAGATCACTGCATTCATGTGATAAACAGACTGTCTGTCTACTCAATGCTCATCACTGCAGCCTTTCATGTGATGGGAAAAGATCTAAAAATAAAGCTATAATCAACACTTTCACGATTCTTTAATCTTGACAGCTGTAATAGTAAAAAAAAATGTAGTAAAAGGGAGGGGTTCCACATGTAATACGCATTTCAAATGCAAAGATGTCAGCCAATCAGAACTGTGGGCGTTTACACTGAAGTCTCACCGCAGACACGCCCTTCAAACAGAGCATTCAAGCCATAGGGCTAAAATCAGGATAGAAAAATGCCTTTTATTTTTTAATTATGACATTTTATTATGGAAAAATCATACTAACAATATAAGTACACCTCAGGAAATATTATAAAATACAAAAAAAATCCACATCATGGGACCTTTAAAATAGCACTGCTTATGAACAGGATCTATTTAGTGAATCAAAAACATTCAACTCAGCCAGTGTACTTTGATTCACAAATAAATGACCCTTAAGAGCCGGTTATTTTAGTGAATCAGAAACAGTGCGACCAGGGTTGACTCATTCCTGACACAAATGAATCTTCAAAAAGATGAGTCACTGGTTTGAATTAGTCTAAAACACTGCCGTCTATTTACAGCATTCTGAAAGAATTTCTTTCATATTTATGCAGAATGTACATTAAGGAAATATACCCAAATGAATCAGAAGGAATCATGCTTTGTGAGTCATAATCTAATTTGATCCGAATTTGTAAATCTGTACTGATTCTCAGCCATAATAGACGTGTGCTAGATGGATGTCTTTGGTCATGGTGCATTTGAGGATGTCTATTCGCCCTCAAATTTGTTCAGTTTAGCACACAACATAATAGAGCATATATTTTTTTTATGCATAGGCTATTCAAAGAAACATGGACCACCTAGTGAAATTAGTGGCCACACAACATTGTGAGAACATTTTTCACAGGCTTCAAATCGAGTGCTGTAAAGAGAATGTTGTCCTGGCTTGTGTTTTCATAGCTGGTCTCAATACTGTCTTGTGTTTCACATGTGCAAGCTTTGTTTGATTGAGGCTCACCTTCTCAAGGCCACCCAGCTCACTACTTCATATGTGCAGCTCCAAAACAAAAGCAGGAAATAAGCAACCTGTTCGACCAGATCCTATCAGTGACACTGATATACAAACATGCACACGCAAATGCACTTATTGATCTCTGAGAGCACGCAGAAACGGCCACAAGAGAAGCCGTAGCTTGTCCGCTCCCTTGCGTGAATGTGTGTGACGGCCAGTCTGGTGAGTGCGTCACACAACTGTCTTCCTCTGAGAGCACGGCAGTCTGGTGGATCGTCTGAAGGCACTGGGCTGAGAGAACGGACTCGCGGCAGAATACGTAATGCCACGCGGCGCATCCCCCCTCTTGCACGCTCACATGCACAGACACACTCAATGGCAATGAGTCAGACTGAGACGTCAGATCACCGTCACTGGCCCTCAGCATCAGCACACATCCATCACAAGAAAATCTCACTTTTATCACTACCACCTTCACCCACCACACACACACACACACACTAATGGAATCTTAAAGTTTTGCATATTCATTTCTGTTCAGTTTTACTAAGTGCTCACTATTGACAAATTAAACACTAACATTAGTGTTTTTTTTTATATTATAATATTTATTCATATTTTGAATGAACTATTATATTCAAATTAAGTTTTCATTGTGATTTTAGCTTAAGATTTAGTCATTTTGTTATGTGCTTTTGTCATTTTTACTCGTTTTTCTTCTATTTAGCTTTAATTCATTTCTATATAATTTTTAGTTTTAGTAAGTTACTTAAAATTATTTTATTTCTGTTTATTGGCTTTTTTGTTGTTGAATTTTTGTTCACATTTTAAAGGGTTAGTTCACCCAAAAATGAAAATTCTGTCATTAATTACTCACCCTCATGTCGTTGGACACCCGTAAGACCTCCGTTCATATTCGGAACACAAATGAAGATATTTTAGTTGAAAGCTGATGGCTGAGAAAGGCTTCAGACAGGCCTCCATTGGCATTCAGTACATTGACACTTCCAAGATCCATGAAAGGCACTTAAAACGTCGTTACAAAGTCCATCTCACCACAGTGGCTCTACAATAAGTTTATGATGCGACGACAATAGTTTTTGTGCGCAAAAAAAAATCGAAATAACACCTTTAACCAACTTGTTCTCGACTTCCGTGTGTGCCTCCACGACGTATGCGCGAGAATATGACGCAGATCCGGCGTTCGGACACATGACCCAGAAGCGATTTGTTTACGAGCAGAGGAAGACGCGCGTATCTAAGCTGTTGGATTCTACATTGATCATGCTTTAGGTCTCGGCGTAGTTCTCAAAATGGGCTTAAAGTGTGTATTTCATGGATTCCCGAACGCCGGCGCTACGTCATATTCTCGCGCATGCGTCGTGGAGGCACACACGGAAGACAAGAACAAGTTGGTTAAAGGTGTTATTTTGATTTTTTTTTGCGCACAAAAACTATTGTCGTCTATATTTATTTATTATTAAATTTTCAATCTAATTTTATTATTCTATTCTATTTTTATTTTATTTTATTGTTTTATTTATTTATTTTATTCCAATTACCGGTAAAAAACCTCCAGTTCAAACTTTTTTTTTTTATGTAAAATTATTTACATGACATACTGATTAATTAGTTACTGTACATTAATTGCATACATGCAAACACACACGTACATTTAAAAAAAAAATGTAAATAATTGTATTTGATCAAAAATATAGTAAAACAGTAATATTGTAAAATTTTTATTACAATATAAAATAACTGTTTTCTATGTTAATTTTTGCATTTTTTCCAGTATTCCTTAACAAACAGAAACTGCATCTATACACTACTAAGTTAATCAAAAGTGACCGTAAAGACATTTTTGAATGTGTATATATATATATATATATATATATATATACTGTATATATATATATATATATATGTGCAAGTTAAAGGGGTTCTTCACCGTTGGAAAGAGGAATGTGTATTTAAACTGTCATTTATGTAGTACAAATGTGAAATTATTTTAGAAGTTGGTGCCTTCTAGACTGAAAAAAGACAGAAAATGTATTTTTGGCTCATATGGATGAAAGAACAACTTCCAGAATGCACTTGCTTCGCTGCCCTACGAGGCCACTCCCAAAGCCGTTCCTACCGGTTACATCATTTGCCCACCGTCATGTCCAGTCTAGCGCATTTTCAATTCATGCCTATGGAAGCTTAACTTTCATAGGAATTAATAGAGAACACTCACTTTGCTCTGCACCGCTCCGTTATGAATGCCTGAGCAGCCGTGCGCATTTACATTCTGTCAGTGAGATCCCACCCCTATGGGTGGGTTGAAAACATGCGGAACTAACTCCTACTACTGGCTGTAGTCTCTAGCCTCTGGCCGAAAAAAATAGCGTCATCGGAGGCTTTTTTCCCAGACATAAAATACATAACTCTCGATTGATCATTCGAATATACCGGGTTTCTATTGATAAAGCTTAATGCTAATTGCTGAAATAACCCTTTAAGCTAGTTTAGAAGCATATTGTCAGCCCCATCAAAATCACCACAGTGACCAGCTGATCTTTTCAACATGATCTTTCACAATCTCAAAAGCCTCGCGTGTTTGCTTGCTGGTGAAAGTTGCTCTCTGGAGACCTTGGCAATAAATGCTGCCAACTTGTGAGTGACCAGCTGTCAAGTTCAGTCAGATCCTAGCTATTGGAACCCTTGAGCTCTTAAAAAACCGGGCCCTGCTGGTCCCATCCTTCCTACAGCGATCAGAGGAGGAAGAATGCGAGGGTCAAGCTAATAAGGCTGCTATAATTAGCCTCCCAGATGTGGAGAGTTTCTCCTTGACAACCCCTGACACATCCCCCTCATTAGCAGCAAAGTGTGCAGATCTGGGCATGCAGACCACAGACAGACCGGGCCACATGGGTGAGAGAGAGAACACACTCAACCTCAAATAAGAGCTATTTATGAGCTATTCAATGGTCGGGTGCAGGACATTTTTTGTAACGTTAATTGTGCTAGAAATTCTGACAATGGATTTGACCAAAATGACCTTTCTTCTTCATTTTGATTATGTCTAAAGACAGGTAGAAAACTTTAGATGTTTTCACAGGGGCAAGATTTACTATTCCCACCGGTTTAATTATTTTTCATAATGATATGGGTGATATTTCTTTGATCATCATTTTTTTTCTGATACATTTCTTATCTTTTCATTCGTTTTCATAAGTCACAAGTCATTTCAGGAGTCGCAGCAACGAGCAAGTGGTTTGGCTTTTTAAAAGAAAGGAAATTAATTTTTGATGAATATCGGTTTCGATGACATGCGTTTCCTTGTCAGAGTATCATACATTAAAGGCAGATCTGGTGGAAGCAAGCTGTGCTTTACTGTCACAAGGATTTTCAATCCTCTTTTGTCGGAATGAGAAATAACCCAAAAGTCTTTTTCCCCAGACACTGTGCGAGAGGAACAGAGGGAGAAGGAGACAGTTGACAGAAGACGAGGGACAGGTTGTAGTGTTACTGTGAGACAGACTATGTCTGAAGAAGGGATGATTCATTTCATTTAGAGCCATAATACTCATCTGTCTGATTTTTACATTTCTTTTCCCCTTATTTGAACATCACTGCACAGAATGTCCCCTTCTCAAATGTTCGTTTTCTGAAGAAGTCTGGAAACAATCTGGGGAAGAAAGTGGAAATCTTTGAATCTTAATAATCATAATGAGTCTAAATGCACATTCGTTTACATATTAAACATTCCTATGAGCAATCGAAAACAATACAACCTTTGTGTAGAATTGTATTCCAGGCAAGCCAAATATAAAAGTTAATATTTATACTGCTGGTAAGAAACTCTCCAGGGATAATCTTGACTGAAACTCGCTATTGCCACTAGCATGCTTACTATATTCAGTCTGTCTATATTCAGTCTGTCATCAAGGCATCATTATTTAACTAAGCAGAGCATTATGAGCTACAAAGAATTTAGTTGTGTACATCAACTATTTGGACCAATTCCCACATTCCCATTACACATTCTATGTTTATTGTGTCACATAATTGAAGGGTAAAGTATATACAGTAATGACCTGTAATCAAATCTCAGAGCATTGCTTACAGAGTGAATCTTAGATTATGGTCATTTCAGATAATGTCTGTAAAGGTGAAGTGTGTCATTTCTGTGCCACTAGTGAAACCAAATGTAAAAGCCCAAATGTCCAAAATCACATACTGTCAAAATAACAATGTATTTGATCATGAACTTACTTCTCAACTGTTAAAGGGTTAGTTCACCCAAAAATGAACATTCTGTCAATTATTACTCAAACTCATGTCTTTCCAGACCCGTAAGACACAAGAACCAATGAGGTTCATTCTAGTGTTATGCAGCACGTTTGAGCTTCAGCAAGAACCAATGAGGTTCATTCTCGTGTTATGCATCACGTTTGAGCTTCAGCAAGAACCAATGAGGTTCATTCTCGTGTTATGCATCACGTTTGAGCTTCAGCAAGAACCAATGAGGTTCATTCTCAAGTTACGCAGCACGTTTGAGCTTCAGCAAGAAACAATTAGGTTAATTCTCGTGTTATGCAGCACGTTTGAGCTTCAGCAAGAACCAATGAGGTTCATTCTCGTGTTACGCAGCACGTTTGAGCTTCAGCAAGAACCAATGAGGTTCATTCTTGTGTTATGCATCACGTTTGAGCTTCAGCAAGAACCAATGAGGTTCATTCTCGTGTTACGCAGCACGTTTGAGCTTCCGTAAGAACCAATGAGGTTCATTCTCGTGTTATGCAGCACGTTTGAGCTTCAGCAAGAACCAATGAGGTTCATTCTCGTGTTATGCATCACGTTTGAGCTTCAGCAAGAACCAATGAGGTTCATTCTCGTGTTATGCATCACGTTTGAGCTTCAGCAAGAACCAATGAGGTTCATTCTCAAGTTACGCAGCACGTTTGAGCTTCAGCAAGAAACAATTAGGTTAATTCTCGTGTTATGCAGCACGTTTGAGCTTCAGCAAGAACCAATGAGGTTCATTCTCGTGTTACGCAGCACGTTTGAGCTTCAGCAAGAACCAATGAGGTTCATTCTCGTGTTATGCAGCACGTTTGAGCTTCAGCAAGAACCAATGAGGTTCATTCTCGTGTTACGCAGCACGTTTGAGCTTCAGCAAGAACCAATGAGGTTCATTCTCAAGTTACGCAGCACGTTTGAGCTTCAGCAAGAAACAATGAGGTTCATTCTCGTGTTACGCATCACGTTTGAGCTTCAGCAAGAACCAATTAGGTTAATTCTCGTGTTATGCAGCACGTTTGAGCTTCCGTAAGAACCAATAAGGTTCATTCTCGTGTTACACATCACGTTTGAGCTTCAGCAAGAACCAATGAGGTTCATTCTCGTGTTACACATCACGTTTGAGCTTCAGCAAGAACCAATGAGGTTAATTCTCGTGTTACGCAGCACGTTTGAGCTTCAGCAAGAACCAATGAGGTTCATTCTCGTGTTATGCATCACATTTGAGCTTCAGCAAGAACCAATGAGGTTCATTCTTGTGTTATTTTTGTGTTTTGTTATGGACTAAACCGCTCGAGTCATATGGATTAATTTTACGATTTCTTTTATGAACTTTTTGAAGCGTCCAAGTGGTAGTTGCGTAGCTGTCAATGGAGGGACAGAAAGCTCTCAGATTTCATCAAAAAAATCTTCATTTGTGTTTCGAAGGTGAACAAAAAATATAATATAATATCATAAAATATAAATATTAGATAAAAAAATTGACTTAAAAAACTGAAATGAAAATTAGCTGCCTTGGCAGCTAACTGAAACAACTCAAACTAAAATCAAAATAAAGTTAAATACAAAGAGAAATTTTAAAACACTGCAAAGAATCAGATTGTTTTTAAACAGGTTTCCCTGAACACTACCCAGTTCTGCCATTGGTCAGTTAAACAGAAAGACCCGCCCAAATGCATCTCATTGGTGGAGGTGTTGCTGTGTCAGGCTGGTCAAACAAACAGAGCAATGTTTTGACAGCACCACAGAGCCACAGTGTTTACACTTTCAACCTTTGAATAGTTTACTTAAAGTTGTCTCACTGCATAGTTTACTGTATAAAAGAAGAAAATCACATTGCATAAGCGCAGCAGCTTTGTAGCAATATACAACAGACCAGTTAAAGGCTGGTTTACTTTGTTGTTCTTCTGTTGTGGTTTAAACTCCATTTGGTCACACTTCACCATGAAATCTGACAGCTATATATTTAAAGCCTCCATTATACATCTATGTCCCTCATCTATGATTACTATGTAATCAGCCCTTTATGAGTGGCGGTATACACACGCACGCACAAATACAGCAGTAAAGGCCTATAAAACAGGCAGTGGAGCTGGCGCCGGTGGCCGCAGGGCTGAGATTGGGTTCGTTTTAAAGGGCTAAAGAAGCCTGCTCCGCATTATGAGCACTTCAGAAGAGCTCTCCCTCAGGCACTACGCACTTTGCTGCCTTGATCCCTGCTGTTTACATCCTCACTGCCCGGACAGAAGAAGGAAATAAAAACAAACAATACTGTAAGCATTTGGCGAGCAAAATTCCCGTTCAGATATAGTTGTGGTGTAAATATAATAGGATCCATTCTTAGATAATAGGCTGTGTCTTTTGTTATCACTGTATAATAGAAGAACAGTAAAACGGAAAAAACATCTGTGACATGCCACTAAATTGAGGAATAAAGTCCTGTCTGGACTGTGCTGCGTACCAACTCATGTCTCGACGGTAGAAGAAAAAAACAGTGACATTTGATTCATAAAGCTCCACAAAGAAAACCCTGTGTCCTCCCTCTCGGTATAGCAAACACATGTCATACTACATAGCATATTTATTGCCAGCATGTACAGCGATAGGTTATTGCCATGGAAACCACTCAGAGACACTTGCAGGACATTTCCATCATTTGCAGACTCACATGAAAAAAGCATCTGACGTCAGAGGCCCGACTGTTTATCTTTTTTTCTCTCTCTCTCTTCCTACTCCTCCTTCCTCTATTAGTTTTTACTCTGCTCATTTAGAATGACAAGGTGACTGTCTGACAGACTGCACAATGAGTCAGCGAGCGTTTGCTGCCCCAACCGGTGAACGCATCGGATTTGTCCCAAAGAGATGACGTTAAAACATTGATTTTTACCCCGGGTGAGCACACAACTATTTTTGGCATCAATTATATAAAAGAACAGAAATAATTGTGGCATCTGGGGACTCGCAGTTCCGTTTAATTAAGTTCCATTTAATATACAAGTCTGATGAATGTCTGTCAGAATGCATAATATCATTTCTAGGACGCATCGATGTATATATATATATATATATATATATATATATATATATGTGTGTGTGTGTGTGTGTGTGTGTGTCTGTGTGTGTGTGTGTGTGTGTGTGTGTGTGTGTGTGTGTGTGTGTGTGTGTGTGTGTGTGTGTGTGTGTGTGTGTGTGTGTGTGTGTGTGTGTGTGTGTGTGTGTGTGTGTGTGTGTGTGTGTGTGCTGCCAATTGATTCAAAAAATTAAATAATTGATCACACACATTTTTTCTGTAATCAACCGTGATTAATTGCACCTAACATTAAAGATTTTAATATATTTTTGTATTGTAATAATTTCACATTTCATCTCCAAATGAATGTAGAAACAACATAAAAGACAGTAGGCTCTATTTTAAATATTTGATCTAAGGAAAATACATAAATTGAATAAAATTATCAAACACTTCACAGTCTTCACTGCATGAATGATACATTAAATATAGATTAATACTTATTAAAGGTACAAAGTTTCAGTCAAGAGCAGTGAGTGATTTTCTCTTTGTCTTTTGTTCTTTGATTTAAATGAAAGACAGACATCAAGAGCAGCGGGTTTATTAGGCTGCTGTCACTTTAAGATCTGAAGCACATGACGTGGATCCAGATCTAACATGTCCTCACAACTCTTTGGTTGCGTCCGAAAACCTAGGCAAGAAGGCACCTCGCGAAACTAATTTCGGACTGACTTCTGAGGCAGTGTAACAGTTTAATGATCTACAGCAAAATAGAGAGAGCTTTAATGAGAACTAAACAAATGTTGAATTACTACATTAGTAATTTCTCGCTAGAAATGACATCAGAAGTAGAAAATGTTTGTAAAAAAACCTACATTTACACAAACTGACTAGCAACTTTCGGACGCAATCTTTTTTTTCCAGCTCAACTGTCACAGAATGGAAAGCACAGGATTGTGGGATATCAAAGGCAGCAAAGGATACAAATATGCTGCCTTCGAAAATCGATCAGATGAAGGTCTCTCAGGAGACAGGAAGTGAAACTAACATTAGATTTGGATGTGCCTTGGTGGCTTCCTGCCTTGAAATGTGTCCTCCAAAGGCAGCATTTTACAGCTTTCGGACGCAGCCTTTGTGTTCATTTAACACTTTTAAGACTCATTTAAGACTGTGTTTTACTCAACAAAGTGGACATTTAGGCATACATTTGTGTGTTTTTGTCCGTTCAAGCGCGAAAGAGAACTCAATGAGTCCAGATTTAAGTTCTTATTTTTGCGTCTTATCACGCTTGAATGGTTTAATAGCATGTGAATTAATAATAGTGTGATCATATACTGTAGTGCAGCCAAAGGATGACTGTAAAAATCTGATGCTGCGTTAATTGGGTTAATATTTTTAACGCATTAAACCGGAAAAATAAGACAGCGGCTATTTGCACTAAGTGCAAATAGTGATAGAAGCTATTTACACTAAGTGCAAATAGCGATAGATGCCATTTGTAAATAGCAAGTAAATACAAAGTGTAAATAGAAACTAGATTAGATTTCACTAAGTGAAAATAACACATTTTCTTAGCAATAGATGACATTTACAATAAGTGCAATAAGATGCTATTTACTAAGTCAAATAGCATACTAAGTGAAAATAGTGATATATTCTATTTACACCATGCACTGTAAAAAAAAAAATCAGGTCTCCAATTGAAAATTTTCTAGTGACCGATCACATCAAAATTTTTGAGTTGGCCAAATTGAATTTCTTGAATTTTAATTGAATTCAATTGCATCAATTCACAGAAATTCAATTTGGCCAACTGAAAAATTTAGATGTGATCGGTCACTAGAAAATGTTCAATTGGAGACCTGATTTTTTTTTTTTACAGTGTGTAGTTCTTTGCAATATGTGTAAATAGATGCTATTTATAGTTTATTTTGACAGATACATAATATTTGCACCACAGTATTGTTGTACATTAACAGGATGCAATAATAACATGGAGTGTAAATTATTATATTTATTAAAATTGTTAAATCAATGCCATCTTACATTAGCCCTCCCTACACCTACCCCTACCCAATAAATGCTTTTATTATTATTATTAAACATTTCGTTAGGCACTTTATTTCCATTTTTAGAACATTTTCTTAATTTTTATTTAAAGTAAATGCCTTTCCGATGTGATATGTGATAGGAAAAGAGAGAAGAGCGAGCTCTGCAAAAGGTGGATTCGAACACGGGTCGATCGCATCAAAACCTAGATCTTTAAGCCTTATGCTTTACTCACTACGCCACTGAAAACATTAAAGGGGTGGTAAAACACATTCTTTTGAAGGCTTGACTGTGTTTGTGGGGTGCACTGTAACATGTGTTCATGCTTCGTTTTTAAAAAAATTGCCTTATTTTTCATATATTTGACCTTTATTCTACACTGCTCTGTCCCTCCTTGTAAAACGGTCTGATGCTTTCCGGGTTGTATGAAGCCAGTCCCTCAAAAGTACGCAGTGGGCTCTGATTGGTTAGCTGGCCCAGTGTGTTGTGATTCGCTAACCGCAGTGTACGGTTGTCGGAAACGTCACGCCCCTTACCGGAGGCTGTGCTTTAACAACGGCGTCAATAAAACCATCTGAGCCCGAATCAGACCCAGAACATTTGAGTGAAGATGATCGAGCAGAACCTGTTCAGTCCTCAAGAGTAAAGACTGCGGATCTATAATGATCGCTATTGAATGGCACTTTAACTTTTGTATTTTTAGAACGATTATAGCCAAATATCTGTCGCAAGAACTAACCCAAAACGAACACCAAGCACTGGCTTTAACTAGTAAGTTAGCCAAATCACACACAGAACCATGTTTAGCATGCCTGAAGATAAACAAAACATAAAAGCTCTAATCAAAGAATCATTTACACTAATGCCAAGTTCGCTGTTGAGATTTTAACGTTAGTGTTTGTAACGTTAGGTGTTCGTCGGATAACGTTAAGTATGAATGAGCATTTAACAGACTGGTTTGCAGAACAGCGTTGTCATCTGTTTACTTCCTTGCTACAACCTATTACAGGAAAACACATCGATGAAATATAAATCAGACTTACAGGTTGTGGCCCGTGAACAGCTTCTGTTTGTAAATCCAGCTTTCAGGACAAGCCGTTGTGCATATCCTGTATTGAACTCGCGAAGTTTGTGGAAGTTTGTGTTGTCCTCCGTGAAATGTGCAGCGCGCGCGTCGTGCATCCACGCACCGGCAGTGTTTTTTTCACGCAGCTGACGTTGTTCAAATCTGGCATTGAACTCGCGAAGTTTGTGGAAGTTTGTGTTGTCCTCCGTGAAATGTGCAGCGCGCGCGTCGTGCATCCACGCACTGGCAGTGTTTTTTTCACGCAGCTGACGTTGTGCAAATCCGGCATTGAAATCGCGAAGACGGTGGATGTTTTCCTCTGTTAGATGTGCTGCAGAGAGCCCTGCGCGCCTGATTCCCCGCTGACTCAAACACACGTGCATATAACATGCTGTATGTTAAACGCTCTGCAACGCACCCCCGTCCCAAGGAAGGCTGAGCAGAGCAAGTACCCCAGACCTGCAATCCGGATGGAAATAACAGCGTTTCCTCGGCATCGCGGCAACAACACTCCAGCCTAACTAACTTATACCACAACAGCGCCGCGATACAAAATGGCCTCACCCCCCCTTATTTAATCTTCTCGGAGGAGGGGTTTATGTAAATATTGAGCCTGTTGATGTCACCAACCCTGGAGGAATGTGTGTAGTCGCCTACTGGCCGTTTGCTGTAGTTCTTAGAAACTGATTTCTTTAAAAGCAAATATCTCCCTTTGCTTTAAACTTTGAACGTTGTAACTTTACAGATGTTGTTTATGCTCAAGCAGCAACATTACACGCTAGCTAAAGTTAGAATAGTGAAATCGTGGTTTACCACCCCTTTAATATATTCCTGTTTTTTTTATCTTGTTTTTTTCCAACCAGGCATTGTTAGGCAGAGCTAGCACCTGCCAACAAGGCACGCTTTATGCACTTGGTGTAAATAGACACTGAAAAAATAATCGCATGCGTTGACGCTAATTTTGACAGCCCTAATTTTTACAGTATGTAATGTTCTATTTATTAAAACCAAGTATAGATTTCATCAAGCTAGTGTTTTTACATTTTTACATTTATTTCAAAATAATAACTAAAGGCAGTAACAATTTAAACAATATATATTAT
The DNA here is from genome assembly GCF_949357685.1 of Gobio gobio. Taxonomy (NCBI): domain Eukaryota; kingdom Metazoa; phylum Chordata; class Actinopteri; order Cypriniformes; family Gobionidae; genus Gobio; species Gobio gobio. Next base: position 47,842,268 of record NC_137115.1, read on the forward strand.
TTGTGACCAAATGTTCAGCTTTTCTTTTTAATAGTCTAACTTATTTTCATCAGTGACGCACACGAAGATGTACCTTTAATTTGCCCAAGCTGATTGCTCACTAAAAACCCCCACAGTCATCATGTTTTCAGGCCTTTTAAATTTTTGATGTGACATAAAGCGGTGATATCTGAGTGGCTAAGTTGTTTACTTAGTTTTTTATTAGTCTTCCCATTAACGCCTTCATTGTCTTTATTCAGGCCAATACGAGAATGCGCATGAAAACAAGAGGTGGGATTTAACAAAAACCAATCATATCCAATCATAACCGATCATATCCATTCATAGCACGATGGAGGCATTGCCTCCTCTCACATGACTTTCCCCCATTCATTCTCAATCACCCCCCACAAAACCCACTGCACGCTTTAGGGGGTCAGTAAAACTCAATGGCCTCGCTGTAACTTTACCTGCTGGTGTTGCTGTTAGACAGTGTTACTTAATAAAAACGTGTGACTTTTTAATGTCACATTTTGTAATATTTGCATTGTTTTACTTTTGTAATATTTTCTTATCCAGTTTTTTTGAGGAGACACTGCCTCCCTTGCCTGGTTTAACCTGACTTTGTGTGCCACACGTAGCTTGAATGTACGAATATGACCTGAATCCTGCCACCTTTAATAGCCCTCCTGATGTTAGCGAGCGTCACCTGAAACGCTCATCTGTTCTCGCACAGTATACGGTCTCCCACGCTGCTCTCTGTCTCGTCTCTATAGCAACTGCCAAAGCTCTGACCCCTCCTTGTTTAAGTAACTATCAGAGTGTCTAACCAAACCCTTCTCTGAAAACTCCACGCCATCCAAAGTGCTGCCATCACAAAACCACAATGGCTGTTTTTACCCAGACTGGCCTAGACAAAAATAAGGCCCAGTAAATGCCTTGACTGGAATCAGAGCAGGAATGCCGCCATACTGGAGTCTCCGTCCTCCTGATGAGTGGTGATACGTTGTGGCTCCAGCATAACCCAAAACAATCATTTGAACTCGCTTGTGAAAAACAATTATTCTTTGGCTGAACTTAAAGGCACAGTGTCATAACTTATGTCTATCCAAACCTGTGTGACATTCTGTCTGCAGTGGAAGACAAAAGGAGAAATGTTGTAGACTTTTCACACTGCTTTTCCCCCCATAAAATGACCAGGGACTGTCAGGCTCCTAAAAGGGACATAAAATAGTCCATAAGAGTCTTTTGTGCTAATTTACTGAAATGTTGTATAATTATTAACGTTGTATATAGTTGTAAATTGGTTTTAGTTTTTTTTTTTTTTTCAAAGTAATTTATTCATGCAGCCATTACTCCAGTCTGTCACATAATCCTTCAGAAATCCTTCTAATATGCTGATTTGGTGCTCAAGATACATTTATTATTTGCAATATTGAAAAGAGTTGTGCTGCTTTTTAGTGGAAAGCGTTTCAAAAGATCAGTATTAATTTGAAATAGAAATTAGCCCATGATTTATTCACCCTCAAGTCATCCTAAGTGTATATGTGTATATTTATGGTTGTGTAAGAAAAAAATATCCATATTTAAAACTTTATAAAGTTAATTATTAAACTCAAATTGTGTTCGTCTGAAAGAAGAATGTCATATACACCTAGGATAGGATGGCTTGAGGGTGAGTAAATCATGGGCTAATTTTCATTTTTGGGTGAACTAACCCTTTAATGTTTTTACTGCCATTTTTGATTAATTAATGCATCCATGCTGTATAAAATTATTTATAAAAAAAAAAAAAAAAAAAAACTTTTTTACCATATGCAACGTTTGGAGGTTCAAGTTCAAGTTCAAGGATAAGTGGAGTGTTCCACTTTTTACCAAAAACAGTTGAGAGGTTAGTTTGCATTTAGTATTTGCATTTTCTGTGAAGCTGCTTTGTAACGATATGTATTGTGAAAAGCGCAATACAAATAAATGGGAATTTAATTTAATTAAATTTACTCACCCTCATGTCGTTAACAAAATAATTAATCTCCAACTTGTGTACACGAGAGTACCACGCATGCGTGTTGGGTTGATGCGAGAGCAGACATTGCGTGAATGCGCATCAAAAGTATTTTGTTAATAAAGTGGTAAATTATGTGGGTTTTTTTTGTTTGTTTGTTTTTTTGCGCAAGAAAACCACTCGCCACTTCATAAAATTGAAACCACTGGAGTCACGTGGATTACTTTAACTCTTTCACAGCCACCGTTTTTTAAAGAAAGGTTGCCAGCCACCACAAGCATTTTTTTTATAATTTTCAAAAAATGTTCATGGCCCCCAGAATATTGTGTTGTATGAATATCGGAACGTGCAAAATCTCAAATGAGCTTTTACACAAAACAACAACAAAAAAACATTTTATTCTAGCTGATATGCACTCTTTTATTTATCAGAATGTGGGTAAGTTTAATTAAAAAAGCTACATTTTAAATAAAAAGCGTGTTTTTGATGTAGTTCGATGTATGTTCGAGTTCATCAACACCCCCAAAGCTTCACAGTCCTATAGCTCATCATGGGTCAACATTTCAATCTGTAACATTAGGCAGTTTAGATTTATATGCTGTTTAATGTTGGTGATTGCGTTATTTTACATGTATTTTACATCTTACATATGCTATCGCTTGTTTCTGCCTTCTTTTTCATGTGTTTTGATCAGGAGATTCTGTACTCTTTCAAAAGATGCGTAATGTAAATATCCGTCAATGGAGGGGAAAGAGTTAATGATGTCTTTACCTTTCTGAAACTTAGTGGTAGTTGCATAGGCTGTCAATGGAGGGCCAGAAAGCTCTCAGATTTCATTAACAAGATCTTCATTTGTGTTCCGAAGATGAATGAATGTCTTTGGAACGACATGAGGGTGAGTAATTAATGTCATAATTTTAATTTTTGTTTGAACTAACCCTTTAAAACTCACCCTAGCAAAAACTCCAACATAACAGAGCAGTAAACAGTCTACCCTTTTCTCATCTTGCTCAAAAACCACATAAAATATGTTATTTCGACATTTGCTCTTTCTATCCAGTCACATTCATAGCATGCTGGGAACTAGAAATCCCCTGCCCAGTTTCAGCAATTTTACGTTAACGCCAACGAACATTATTCATGTAGTCCCAATGCAACTTCAGCTATACTCATTTAAATGGATTTCATGCAAAATCCTAAAAGTAGTGTTGTATTTGCAATCTAATTAAATAAAGGCAGCAATCTGCAAAACAAATATAAACATGTTTTATAATTTTTATAACAAATATTTAGCTCTTTTTGGCATGAGCTGCACAATCAGGACTTGTTTCTGGGTCCCACCATTGTGAGTTTTCAGAGGACATGCTGCAGTTTTATAGGCAGGCTTTTGTTGTGAATGGGTGAGGAGAGTTCCAGGACCTCTTTCTCATTTTAGGCTCCTCTGTGCTTAAATCAGCCCCTGAGGACCAATCAGCCCTGAGGGTTTATACACGGGCCCTTTACAACTACCTCCCTTTCCTGCCACCTAAATTTCTCCAGTTTCAAGTCCTCAGGGCTTCATCAAATACTCGCATTTCCTATTAATGCCGGCTGGAAAACAGATATGTGCAACGGACCATGGGAATTATGCAATATCTCATTTATCAGCCTGGAGCTTACAGATTTGAGATTATGATTTGAGGACAGATCCGTGATGCTCAGTTGCAGAATCACACTTCCGAAAACCTTTTGACCTGTTGAGTTTCAAAAGCAGAAAGACTTTATCTCGTGATCTTTCTTGAGGTCATGTGTGGCTTTCTGGAATAGTTTTACTGTCCTCTGTCTTGAAATGGTTGACTCGTCTGACCTACATATCTGTTTTCAAGGGAATTTGACAACTGTGTTAGATATTAAAAGTCATTTGCATTGCATGGCATGCACACATCCATATATCAATGTGTCTCTTTGTGTCTGTACAGCCTATCTGTGCATGTGCTACCTTAAAAAAAAAAGCTGCATGTCCAAAAAGAGAGAGCAAGCAGGTGGAAGCAGCCGCCGGATTTAATTGAAAAATGACTCAAGTCTTTACAAAGAAAATGTATTAGCTGGTCCAGCAAATCATGACTCACAGGTGGGTTTTCATTTTAAACTGATCACAGACCCCATTAAACGCCTAGACTTTGAAACCAATTAGCATTATCACAATACCTGACTGTTGATTCACACTCATGATCAAAGTGAAATCATCCAGTGTCCCCAAAGTCAATTTGCTCAACCCTGAGGAAGCCCAATGCCTGCCATTTGTCTGATAGGGATGCTTTGTCTGCGCAATGCAAGGCTTATTAGTTGCGACATTAAAGGCTTCTTACATCTGCATGTGAGACATGCTTTCAAATGTGCCATGGGAGCACTTTGGCCAAAGATTACATAGGCTATGTCACGTCATATGGTAATCTCTTCTTAGACTCAAACACAAGGCGATGCAGAGTTTGTTCCTGTATCCAAGTGAATTGTATTTCATTCATTTTCCATTTTATATGCTATTCAATAGCTACTCAATAGCACCAGCCCAATGTTGTGTTTTGACAAGCTGGGCAAGTCACAACAGAACTAAGCGATCAACTAGGAAGGTATAAGTAGAAAGTCATAAGAACATTTAAGTAGAGGGTAGGGCTGAACAATTCAGGGGGAATCTAATTGCAAAAAAGTGTGATTGCATTTTAAAGTGTTAAAATTAGCTGTGCTTGTTTGTATTCCAATATTTCAAAAACATTTTAAAAATTGTATTTAAGAAAAATAATTTTCTTGGACAGAACAACTGTAACCTTAAAATATGCTTAGTGACTTTCTTTGGAAGGTGTCTTATGGAACCAATACAATTCAAGAATAAGATTATATAACATATATGATGTTTTAAGCAATATTTTTATATATTAAATCTATATGTCATATTTCGCCGTTAGTGGTCGCTTATTCAATACAAAGGCATAGCTTGATGACGCCTTGTTGTCACGGAGCTTTTATTATGCCGCAGACGAGCGCTTCCGCTTCTTCCGCTCATGTGTATGTGGGGTAATGCAGCGCTGTTTTATCATATTAGATACATTTGAGTGTGTTGAAAGTTATGTTATAATGCTACTCTGTGCATTTGCTCGGCAGCTACTATGAGACATGTACACACTGCAGTAAGCTAGATCGATATTAGACATGGTAAAACATGGCACTCGCGGTAAGATTTAAACAATAATACTAACTTTGTTGAGCTATATAGCAATGATTTTTTTTTTCTGTCGATGAATGTATCCAAACAGTTGCTCACCTGTCTAATAAAACATATAATATATTAAAGCGTCTTTGGTGTTTTCATGCTTTCTACAAAATAAAACCGGAAATCGAGGGTGACGCGGGTATGATGTCATTGATAGGCAACGCACCGACACAGTCCGTGTCCTGGTTAAAATTGCTTATTTCTCTAGATTTAAACGTTGGAAACATTGGAAACACACATAAATGTAAGTACAAAAGTCAACAAAATATATAAAATTTTTCTAGTGGGTTTTTTAATAATGGGCGACGTTTAGATGAATATATGCAAGTTACTGAGCGCTTTCCTCTCAGTAACAAAATAAACAAAACTTAAAAGAGCAATTAATACGCATCCAATCATAGCGATGTGGAAATGTTTGCACAAGCTCTGTGATTCACCGGCATCATGTCGACAGATGAGGTAATTAAAGTTACACTGTTATGATAACAGTTTTAAAGTATTTTCAGACTATAGACTATAGGTCTGGCTATGTGAGACTATAGTTTGAATTAATGTCTTTACATGACACATTAACATTACAGTACAGAATAGCTCTTTCTACATTTTCCTGAACATAATGCCGTGTTCCAGGCAACCCGTAACCCGTGTTTTTCCAACCTTCTACCCGTGAAAGTGCACTGGAACGGCAGTCAAACCCGTGACTTCCCACCCGTGAACTCGTACTAGATCGATGTACTCCCAGTTACGAGTTCTGACATCACATAGCCCGCAAAACAACAATGGCAGCCCCCACGGATGCGGTGTTTACGTAAAAAATAAAAGGTATAGCAGCTTCTCTTGCCTTATGCGTTGTTTTTTTTCTCCTCCGTTTCCCTCAAGTAAGCAATGAGTAAGCACCTTTGGCGATAGAAATGATAGTAAATGAGCATAAGCCCTGTACGGTCCACCATGTTTTGTTTACATCTAGCTACCACAATTCCTTGCGCTCAGGCAGTTTGGCGTGACTTTGCCTGGAATGCTACAAAGTCGTGAGTCGTGAATCGTGAGTCGTGGTTTGAAGTCGTAACTTAGGCTGCGTTCACACTGCAGGGCTTAATGCTCAATTCCGATTTTTTGAAAAAATGCGATTTTTTTGCAAGGCCGTTCACATTTCCAATTAAATGCGACCTTTTGTGATCTCCTGTGTGAACGTGAAATGACCCAGAAGTGACCCGCATGCGCAGAAGAGTACTCAACGGTCAACGACGTCACTTGTTGTTTACGGAAGTAGCCAAATATGGGTGTCAGCATTGGAGTTCGTTTAGCTTTATTAAAGTTATTTTCGCAACGGAGCCAGCACCATTACAACCTTCTCATGTTAAGAAGAAAATTAAAAAAGAGGAGGAGAGCAAGGTTTTTGGCCATGGCGTTTTGTGGAGCAGTGGTAGCAACGTCGGTACAGAGAAACGTGTGGGTGCGGAGCCGCCTACTTCAACGTACAATGATGACGTTTGTAGCGTATCAACGACGTGCGGGTCAGATACATGTGACCTGGCAGTTCAGACTGAAGACGCATTTCAAAAGATCGGATATGTATCGGATTTGGACCACATACCCAAGTGGCCTGGGTCGCATTTGAAAAGATCGGATCTGTGTCGTTCAGACTGTCATGAAAAGATCAGATACAGGTCGCATAAGGGCAAAAAAAAATCGGAATTGGGTCGTTTCAGCCTGCAGTGTGAACGCAGCCTTAGGGGCTCAAAAACCTGCCTGGAATGCAGCATAAGCATGCACTACATTGAACGGCAGAGAGTCACTTCTTTTTGATTTTCCCGGCAAAAACATTACTTCACATAAAAATCACGTGCTTTCAACTTAGGAAGTCTGTGAAGGACTTGTTTTTTACGTTTATATACAAGCTGTTCACACACTGGCAATAAAGAAGCACTTAAAAAAAATTAAAATAAAAATAATAATAATAATATATATATATATATATAATATATATATATATATATATATATATATATATATATATATATATATATATATATATATATATATATATATCAGGGCTGTCAAAAGATTAATCGCGATTAATCGCATCCAAAATAAAAGTTTGTGTTTACATAATATATATGTGTGTGTACTCTGTTAATTATTATTTATAAATAAATACACACACAAGCATGTATATATTTAAGAAAAAAAAATATTATTTTTATATATAAAACATTTATATTTATATATATTATAGATTATATAAATGTATATACAGTATATACATGCAAATATTTCTTAAATATATACATGAATGTGTGTGTATTTATATATAAATAATAATTAACAGAGTACACACACATATATTATGTAAACACAAACTTTTATTTTGGATGCGATTAATCGCGATTAATCTTTTGACAGCCCTAATATATATATATTTAAATATATATAATTTCTTTGTTATTAAAATTCAACATTGAATAATTTTAGTAAAAAATTGTATATGAGCTATAACTGGGCCCTTTTTCACTAGTGTATAAAAAAAAGCATGTGTTGTTTTGTAATGTCTCCAGTACAGGCAGAAGCGAGTCATTCCCCAGCAAGGGTCGTGGTTACAGGCGATGGACTCTTTCCAGTTACCAGATCCTCCTTTGATAAAAACACAAAAAGAACATACACACTCACTTCCACACGGAAACAGTCACTGAAACATTAAAAAAGAAAGTCAAAGTGTGTCACAAAGACCAGGCTTCTCTTTTCATTGCATGGCTTGGTTTTCTTACTGCATAATATGTGCAATTATAAAGAGTTAAAAGATAAAAGACCAGCCAAAAAAGGATCAAGGCCAGAGGAACAAATACATTTGTGCAGCAAAAGGGCAGTTTCTTTCTGCATAGTGGGTCAAGGAGAGAAGTGGTTGGTTATTATTGGGCACTTCATCGGTGTTGTTAACCTATTAGATAAATCTAAGTACAGTACAGTGTGTGCTCTGTTCCAGTGTGGTGCCATGTTACATAATGAATATACTTTGACCTCTTGAGAAATAAGGGGAGGGGAACACTTTAGCTAAATTTGGACAGCATGTTATGATCTGCACCGGCTCTGTTCTGGTTCACAGCCATTTAACTGACAGAAAAGTATATTTACAGTGGCATGTGTCTGTTGTGTATGGTCATATGAGGCCGTTTTGCGTGTGTTGTGGAAAACTCTCATTCAAATGAATGTAAGTGGAGTAGCTACTGTACAGCAAGGAGTGAAAAAAGCGCATCGTAGCCTGAAGTGTTTTACTAAGCCAAAAGATCAATTACTCACAAGCTGTACCTTAGATGAACTTCCTTTTATTTTCATTTGGAGTAGAAAAAAAATCACACAAGAGCACTAAGAAAACTGCAGGATTAAAACAAATGAAAAGCAAGACAGTCTGGCCAAGAGTTCCTTGTCACTTTGCCAGCTCTATTGTATCGTAAGGTGCCTGTTTTAGCAAACAAAAATAAATCAAAGAAAAAGGCAATGTGAATTATCATTTTCTATAATGTGACGTATTTGAAAAATGGGCGTTACATACCAGAATGGAGCCTTACCAAATGCTGCCCACAAACCTGTGTGGCCAATGCCATGGGGGAAAATTAGTTTTTAAAAAAGAGGAAGTTATTACATATTGATCAGGAAAACATTCATTGCATGAATTGTTCACAAGTTGAGCAATAACGTATAAAATGTGCATTAATTCATAATAATGACCCTACTTATTATATTTCCTATATTTAATTGAGACACACATAAATGTGTCAATACACTATGCAGCTGAAATATGCATGAGGATATAACAGAGCTATCACCTTACACCCTGCTTCGCACGCCAATGACAATGTAGGTTCAGTGACTGGATCTCATTTCACTGTGGAAGGGAAGGAAGTGAGCTGAACCTTAGAAGTGTTATTGTTATAATCTGCTCTAATATCACGTACAAATAATGTGACTGACACTGATGGAAAGCTGCTATCATTAAAAGGGCTTTTATGGTTTTAATGTAGACAAACTGATAAGGAATTATACACGCTTCCTCTTTTGCGATCTGTGAATCTCAGTATGCACAAACAGACTTCATATGAAGCGTTTTCCCAAATAATGGCTGTCAATAGCTGCCAAGAATCATTGAAAATTGATTAAATATTTACCTAACATTTTTTTTTTTTACTTCTGTCCCTCCTTCCAATCAAATATCAAATCCTATTCAAAGTGATTGATTAACTAATTAAATGGACCCTGAACTGCATCCACATACACACGCACACACACACACACGCACACGCGCACACGCACACACACATTACTCTGTGTGGGGACTCTCCATAGGCGTAATGGTTTTTATACTGTACAAACTGTAACAAACTTTCTAACAAAACTTTCTGAATTTTTACATTTAAAAAAATAAAATAAAAATTATTTCGTATTCATTTCTCTTGTGGGCTGCCCGGTCACCACATTGTAGGTGATTTCAGGTTTTACTATCTTTGTGCGGACTTTTTGTCCCTACAATGTATTATAAACCTGTACACACACACATTTACATTTTCAAAAAACATAATTTAGTCTGATTTATAAGCTGTTTTTTTCATGGGGACCAAAAAATGGCCCCACACGGACAAGGATTTCGGATATTGCCATCTTTGTGGGGACATTTTGTCCTCATAACGTGGGGTTCACCTGTACTACACACACACACATTGGGTTTTCATGTTTTTTAAGGACTTAACATAAACATTATGATTTTTATGTTGTACAAACTGTATATTCTATCCCCGGCCCCGACCATCACAGAAAACTTTCTGCATTTTTACATTTTCAAAAAACATCCCTTAGTCTGATTTATAAGCTGTTTTTTTCATGGGGACCAAAAAATGGCCCCACACGGACAAGGATTTCGGATATTGCCACCTTTGTGTGTACATTTTGTCCCCATTACGTAGGGCCATAGCCACCATAGGCATTGAGGTGGACAATCCACCCCCGAAACCCCCCGAAACTTAAAAAGTTTCATCCTTAGGTTTCTGAGGAGAGTTATTGAAGCCTTAAAGTGGCCGTTGCCATCTTGGCAGTAATATCAATCCCGAATAACAGAAAATGGGCAAAGAGGCGGGACGTGGGTGGAGCTGAAGTGACTTGATGACTAACAGACAGCAACATGACTCAACGTGATAAAGTTATAAAAAAAATTCACCCCCCTCAGAGTTGTCATGAAGGGCAAAATTTGCCGTATACACCAAAACCACAATTTGTACCAGGCTGTAAAGTTGGGCATTTTAACATCTGGAGCCTGTCCCTAGCTGCCAGTCAATGAATTGCAGTTTAAGTCACTTCCGTATTATTGGCTTCAAGAGAAACTGGGGGAGGTTGCCGCTTGATAAATTCCAACATGACGCTTTTAGTGAAAAAGTGCGTGCGTGATAAGATATACATAGATAAACATACTATTTAACTACAGTTTTACAATGGACATGTTTAACGACCCACAGTAACATACAGTGATGCAAACTACTCAACTATTTTAATGTAATTTCGCCATTTTAAATTAAAAAATATGCTATCATTTAAATGATGATGTCAGAACTGAATGTGACGAGACAAGAAGTTTTTTTTTTTTTGACATATCAGACATACAAACGAGTGAATGTGGGCATATTTTTTTATTAAATATTATATGCAAATGGATTACATCACAAATATATAGGCTATAATTAGACCAGGAACTTCTTTTGCCATTATTATTTCTTTATTCCCTTAAATCCTTTTTAATCCTTTAATTATTTAACTTCTTTAAAAAAAAAAGGCCACCCCTCCCCCATTCAAAAAACAAAACAACAACAAAAAACTTTGGTTCCCCCCAAATGTGCACACAAATAAGAATGTACACATACATACAACGCTGCTCCTATGCTATACAATTTTGGTTCCTGTATATTTTATAGTTCATAACAGAACATTTCATGAACTGATGTTACACACATACCTTACACACATCTACTTTGTACTTTCAATTATACTGATAACTAACATCATAAAACAGATGATGAATTAAAGTTCACCAAAACTGCCCTTACCATGAACTATGACTATATACAGAGCACAGTGTTATCATATAAAAAACAAAACACCATCAGGGTAACTAAACAACATTAAACGTGATATATAAATAACTGATAACTAAAATAATACGAAACATAATTACCTTCAATTAAATAGTTATTTAATAATGATTTAAATTGATACATTTATAACATTTTAAAAGTAGGAATTTTCTATACATTTTTATATAGTTTGTGGTAAGTCAGATTTCTTTTTTTTTTATTTTATGCTCACCAAGGCTGCCTTTATTTGATACAAAATACAGTAAAAATCTGTAATAATTTAAATTGAAATATTATTATTTGAAATGACTTTTGTAATGTACTGTATTCTTGTGATGACAAAGCTGTATTTTCAGCATCATTACTCTAGTCTTCAATGTTTATACAGTCAATATTATACAAAGTTAGCATTCACTCTGATTCTGATAATAGTTAAATTGTGTGTTTTGTGCTTCTCATTAAGTTGCACAAAGCAGCAGCACAAACCTACAGTTCCATGCTATCTAGTTTCTTTGAAAAAGCTTTGGATTTATGTCAGCTCACCAGCTGACTGATATTAACACTCCAGTTTACAGAAATACCATGGAAAAACTCCAGCTGTACAAACATGTATGTTTGGGTTGAAGAACATCAAACTGTGACAATCTAGCAGGTTAGCTGACTCTTTCACACCAGGCTTGATCCTCTTTTATCTCACGAGAACACACTTAATAAATGTGCACAGTGCAATTGACTCAGTTTCAGGCCTTTTATTTGTCAGTCTATTGATTTATGTGCAGTCAGGTGACCAAGTACTGAGAGTAATAAGGCCAGATAAGGTTTTGTGGGAAAGGTGGTATATCCCATAGACCCCTGGGATCCTCCTGTTCAGCTCCTGAAACGTCTCTGTCAGCTCGAGCACGTTCATGATCTCATAGCTCTTTGCAGCAAATGCTGTGTTGGCAGAGAAAAGTAGGGTATATATAGGGTTACATATTATTATCATTGCCATGTGTGGATGGGAAATGAGTTCTGTGATAAATCACAAAACATGAAACAGATCTTGTAAGAGGCTATTTGGAAACCACTGCCTTGGATGATAAATATTGACAGAGGTATCGATGCGCTAAGAGATGTGACAGAAGTGATGCATCGAGCAGTCAATCAGAGAGAAAGAGGGATGCTTGCTTTTTGTGATGGACCGAGTTATCAGGTATTTGTCATTGGAATTCATAGTACAGCCACGAATATATACGTTATATGTTCTATGAATTCCAATGACAAATACCTGGTAACTCGGTCCATCTCACAAATACATATATATATATATATATATATATACACATTGCCAAAAGTTTTGGGACACCCCTCCAAATCATTGAATTCAGGTGTTTCAATCACTTCCATGACCACAGGTGTATAAAATCAAGCACTAGGCATGCAGACGCTTCTACAAACATTTGTGAAAGAATGGGTCGCTCTCAGGAGCTCAGTGAATTCAAGCATGGTACCGTGATAGGTTGCCACCTGTGCAATAAGTCCATATGTGAAATTTCCCCACTACTAAATATTCTATGGTCAACTGTTAGTGGCATTATAACAAAGTGGAAGCAATTGGGAACAACAGAAACTCAGCCACGAAGTGGTAGGCCACGTAAAATCACAGAGCGGGGTCAGCGCATGCTGAGGCGCACAGTGCGCAGAAGTCGCCAACTTTCTGCAGAGTCAATAGCTACAGACCTCCAAACTTCATGTGGCCTTCAGATTAGCTCAAGAACAGTGCATAGAGAGCTTCATGGAATGGGTTTCCATGGTCAAGCAGCTGTGTCTGAGCCTTACATCACCAAGTGCAATGCAAAGCGTTGGATGCAGTGGTGTAAAGCACACCGCCACTGGACTCTAGAGCAGCGGAGACGTGTTCTCTGGAGTGACGAATCACACTTCTCTGTCTGGCAATCCGGTGGATGAGTCAGTTGTCAGTTGCCAGGAGAACAGTTTTTCTGGGGTTGGGCTTGGCCCCTTAGTTCCAGCTTCTGCATACCAGGACATTTTGGACAATTTCATGCTCCCAACTTTGTGGGAACAGTTTGGGGATGGCCCCTTCCTGTTCCAACATGACTGCGCACCAGTGTACAAAGCAAGGTCCATAAAGACATGGATGAGCGAGTTTGGTGTGGAGGAACTTGACTGGCCTGACCTCAGCCCAATAGAACGCATTTGGGATGAATTACAGCAGAGACTGCGAGCCAGGCCTTCTCGTCCAACATCAGTGCCTGACCTCACAAATGCGCTTCTAGAAGAATGGTCAAAAATTCCCATAAACACACCCCTAAACCTTGTGGAAAGCCTTCCCAGAAGAGTTGAAGCTGTTATAGCTGCAAAGGGTGGGCCAACTCCATATTAAACCCTACGGATTAAGAATGGGATGTCATTCAAATTCATGTTCATGTAAAGGCAGGCGTCCGAAAACTTTTGGCAATATAGTGTATATATTCATTAGATTAGTTTAGATTATAGCTCATTAACCAACACAGTCTTGTGCAAAGTTATTATAATTTCTCTGAGATGGCAAAATCGGAATAATTAGGCAAAATATTACGAGCTGTACAGCAAGAGTATTGAATAGCCCAATTATATAAAGTGCCTAAAATAGCCTAATTTAATAAAGTGAAAGAAACGTATTAAAAATATGAAGGGAAAATATGAGGTTCATTTTAGAACTACTGTTTTTTTCCCCCCGCATAATTCATTGCATTCCCAATGAACCAAACATAAAAACAGCCAAACTCAACAAAACAACTTTTTACAATGTTAATTCAAAATAATGCTCAAGGAAAATCACAGAGAAATTTGTAGTCCACCAGAAAAGCAAGCAAAACATTTTCCATCATGTCATCTTCAATCATTTCTACCACCCTAAAGAATACTAAAAGAATACAGCTTTTTTTTTTTGACGCAAGCCTCAATCCGCCAGAGCATATGGTCTTCTAAAGAGGCCTCTGTCAGTACAAGAGTTCAGATCTGGGCAAAGTGAGGACAGTGCACACACACACACACACACACACACACACACACACATTGGATACAAGCCCTTTGCCTCTCACAAGGCAGCAGGCAGCCAATGTTCAAAACTGCAGACCCCCCCCCCCCCCCCTCTCTCTCTCTCTCTCTGTCTCTCGCTCTCCTCTCAAACAAAAACAACCACAATATCGCAGCACAAAAATAACAGACTTACTCGAAAGAAGATATATTTTAAAGAGAGAGGGAGAATAAAAATAGCTTCCACAAACTGGCAACATCTCCAAAACTGTCTAACAGTAATTGAAGTATCTACAGTACAGAATAAAAGGAATCAGGGAGACACCAAAGATAAATAGGTAGTAGACAGACAGACAGACGGACGGATAGATGGATGTAGTGGCAAATATTCAACAACTAGTGAAGAGCAAATGATTTAGATCAGATCTTTCAGTGGACTGAGATCATGTGAATGAATGGAGCTTCATTGCTGTGTATGTGTTTTATTGGCAGGGAGCCTGATATACCAGCCTGGGCACCTCTCCTGTATCAGCTGCAACTCCTGGGCTTCAGAGAAAAGCAAGACCCCCTTTCACTGCCCATCCCCGACCGGATCCGAATCGGCAACCAGAAACGCGAACGAGGCAACTTCTACTTCACGAGGGAAGAGTACAGCATGGCAGCTCAGGCTTACTGCATGGCTTTAGATGTGCTTACAACACATGGTAATTCAAACCACAGTGCCCTTTAAACACCTGTGTCACATAATGCATTAAGCAGGAACAAGCCAGGACATGCGGAAACATTCAAGCACACACACAAATGCATAAAGGCACAGATCTCAACAATAAGAAAAAAAAAATCTTTATAAAACGGAATATTTTATGTTATAGAATATTTCTTTCTATTATTATGCATGGATAATGGAGTATTTTCTTTATAATTTTGTATTAAAAGCATTGCATATTACTATAAAAACTAAGCTAATTACTATATACAAATACCACTGTTTAACTCCAACTAATACCATAAGTAAACCCATACTCATACACACCATATCATTTTGCTATTGGCTTCATTATATCTAATAAATCATTCAATGGTGATGGAGAAAACCCCTGTAATAGCTCTCAATCCAGCCCAGTTCTAGCAGCTCAGCTAATCTATTTGATCAATAATCATGTCATTGGAATGCTCAGTCATGTCTGCAAGCTGTGACCACCCCAAGTAACGCTCCTATTAAACCCTGCGCTAATCAAACGTAATAAATCTACATGTTATTTCCACCTCCTTAATCATGGTAATTGCTGGAAAGCCTGGCCCATCTTGAGAGGAACGTTTGACAGTAATGAGACAGTAAAGTGCAAAGCACCGCTTTGGATTAGACCCTGATAATGACCACATATGCAGAAGTGATCTCCACATCGCCACAGTCTCCACTGACCACTCAAGCATCACATATTAGACTCTCCTTCATTTTCTACATTTATATACATATCCCACTAAGCAGATATTTTATGAATTATTTCGGGAAAAGATTTTGTGTAAGACGAACACCAAGTCGCTCTGATATAGTATCCAATAAAATGTTACTGTAGGCCACATGTTTTCCACAATCAGCAATCCCATTTCATCAATCAATAATAGGCTACATTTATGCAGTTTCACATGGCCATTCACACAGAACACATTTTTGCATTCATGAATCAACATTTAAGAATAAATAATACAACATTTTGAATGAATGAATGAATGAATTCATGTTTATGAATGAAGGAATGAATCGACGTTTATGAATGAATGAATCATTGTTTTTGAATGAATGAAAGTTTATGAATGAATCAATCAATGTTTATGAATGAATGAATCAATGTTTATGAATGAAAGAATGAATCAACGTTTATGAATGAATTAATGAATGTTTATGAATGAATGAATCAATTTTTATGAATGAAGGAATCAATGTTTATGAATGAAGGAATCAATGTTTATGAATGAAGGAATTAATCAATGTTTATTAATTAATTAATGTTTATGAATGAATCAACGTTTTTGAATGAATGAATCAATGTTTATGAATGAATCAATATTTATGAATGAATGAATCAATGTTTATGAATGAATGAATCAATGTTTATGAATGAAGGAATGAATCAACGTTTATGAATGAGTCAACGTTTATGAATGAAGGAATGAATCAACGTTTATGAATGAGTCAACGTTTATGAATGAATGAATGTTTATGAATGAATGAATGAATCAACGTTTATGAATGAGTAAACATTTATGAATTAATTAATCAACGTTTATGAATGAATGAATCAACGTTTATGAATGAATTAATCGACATGTATGAATGAATGAGTAAACATTTATGAATTAATTAATCAACGTTTATGAATGAATGAATCAACGTTTCTGAATGAATGAGTCAACGCTTATGAATGAATCGACATGTATGAATGAATGAGTGAACATTTATTAATTAATTAATCAACGCTTATGAATGAGTGAGTCAATGTTTATGAATGAATGAATCAATGTTTAAGAATGATTGAATCAATGTTTATCAATGAAGGAATGAATCAACGTTTATGAACGAATGAGTCAACGTTTATGAATCGATATTTATGAATGAATGAGTCAACGTTTATGAATGAATGAATCAATGTTTATGAATGAATGAATCAATGTTTATGAATGAATGAATCAACGTTTATGAATGAATGAATGAATGAATGAATGAATGAATGACAGTTTATTAATGAATCAATGTTTATAAATTAATTAATGAATCAATGTTTATGAATTAATCAACATTAATGAATTAAAGAATCCACTTTTATGAATTAATGATTGAATCAGCGTTTATGAATGAATGAGTCAATGTTTATGAATGAATAAATGTTTATGAATTAATGAATCAATTAAAGTTTATGAATGAATCAATTAATTAACATTTATGAATGAATTAATTAATCAACGTTTATGGATGAATGAATGAATCAATGTTTATGAATCAACCAATCAAATTTCATGAATTAATCAACATTTATGAATGAATGAACGAATCAACGTTTATGAATGAATGAATGAATGAATCCACCTACTGGCGCAACAATGTAACCTGCGATGTAAAATCCCCACCCCTAATGCACAGGCTGGCAGTCTCTCTGGAACAAACAGTCAAAATAGAGCTTTTGAACCAATTGCTTCACAAAATGATTCACTTGATCAGAATGGTGTACATGCAATGAAAACTCAGCCCAAACATGCATAAAATCACATTGTGCCAACAAATTGCAAATGTTTTATTGAAAGCGTAGTCTATTAAATGGAATTAACAAATCACCTCATTATGGACTATGTATAATATGTGTTATTTTAGGGCTTGTTTGGTTTGTTTTATGGAAGGCTTGGTTAATCAGGCCAATACGAGAACCAAACTACAACTTTTGCTTTTAATTATACAATTGGGTCATTAAAAGTGTCTAAAATTGCATAAACTGATCGGAGATAAGGCTTTAAACCATGGCATATAGACACTATTTCATGGGTTCACAGAGAACGTAGCAAAGCCTTGTTTACCAAAATCACCTGACTCTGGCATTTTGACATGCACTCTGAATCATTCGTTCGAAAAAATGAATTTAAAGCTTTTATAAAGCAGTGTTTTGAATCCCTAGTGAAAATTCCAAGTGCTGTTGGAATGTTACATCCGCACTCTTGGAACACTGCTTGACCAATCAGTTACTGTACGGATTTATCATTTCTCTGAAATGAAAGGTTGGTGTTATGCATTTGGTGGTTGGTCTGTACATTTGTGTCCTCCTACAGACGGTCAAAGCTGTGTGTCAGAGGAGGAAGAAGAAGAGGTGAACGACTACCGGGTAAAATGTCTGAATAACCTGGCAGCAGCACAGCTGAAGCTTGGACAGTTCGATGAGGCGCTGCACACCAGTCAAGATGTGCTGTTTCTCGATCCCCAGAATGTCAAAGCGTTATTCAGAAAAGGAAAGGTATGTATGGGTGAATATTATTCTAAGCTAGGTGAGTAGCCCTGCACAGTTAAAGAGATAGTTCACCAAAAAATGAAAATTCTGTCATTAATTACTAACCCCTGTCGTTCCAAACCCGTAAGACATTCGTTCGTCTTCAAGATATTTTTGATGACATTTGAGAGCTTTCTGTCACTCCATTCGTTCCGAAGACGAATGAAAGTCTAACAGGTTTGGAATGACATGAGGGTGAGTAATTGACAGAATTTTCATTTTTGGGTCAACTATCCCTTTAAGCTTCAACCCTAATTAAAGGGTTAGTTCACCCAAAAATGAAAATTCTGTCATTAATTACTCACCCTCATGTCGTTCGACACCCGTAAGACCTCCGTTCATCTTCGGAACACAAATGAAGATATTTTAGTTGAAAGCTGATGGCTGAGAAAGGCTTCAGACAGGCCTCCATTGGCATTCAGTACATTGACACTTCCAAGATCCATTAAAGGCACTTAAAACGTTGTTACAAAGTCTATTTCACCACAGTGGCTCTACAATAAGTTTACGATGCGACGACAATAGTTTTTGTGCGCAAAAAAAAATCAAAATAACACCTTTAACCAACTTGTTCTCGACTTCCGTGTATGCCTCCACGACGCATGCGCGAGAATATGACGCAGATCTGGCGTTCGGACACATGACCCAGAAGCGATTTGTTTACGAGCAGAGGAAGACGCGCGTGTCTAAGCTGTTGGATTCTACATTGATCATGCTTTAGGTCTCGGCGTAGTGCTCAAAATGGGGTTAAAGTGTGTATTTCATGGATTCCTGAACGCCGGCGCTACGTCATATTCTTGCGCATGCGTCGTGGAGGCACACACGGAAGTCGAGAACAAGTTGGTTAAAGGTGTTATTTTGATTTTTTTTTTCGCACAAAAACTATTGTCGTCGCATCGTAAACTTATTGTAGAGTCACTGTGGTGAGATGGACTTTGTAACGACGTTTTAAGTGCCTTTCATGGATCTTGGAAGTGTCAATGTACTGAATGCCAATGGAGGCCTATCTGAAGCCTTTCTCAGCCATCAGCTTTCAACTAAAATATCTTCATTTGTGTTCCGAAGATGAACGGAGGTCTTACGGGTGTCGAACGACATGAGGGTGAGTAATTAATGACAGAATTTTCATTTTTGGGTGAACTAACCCTTTAAACGCACTTGATCAAGCTAACCAAGTCCTTCAGGCTTATTTGAAAACTACAAATATGTGTGTTGGATCAGGGTTGGAACTAAACTCTGCAGGACTGAGTTTGACACCCCTGATTTAGAGCTACTTTTGCCAAGGTTTATCTTTCCATCTGGATTGTACTTTTTCTTCTTGTTGTGCTTAAAACACTGTCATATTAACTGTAATCTGGAAATGTAAAATGTGTCTGCAGCTTTTATCAGACAAGGGTGAGTATGAGGAGGCCATGGAGACCCTGAAGAAGGCTTTGAAACTGGAGCCGTCCACTAAGGTGAGAGACGTAACCGTATCTCCGGAACACATCTAAATTTCACGTGAGCTAGCAACAGAAAATCCCATTAGTAGCTATTTACAGTTCAACCAAGGCCATTGTGAAATACATGCCCTAACTGGAGCAGTCATATAGTTTTATTTCAATGTCAACTCATCTCACTGTGGGTCAGGGATGAAGTGTTTTTATTTAATGAAAGGTGCATGTAATATTTAGGTTTATGATTCTGTTGAGCTTTCAGTGTTCATGAGTACTTTACAAAAATACTTTAAATGAGTCCCGCAACAGAGAATGATTCATGGCTCTGTTCAGGATTGTGGATTGATTTGGCCTAGTTAAGACATGAACAAAATGGCTGGCCACTTCTAAATATTTTTTAAATATTCATGGACCCATCACAGTTTTCCAACAGGCCTGTTTACAAT
Source organism: Gobio gobio (assembly GCF_949357685.1). Classification (NCBI taxonomy): domain Eukaryota; kingdom Metazoa; phylum Chordata; class Actinopteri; order Cypriniformes; family Gobionidae; genus Gobio; species Gobio gobio. Next base: position 47,862,537 of record NC_137115.1, read on the forward strand.
AATAAACGAATAAATACGTCCTGAGAAATTCCACCGAATCAGACAGAAAAGAGTGCATGCAAACAATATTTGCTTCTACAGGTCGACTCTTACAGTATCAGAGAATGACTTTTGTGCTGCATTACAATCCACCAAACCAAAACTTGTTCTGTCATGCCTTTGAGAATAGTTAGTCTGTCAAATCCTCAGAGCAGCCACCAAGATTACGGCTGTCTGGAGCCACTAAATGGACACAATGTTACACACTCGCCAGCCTTCCTGTAATAAAGTGAATCAGCACTGGATACACAGTCAATGTTCATGACATGCGAGAAGCAATAAACAGAACAATTCATTTATAACACGGAAGAATATTATGGCCCATTCTGCGTTAAAAAATTAACAAAATGCCATATCTGATTTCCTTCATGAAAGGCCATAATGCAATAAAAAAAAATTGTCATGCTTTAATCATTTTTATATTGTAATATTATCCCAACTTTATAATTTGAATAATATAATATAATTGTGTATAAATATAACAAGTTGCAAGTCGCTTTAAGTTGAAACAACTCAAACATGCATTTTAGTCTAGGACTAGCTTAAGCCTGGTCTGTGAAACCGGGGATAATATAATATAAAGTAATGTAATATAATATCGAAGCAAAGAAAATCCACAGATTGTATCTGGGCTTGAGTGATCTATGGTCCCCTCACACTGAGCTTTGACCCAGAGTGCTCATGGTGAAAAGTGAGCTTTGTCTAGACAAAACTAAAATATCTGCTGTTGCTATAATGACACCCCGTCTGGATGGCAGGGCAAAAAGCAAACATTTCCTCAGGAGGGAACTCATTGCAAAATTCAAATTAGGTTCATAGAGTCCGAGATAGCATGGGATAGAAAACGTGGTAACACATGTGGTGCTATATATTTCAGCCTGTTAGCAGTCTCTTAAGTGTAGGGTCTCTGCTAATGCATTTTGATTGTAATTATACATGTAGGCTATGCAAATCCGTACCCATTATATTCTAAGGAAAATGTTCAGACCCATTTCAAATGGTGTCTGAATGGTGTTAAAGTAGCAAGGCATATAAAAAGTTCAATGAAGTGATTTCTGTCACAGACCAGATCCTCGCAACCAATAAAATCAAGAACCGCGTTTCCACTGTGGGAACTTTCCCCAGGAACTAGGGAGAAGCAGGAACCGGGGTCTAAATAAAGTTCCAGGTAAAAATTTCCCCCTCAAAACGGCCCTGCTCGCGAGGTAGTACTTTTTCAAAGTTCAAGAACTTTCGGGGGTGGGACTTGGGTGCTGAACATGCTGATTGGTTCACGCAGTATTATATTTCAACCTCAAAGTCTGTTGCGGTGCGTGCAGTAAAAGTTCTTAGCTATTCGAATCAACAATGGAGTAAAAACAAAAACAATGGGCCGACGATGAGGTTCAGGCTTTATTAAGCTTATATGTGGAGGATGAAATCCAGTGGACTCTGGAAAGTCGCGCACAGTCCTATGTCACCGGACTAATCTTCACGGTAGTTTAGACTGTGATGGAAACGCAGACAGCAGCAGGTCTGGGGGAAAAAGAGTTCCTGGGACAAATTGTTCCGGGTAATTTCGGTGGAAATGGGGCTAAGGTCAAACAATATATTGATCTACAAGAATACAATAACCAGCTGTTCTGAGAATGATTTAACAAACCCTTCTTAAAGCTACACTATGTAACTTTTCCGTCCACTAGAGGCCGCCTGTTCAAAACAAAGGCGTAGTTTGATGACGCCACGTTTGAGCACAGAATCTCGGGACATGTGGTCTTCACCTCACAGCCGGTGGGAAACAGTCAGGATAGGACTCGGGCAGAAATCATGTTCATGGATGCGATTATTAACATTACTGTAGTCTGAAGCAGAGCAGGAGCGAGTGTTGTGGAGCTGAGCAAGGCCGCAGGAGCGATTGAAGAGCGGGACTGTTATTATGGCATAGTCGCCGGCGGGACTTTTATTATGACACAGTTGCCGGCGGCACTTCCTCTTCTCCAGTGCTGAGTGCGAGGTAACGCAGCTCTGTTTATCGTATTAGATATATCTGAGTGTGTTGAAAAGGAAGTTATGACATTTCCTCGGCGGCTGCTATGACACTTGTTCACAATGCAGTGAGAGTAAAGTGTTTCACTGAATAAAACTGGAGACCGAGGGTGACGCAGATATGACGCAATCGACAGGCGACTCCCTCACACGCATAGCTCACACGTCCCGGCTCCTTGGTTAAAATAGCAATTTTCTCACGATTTACAAATAGTTGAAAACATTTGGGATATTCTAAGTACTCAACTGAACAAAATATATAACACTGGCCTAGTGATTTCTGGATGTTTTACTGCAAAAATCCTACATAGTTCACCTTTAAAGGGTTAGTTCACCCAAAAATGAAAATAATGTAATTTATTACTCACCCTCATGTCGTCCAAACCCGTTAGACCTCTGTTCATCTTCGGAACACAAATGAAGATATTTTTGATGAAATTCGAGAGCTTTCTGACCCCTCCATAGACAGCAACGTTATAACCACTTTCAAGGCCTATAAATGTAGTAAAGACATCGTTAAATTAGTCCATATGAATAGTCCAACAAAAAACGATAGTATTCAACAATTTCTTCTCTTCTGCTTTATAAGATGTTCACATTGTAAACACAGTGCATGGCTTCCGGGTTCTATGGCAGAATGCCGGCTCACTATTGGCCAGCTCCTGTCAGCATCACCAGCATAGGGTGGCCATTTCCTTAACACCAGAAAGGAGGACACTCTGTGGCATTTATTGCATAGGACTCTGGTGCAATATTAATTTCGTTGACGAAATAATTTGTCATAATTTTCGTCAACGACCGTTTTTTCTCTGACGAAAACGAGATGATAACTAAATAAAAACTAGAGTTGGATGACAAAAACTATGACGAAAACTTACTGTCATTTTCGCCAACAAATAAAAACGAGATGAAAATGTTAGGGAGGGCCGATTAGGGAAGAGATCCAGTCAGAACTGATATCCTGTGTAACAGATGCACACATTTGATTTGAACGTGCTGATCTAACTGCTGGAAATAGCGCACATTTTATGCCAGGCAATTGTTTATGAACTAATGCTGATGAATAATGACAATGTTTACCTTCCGATGTTTATATAGTAATATGTTTTAGACGGTTGTAACAACGCATATTTTATCTCCTGAACTTGAATGAGCTCCTGCAACTGCAATAGTAAGACGCAGACATTTCAAAATAAGAGTCCCGGTGTATTTCGAGCTTGTTTATAATAACAAGTCACGCATTATATATTCGTTTTTGCTTACACAATAAACTGTATTTAATTTCATTCCCATTTAATTCATAGTCAGGAGGAAAGACCAGTATTTGACACATATTCAATGAAGTATCAGGGTTGTAATAGTTAACTAAAACCATTAAAAAAAATCTTCATTACTTGAAATTAAATAAATGTTAACTGAAATTAAAAAATAAATAAACAAACTTATTTGAAGCTTTAGCTTAACCTGATATGGCCTACTAACTAAAACAGAAATACAAAGTTATAAAAACTATATAGATGCTTTTAAAAAACAAACAAAAAAGTGAATTGAGCTTTCATGTATTTTTAATGTCAAAAACAAAATGATGTCAAAATGTCAGTTCAAGTGACAGTCGGTTATGTAATGCTTAAATGCTTAATGTATTACAATTAACTAGACTCATGTGATTTTAGGAGACTAAATATACTGTAGATTTACTCGACTAAAATCTTATGAAATTTAGTCGACTAAAAAACAATTCAGGTGACTAAAATATGACTAAAACTAAATCAAAATTTGCTGTCAAATTAACACTGCTCTGGTGTACTCGCAACTACAATACAATTTTGTCCATCATATCGATGGCATCATGATACAGTGATTCTGAAATAGCCTACTCTATTCATTGCCAGACCATTTGATGTACGATATATCTTGAAGTAGACCTATGTGTAAGAGGCAAAAAAGTATTTGTTCACAGTATTTGTATTTATTCAAGACAATGTTTCAAAAACTGACCCCTGAGATGAACCTGTCTTGCAAATTGCACAGTGCCTGAAAACATGACATTTCTAGACTTCTGGAAATACATAAATAAACAAATAATCTGCCAAATCTATGAAAAGCGTCTACTGCTTTTTGATATAAATTCATGCTCTTTTGTCCATTCCGGATTAAAAGAGGTCTGACGTTTCAGCGGGTTAACGTCATGATATGACGTAGCCAGCACGTCGTGAAGGCTTGTTTACGTTTTTAACCAATCATATATCAGATATTTATTTGACACCGCTCTCAGCCAATCATTTGTTTGACCAGAGATCTTACGGCATTAGACGCTATGCTGCTGCTTCCCAATAAAGATTCAATAGCTGGGGTTTTTTTGCAACTTTTCAGCGCAACTTCAAAAAGGAGGACAAATGAGTGTCTGGCTTGAGGCTGCGCCGGACAGAGAGCTTAAAATCCGGATATGGCCACCCTACACACGCATGTGTTGTGGTGCTCACGTGAACAGCGTCAGAGATGGAGTAATAAAGTTGTTCGGTTTTTAGTATTCTCGTCTCTTCATAACATTAAGGTTGAACCGCTGTAGTCACATGGGCTATTTTAACAATGTCTTTACTACCTTTCTGTGCCTTGAGAGTGGTAATTGTGTTGCTTTTATGGGGGTCAGACTCAAAGAAATGTAAAGGGGTCATGAATTTAGAAATCAACTTTCCTTGAGCTTATGATATATAAAAAGGTCATGGTAATATAAGAATATCCTGTAAGTTTCAGAGCTGAAAACTTCCTTGTTAGTCAAAGAAAAGCTTTTATAGACACCAGGACCAGTAAATTATCGATCTCAGAATGTGCCACACCTTGACGTCATTGTGTGGTGAAACACCGCCTCTGCAGATGAAGATCAACGCCTACTTCATCACTGCCTGTTTAGCCCCGCCCACCGATTCACGCATGTAACATAGACCTAGTGTTAAACCAGATCGAGCTACCAAGCAATAAACATGCCGTTGAGGATTACAAAATATTGTGCGTTCAACAGTAATGCAACATGTAAGTAACTGTGTTCATTCTAATGCCTGATCTGAAATGTGAGGATTCATAACAGTCACATGTTCTTTGTCTGTGTGTCAGTAAATCAAACCAGTGACTAAACGTCAACTTGCGTTGTTTCTCTTAGTAGGATGAAAATAATCTGTTATTTAATGGTGATTGAATACTATAAAGAAAGCGAGCAAAGAAAGCTCCCTTTGCAATCATTGGAGCAGCACGCGCTGGAGCTGTCAAACAGAGAGAGTTTATCAGTGACAACGATTGATCACGTTTGCACTGTTAGTGAAGATGAAAGCATTCGTTAGTGTACAGAAACCAGCGTGTGATCGGCTACACTGATCATCACTGCAACCTTTCATGCTACGATCTTAATATAATGACATGGATCTAAATATAAAGCCATAGATCTAAATGTAATGCAACACTTTTCACGACTAGTTAACCATGAGAGCTGTAATAGTAAAAACACACTAAAAGAGAGAGTAATACTCTTTCAATTGGAAAGACGTTAGCCAATCACAGCAGTGGGCGTTTACACTGAACTCTCATCGCGGACACACCCCTTAAAACAGAGCGTTCAGAGCAGAGTCTAAAATCAGAGTAGGAAAAATGCCTTTTAATTATAAATTATGATCATTTTTGATGTAAAAAGCATTCTAACATTATAAGTGCACCCCCAGGAAACATCATAAAACAATTTAAAAAAAACGCAGTTCATGAACCCTTTAATTTGTGTTGCGAAAATGAACAAAGGTCTTACAGGTTTGGAACGACATGAGGCTGAGTAAATAATTACCAAATTTTCATTTTTGGGTGAACTATCCCTTTAATATGCGCTTAACGTTTGACACGAAGTGTTGTTGTTTCACATGAAACCCCAATCATGACTGTCCTGAAGCGCAGCTTGCAGTCAGTGAAATGGCACCATCTGTTGGTCATTGTTAGTAACTGCAAGAGCGCTCCCCCAACCCCCTCAGAACTGTCCAAAGTTCACACAGGATAGTTGTTGTTGTGCTTTGCCTTGTATTAGGGTTTTGAATGCTAATCTTTTTTCTTTCTAATGTATTTTATAGGCCATTCATGCCGAACTGTCCAAACTGGTAAAAAGACAGGCGGGGGAAAATGAGACCCAGAATTGGCAAGCTAAACCAGCTCAAGTGTTTGGCGAAAACATAGCGCCCTTTCTGACACCCCCGCCCAAAAAGAAGCCGTTTGTAAGTGACTGACTACCACCTAGTGAAGAGAATAAAAGTGGTGGGAAAAATCCTTTCAAAATGTGCCAGAGCTGGCGTCCGAGTGCCGTCGTTTGATCTTGTGTCTAACTCTGTTTCAGGGAATTTCTTGGAAGTTTCTGCTTGGAGCTCTGGTGGTGGCCTTGGGCAGTTTAGTCACATCTGTGGTCCTGACCGCACGGAACTAGCTCTCCCGACCTACTTGCAAATTAACTACAAGTCTCACAAACAAACATTCCACAAAGCTGCCAAGGGACGGAGGAAAAATGCACTGAACTGTGTGTTTAAAGAGCAGCTGCATGAGCGGCTCTGCCGGTGGAATACCGACTTATGCAAAGCAGAATACACTACGCACAGGAAAAAAGGGCAAGGCAAATGCATTTAAAATATTTGCAATAAAAACACAAGTATTAAAATGTTTGGCATTTCGTTTCGCTTTCTGCTGTGTCACACATGCAGTGTTGGAATTATCTGGGGAACAGCTGTTATCTATTAAATCATCATTATGGTAGTAGAAGACATTTGATGACAGTTATGAAGAATAAAATATGTGTGGAGAAATGTCTTCCAAGATAACAATAAATCAATATTACAACCGATATACAACAATTGTAATTAATTCAGTAAAACTAATAACAATCAATTTACAGAAAGTTTATTTTATTTAGAAAAATTTAAGATATATCAAATAGTAAAGATCAAATAGAATGAAGTCACCCCGCTTAAGTCAATTTTAGTTTTAAACCTATTCTACTTTCATAATGTGAAACGTGATATAAGCACTTATTTTTTTACTTCAGGAATTGGTGGGATCCTAATAAGCCGGAATTAATATTTTTCTACATTGCTCTTCAGCATTATACAAGTTGTTTCATATAAATAATGCATTGATGTACAGTATTAATTTGCTCTGGGTTTATTGAAATGCTAAAAAAAAACTTTAATATTCCTTCTTGAAATTTCTGGAATAACAAAATATATTGTGGTTACTAAAATACCAACGTCTCCATGTTTTTGTTAATTAAAAAAAAATTGGAAAAGCAGCAGCTTTGTATATAAAAAAAAATACCACAGGAAATATTCCTTTATAATAGGGGGCCCTTCAAATAAAAGTTTGAGATTACAGTATACAAAGACAATTTTCTTTAAAATAGCAAGCACCGATGAATCATTCATAATAAGACCAGGGATGCATTATAGCAAATAAGGGCTATTTTGACTTCATGTTGATTTTACATCTGCTCTCACAGAAGTGGAACTACATCCGGCCTTGAAAACTAACCCACACAATTACTCTGGTTCCACTCAGGGTTTGGTTTCCTGGGCATGAGCGTTACTCTGTTCGCCTCCACGCTCTGGCACTCCTGTAAACAGTCTGAGCGCCGGTGACTCATCTGTACAGAGGATCTAATACGCCAGCTGATTAATCTATTGTTGCCCAAACCAGTTGGTGTGACGTGTCGGAGAAAGATCACAGATTCTGTCCTTGACTGTTATAATGCAGACATTGTAGGGGAGAGTGGGGTAAGATGAGCCAATTTATTTTACTTATGTGGCCCTCAAGAAACATAAGGCAGAAGTACAATGAAAGTATCTAAAGTAATTTCAGGATGTTTCCTATCACTAATTATCAGGATACATATGACAAAGGGTTCTAAAAAATATGGCTTCTTATATGAAAAAAAAGTGTGGCTCAATTTACCCCAGGTTAGGGGTAAGTTGATCCAAGTCAATAGGTAAGTTGCACCATCTAATTGAATCTAAATCAAACCTATGTGAAATTGTAAAGATAATTTACCTCTTTTAAAAACACATTTAAGTCCAATTTCCTTTTACAAATATTTTCTTTTCTTAAAGCTAATTTAAACAACATAAAACCAACCAAATGAAGATATTTCAATATCTTTAATTGTTTGCATTTCTGAAACAATGTTGAACACCAAAGTTGTAACCGTCCCAAAAACAGCCTAAGAGTTTGTTGAGTAAAATTAAATGAAAACTGAATAAATGTCATTGAAAATAATAAACATTTTAAAGGTTCTTGGTAGGGTAGTTTTTCTGCAATATTGAACATGTTATTAGGGACTACCGTTGGGAACATATTGAGCATCTTCTGGTTCTTTTCAGAGAAGGACATTACATTGAAACTACTTCAGAGATTTAACTTAACTACAGTGCCTTGTGGTAGGATAAGTTCAAATGCTGACTAAATTTCCCCCACATCATTTGGCTCACTTTGCCCCATAACTGCCATTTTGAATAAAACTAGCTATAGCTTACCAATTCAGGATAACATGTAGCTTAATGATTTGCAGGGTTTTATACATTGCTAAATCACAAATATGGATCAATATTTAAGACCTGGACAGATTTGCTTTGATGCAACAGCCGTTACATCTTTTATGCTAAAATTTTACTTTGACAAGCCAAAAACAGTTTTTGAAGTAAAAGGGTGCCTTCCACTCCTCCCATGTGCTTCTCATTTTCACAGTCTGGCAGAAATGATGGGTGGTCCCAAAATATATGGCAATAAAAGTGTATGGTTGCCAAGATAAAAGGGGGTGGGTCATCTTACCCCACTCTCCCCTATTTGATAACAGCAGGTGGCGTTTCTCTCTGATGAATGGCTGAAGTGTCAGTTCTGCTTTGCATTGATGGCGTTTTTTTTTTTAAAAGGTGACTTGTTAGGTCAGTAGCCTAAAGCCGTGGTCTTTAACCAGCAAACTTCCAAAGTGGGCCTCAAGATGACTTTAAAACATAAGCCAAAACAACTCAATTATATTTCTTAATTTATTATTTCGCCCCATAGTGAATATTGTTGTGGACAGTTGGGGATTTGGAGATAAAAAGGTGGTTCAAAATGCACCTGAATTTCTCAGACAGAAAAGAGGGTCACTTTTGCTTGACTATCATAAACTGCTGTTATGTTTTAGCATGCTACGTATAGCCTACGATTTCATTTTAGGCCTATTGGTTGATTGTTCCAGCATGCATCAGGAAAGAAGATTGTAGACTTTTAATATTTAAGAAGTTCTGCAGTAATTATGTGTTTTGTAGGCCAACCCAAAAGGTAGCGTCAGACCTTCGACTGACTGGACTCCAAAGCAGCTTTCATTGGCCGACCGACCAAGAGGACGTCTGACTGACATGTGAAGCAACCAATCACAGCTTGTCTTGATCAGCGTCCTGTTTTAGGGGCATGGGTTGTAAAGTCGGACAGACTTCAATCAGAGCTCTTACATCGGGACATGGCGGATGACACCGATTCTTCTGACTAGTCGGGATTTTATTTTAATGTTATAAGTTACCATGACTGTTTTCTACAGGGTACAACAAATCGAATTATATGGACACCACTATATTTATGTATTAGAAGTTGGTTTTTTAAAAAGTTTGTTGTGCTTGTATTCACACACCCCCATTCATCTTTGCCAGAATATATTTCAGTTAACGTTAAAGATGCGGAAACAATCACTGGTATTTAAAAAAATATTTCTTAGAAAAGTATCGTCTTTGAGTCAAGTTATGCGTTCCCCATAAGGGCATATTACTGGCATTTCTTAATACAACATCCTCAATGAGATCTTTATTGAACCTATATATTTATAAAAGTTTTGTATCATGATACAGCCGGCTTTTATGGCCCATATTAGTATAGTGAGAATTGGGAGGTCACACTCGGCATGAAAAAAAAAAAAAAAAAAAAAACAACACTTTTGCATTTATATCTACCAATAATGCGTCTTAACATTGTGTCATGTTTTGCATTTAAATACAATGATAATTGATAAGCAAACTGCTTCAGTTCGGTAAATGTTCATTTTGGAATATTGATAAAAACGTTTTACATTTTATAAAGGTCATTAAAGATGACATGTGAACCATGACCCGAGTGTGGACATTAGACCAAAAGGCCTTTTAATTTCTAGAGAAGTATGAACTACCAAGAAAACACGTAGAAGATTGTGCATCAAAGTTGATATTTGTATGCATCAAATTATACAGCAGGCTTTATTCTGTTAAATTGAGTTTAAAACATCTTCAGATCTCAGGTGTCAGTCAGATCAGCTATTTCATTTCAGCACTGTGTCCTCTTTAGGGGGAAACCAGTGCGATCTTGCTCGCCAGAAAAATGCCAAGAAGCAAAGTGATATGCACAAGGGCAAGAGAAATGACGATGGTTTGTCTGCTGCTGCCCGGAAGCAGAGGTAACCGGCAATAGCAGACAGTAACAGAACTTGAGCTAGATGCAGCTCCTCTGGAAGAAGCTCTCGTACATAATCAGTTGCTTCCTTTCTGCGAGTATGAGAAAAGGAAATGTGCTGCAGTTTAAAGTCTAGTGGAACAATTAACTGCCATTATTCTTTTCTCTTTTAGAGATGCTGAAACAATGCAACAAGCAAAAGAAGGCCTGCGAAAAATCGTATTCTAAAGCCAAAGTTATATTAAGACATCCGGACGATCTGAAGCCATCATTATTGTTGTTGGTGGTGTGTTGGGTGTTAGCCTGCTTGTTTTTCTTCCCTTCTTTGTCTGGATTGAGCAGTACCATTATTTGTACTAATTTGCAGGTATCAATTTTATTGATCATGTAAAAACCAAGAATAACGGCCCCATCTCAGAAACACACTTGTAAATTTAGATTTCCTATACTTAATTGTTGAATAAAGTAACTCAAATCAGAGTTTACTACTTTTTCTTTAAGAATATCAGAAGAATCGTTTCCAGACCTTGATTTAAAACTAAATCTTTTATTTAACAATGTTAGAAAAATGTACATGAACATCCTTCAACACAATTACAACAACAAATAAAAACAATTTAAATAAACACTGAACCCTGAAGTGAATTGATCATTTGTAGGCAAATGTACAAGTATACATTTGATCAGTGCTCAACACCAAGGACAAATACGAAACATCCAAAAGAGGTCTAAATTGCTTAAAAGTGACTAACATGATTCTTTAAAAATATAAAGTTATTAACATTTTTACAATAGGAGCAATAATTTAAAAAGTTACTTTTACTAGTACAAAGCACTGACATTAAAATCAATTTAAGACATTTAAACCAGTCTCGCTGCAAGACTTAGACTCCACAGCAGTTGCTGAGCGTCTTCTTCCGTTTGTGAAGACTCAGATTCACCCGTGACTCTGACCTCCGCCCCAGTTTTGCATGTTTCTTTACTTCTCTGTGATGTTTCAGAAGACATTCAGAACCTCAAAACACTTCATATCTTTACTCGGTTTTAGATTAAGCAAGAGCTGATGTGGCATCTTACCTTGCTAAATGTAAAACGGCCTCGATGACGTTCGTCCCCTCTTTAGCACTTGCCTCACAGAACAGGGCATTATAAGTCTGTCATGGACAGCAGCCATTAGGATTGACAACGTGACGGTTATTACGTTCTTCCCACACATATCCAAGACACTAGACTCACCATAGCAAGCTTTTCTCCATGGAAAGAGCTCACACAGCTTCCCTCTGGCCTCTCTGCCCTCAAATCCACCTTGTTCCCTATTACACACATCGGGATGTCCTTATCGGCTGACTCCTGTGAGGGAAAAATTGACAGGATTCAGACTACAGTAATACAAAGGAAATGTAAAATGTAAAGATCACTAAAATGTCAGCGCACCTGAATCTGTTCCACCCATTCACGAACATTCAGGAAGCTGCTCTCAGACGTGACGTCGTACAGCAGGAGCACTCCATGTGCTTTGCGGAAATATGACTTGGCAATGCTGCGGAACCTGTAGAAAAGAAACACATTTTTGAAAATGAATATGCTTACCAGTGAAGTATTGTTTACATACACTACAGCTCAAAAGTTTTGGGTGAGCAATACAACTTGTTCAGCAAAGACGCATTTAAAAATTTACACAAAAACATTAAAGCAGCAAAATTAGAGTAATGGCTGATGAAAATTCAGCTTTACCAACAAGGGAATAAATTACATTTTAAAAATACATCTATAAACAAAAAACTTTAAATTGTAGTAGTATTTCACAATATTACCATTTTACAGTATTTTTGATCAAATAAATCCAGCCTTGGTGAGTTTTTCCCCAAAAACATTAAAATCTTACTGACCCCAAACTCTTAAACAGTAATGTCTTATAGTAGCATCTGTGTCTGTAGTATCTTTGGCATATTGTTCATTACACAGTGAAAACTTGGCAGGCAGGAACTACAAATCAAAGGTTTAAAATCTGCACGTCCCACAGGAATGACCTTTTACAACTAGAAATTTCTTCATAAAAAAAAAAAAAAAAAAGTCCTCTAAAGTATACAAATTTGTTACAGGTCAAGTAACACGCAAATAATCCAACATGTGACTTCGCATTTAAACCCGAGGCCTGCATGCCTGCTAATATTCCATTATTTACTGTAAATGTTTCCCGTTCGTTTATACACAGAGTGAGGAGCCGGAATTTATTTTCTGTGGCAACATGCCGTGGTACATTGATTAGGTTGAAAACTGTCTTCGTTAAACAGGACTCAAGGGACAGTCCATTCGTAAACAGACGCGCTGAATTAGAGATGGTAAAAGTGAGTGGGTCCAATATCCTTGGTCTTGTCCCCGCCCACATACAATGGTTCCGACGCTCCAGCTATAGGATTCCGCTGTGGATGCCATCTCCTGGCGAGAAGTAGGAATTCATTTGATGCGCAGCGCGACTCAGTGCATTATGGGTATTCTCTAGCCGTCAAGCGTACATCGGTTGTAAACTCGTTATAGCGGTGCATTGTGGGATTGAATGAGTCCACTCAATAACGTCCACTATGGTTTCGGACACCATTACAATGGCTGTTCCCTCAAATAGTGCCCTAGGTATAAGGGGAGATTTCTGCCAGGAGATGGCACCCGCAGCTGAATCAATCATCCATCCATCTGCACTGGCCCAGCGCAATATCATGCATACAGGTACAAATTCCTTTTTAATTTATTATTAAATTGTTTGATTAAGGTTTATGCATGTGCGTTTCCACGGCAGAGTTCAAGATAAATCTTTTATTACTGGAGCTGCCCTTCCGGCTCACTCAGTGTCCAAATTCACTCACTCGTTTTCATTCACTCCCTCAAGTGGACCAGGGGCGGAGTGGCCATCTGGCATACCGGGCGTTTTCCCGGTGGGCTGCTGGACAATGTGGGCCGGCCCGTTGCTACGTAAATATATGAAGAATAAATTGTAGTAAAACTATGTAGCCTATATCCTTCCGTCAGCCCAGACGAATGGCCCGCGCAGCCCTCGAGGCAAAACTCCAATCTATAGCCTGCTCAGTCCCAGGGTCTCAGTGGTGTAAAAGCACTCGTCAATGTCAAAATGTTTGCGATATCCAATCAAATCGAAGGAGGCGGGATTTACTGTGCACAGCAGCCGAGCAGCGCGGGCGGCACTTGAATGCGAGCCGAGGTAAGAGCTGAATATGAGTCAATGGGCAACAGCAATATTTCCCGACTGTTAACGATTTAAAAAAATTTAAAAAGACGGACATTAAATTTCCAGGGATGTAAACTACTGCTGACCTTTTAGAATTAATCAGATTGTAGTGCCTTTTACGGTATTCGTCACAGAATGCACAAAGAAACATTAGCATAGTTGTCGCAGTTTTCAGCATAGCCTATCAGAGGGAATGTTTGTCTTTCTGTTTCCAGGCTTTCAGTAATTTCAAAATCATTTTCAAATTATTCATAATATTCAAAATATATTTCTGAAATGTAGGCTTAGCCTACACATACATCTTGCTAAAACTAACTTTCATATTCAAGTAGCCAATGGAAAGTGTCATATGAAAATAAATATATAATTTGCTAGTTAGTTCACATGCATTATTTTACACACTGGTAATCAAAATTGAAATAATTAAGACTTTAAAATGTTTTTGAAAGAAGGCTGAATTTATTTGATCAAAAATACAGTAAAACCACAAATATTAAATATTATTTCCAATAGGCCTAGTTTTCTATGAGAATGTATTGTAAAATGTAATTTATTTCTGTAAAAGCTGACTTTTCAGCATCATTACTTCAGTAAGTGTCACATGATCCTTCAGAAATCATTTTAATATGCTGTATTTTGTATATAATTTTTAAACTCTTTTCCACTATTTGAGCTCTATTCCATAAAGTTACAGATGTCTAGATACTATAACCACTAGAAAGGCACCCTAAAACAGTCCACACCTTCTAGACCATAGCATTGTATGATTTTATGGTAGGTATTGAACTTAATGATATTAAACTACAGTGTATGGAAAAGAGAAATCAATTTGTATTTAAAAAAAATATATATATATACACTATTTGCCATGTGCACCAGGAAAGACAAATTATAACCCGAAGTAGTATGTCAGTCATTCAGTATGATGAGCATTTCAATAAAACAAATAATATAATTCATATTTTTGTATAAATAGCTTCTGTGTTTAAAATTGCCGTGTGTATAATGAGCTGGTGGGTTTATGGTGAGGTGTGTTGCAGACCGGGTGTGATGGGCCGCTTTGTGCCAGAAAGTCCAGGGCCAATTTTTTGCCCCAGTCCACCCCTGAAGTGGACTATATCAGTGGACCAATCTGGAGAATAGTGAATGAGTGTATAGGGGGCGATTTTGAACACAGCCCCATTCTTTCAAAAATGTTTGTAGAAGCATCTGCATGGGTGCTTGATTTTATACACCTGGTCATGGAAGTGATTGGAACATCTGAATTCAATTATTTGGAGGGGTGTCCCAATACAGTGTATCAGCCAATATAGTTATCGGCCATTTGTTTAAAAATGGGCGATGATTAGGGTCAATTATCCTGACAATCAAATGAGGGTGGAAAGACGTGTCACTGCAACTCATACGATGTCTGAGGGAAATCTCTCGAATTTAGTGCTGTTGAAGTGAGCACAACATTAGCACATAAAAGCGTATTGAGCTGCTTTTTTTATTGAACCGTTTAACTTGTTGAATCGAGCATGTCCGGCAGGAGACTTGTGTAACAACAGTCATGTTACATGCTTTGATATGGAGGTTATGTAGGAAGGGCGACAGCGCACCGCTTTAAAGGAAAGGAACAATGCGGCATCATGTTCATATAAATCATCAGAAGCCAAAATCAAAACTGAAACAAATTCTATTAAAATCACACCCCTAGTCATCAAATCATCTTTGAGCGCAAGGGGGCCCCCTGGTGGTTCAGGGGACCCTGTGCACTGGGAATCGGTGGAGAAATTGATCTGTGCATCTCTAATTAATATGCACCTTAACATCATTTTAACCAGCCATGTACTTGGTTCTTAAATCAGTCATGTACTACTGTACCTTTCCTGTCCAGCAGTGTCCCAGATCTGAAGGTTTGTCTTCTCTCCATCCACAAGCATCTTCTTGATTTGAAAATCAACACCTGCAAGAATGAATTGAGCCATTTAGATTCTATCATACTGTATTCATATGGAAACATTAAAGCACGTTCAAAAATAATGTGGTTGCATGTTCTCACCCAGAGTGGTTTGTATATCTCCTCTGAATTCGTTAAGACTCAGCCGTAGTAAAAAGCTGGATTTTCCCGACCCGGCATCCCCAGCCAATACCAGACGGTACACTGGAGAGAGGTCTTCAGTGTCATGCCAGTCTTCTTCAGTTTGCTATCGAGAACAAATGTACAAAGTCCATTACAGTGGTTCTCAACTTTTTATTTTGTACTTTACAGTTATTGTATAGATATAAGCTTAATGATTGTGATTATGATTATTTATGCAGTTTCCTAGCCAACACTTTTTTTTACAGCTTGCAATAACTAGAAAAAGGTACACTCATAAAATGTATAAAGATACTCAGAGTTATAAGTATTAATGTAAATTCCTGCAAGGTCTTGGAATCAAACTTTTATGATCAAATATCATATAAAAGTTTCCCCAAGACTGGGAATCCTCGTTCTTCAAAAGAGAGTAAAAAAAAAAAAAATCTTATTTTGAAATCATTTGAGATATTGAGGCCCCCGGATCCCTGAACATATGAATATTAACACAGCATGTGATCATTATACACAGGATCCAAAAATAGTCATTGGAGTAAATAAGTTACTCGCTAACTGGCCCGTAACGTGACAAAAACACTTTGGGCATTTATGGTTTTCAGCAAAAGTAGGTAGTAGTAGTAGTAGAGGATGAATGTCATGTCAATAGCTGAGGCTATTTTCATGGCAAGGGCCGAGTTACAATTAAAAAAAATAAAATACAGCAGTTTTGTGCAGTGACATAAGAAGTCTTACATTAACATAGTAAAAGTTTAGAATCTGCATAAAATAAAAACATTGTCAACTTCTATTTCAGTCTAATAAGATGTTTAAAACTAGGAAGCAAGCAAGAACTACCTTGACAGGAAAAGCAGATAAGCGCCGCCGAAGTGAGGAAGATATTGAGCCAGCTGTGCTACGAGCTACAGATCCCAAAGCTTCAGACTTCAGCTCTGACACCTACAAAAAACAGTTATTTAACCGAGAAATTAATTATACAGATACACAGTGTGAAAACTGAAGACTTGCCTCCAGTTCAGATGGAATAGAAGAGTAGCTATGATGCACAGTCTCCACTGAATTATGGCTTTCGTCACTGTCGTAATTGATGCCTGACATCGGCTCAGGGTCCACCTGAAGGGAAACGCCACTGTCCAAATATCTATCTGCCCAGCACTTGACCAGGGACATAGTATCCTCTTCATTAGTAAAACTAAAAAAAGAATTGATTTACATTATATTTTTAGTCAAATGTCATCCATTGGAAAACATGAAATAATAATATATGAGAAACACACAGGCCTAAAAGCATCTTGAAATGTTTACTCTGTATATTTTTGTCAAGGTACAAAACTGCAAAAATACGGAGCAAACATTAGAGGGCATTATTACCCGCTCTGATTCATTGTACTCTGGCGAAGTGGTTTCATCTTCCTGGGAGGAATTTCATTTTTTGGTGAGAGCTACAGAAGAGCAAACATTTTAATTAGGATAGTTATTGTGTACATTAAAATGCCTTCCAGAAATTATGCTGATTTCCTTTATGATGGAAATCCAAATATTTGGTTATAACAAATGCAGTACCAACTCAAATTAAATAGCTACCCGTCTTTTTGTAGAAGAACTATCCTGGCTCAGAGCAGAGCGTAACCCATCATTACTGTCATACAACGTTTTGTTCACTTCCCTGAAGTAAAAGAAAAAAAAAAAAACCTCTCATATCCAAGCAAGAAATCCATTTCTTCATTAGAATATTTTCATTCGTTTGAGCATTACAGAGAACGACTGAAATGACTTACTGGAGGATTTCTATTTGGCTGGAATAAGACTGGTACTCCATCATCATCTTCTTAAGGTCATCACTTTCTCTGAGAAGAAAATGCAGGGTTTTTTTTTAAATCACAAAGGAGAACCAATGCAAGAGAACCAATGGCATAATTCATGTCTTTACATACACAAACCCTGCTTAAATGAATTGAAGCATCAGTGTTTTCACCTCTCGTGTTGGAGTTTCTGGTCAGTGAAGGCATTCTTCAATCTGTCCAACTCCACCTGGAGAATTGAGACGTTCATCTTGGATTTCATAAGAGAACTCCTCAGCTCCTCATTCTCCTAAAAATAAACAGAAATAAAAGCTGTAGAGGGCACAAATGTCTCAATATGGTATTTAGGGCAAATACAGAATTGAGGGGAAATCTGCCCCACCAAATTCAGACTTGGGTGTGGGCTAAAATGCGTCCGTGGATAAGCTCTAACAAAGTTCATAATTTGATCACATATTTAAAGGGCCCTTTAAATATGTTTTGTATTCATATTCCCAATACAATACAATACATATTCACAAAACCCTTGTTTTGTTCAAATTGTTATTTGAAGTGTAAATCGCTCATTCTACTTCGAGAAGTCATTTCTATGGCCTCACGTGAAAGTTTCACTTCTGTCTGAAGTTTACAAAAAAGGTATTTCGAAGAACGTTGGGAACAACAAAAAAGGACACCACTGACTTTCATTGCATGCATACATTTTTTTTTTTTTAAACGCAATCTCTTTTATTCACAGAAGAAAGTCAGTTTCAGAATAAAGTGATGGTAAGACCTCATTTTTGGGTGAACTATCAGTTCAAGTAAAAATTGGCAGACTTTACCTCACTCTCCTCTAAGGTGCAAAAAGTTTTGAAGGGCACTGCATGTGATAGTAATGGGGGAGAGGAATCGGATTCATACCTGCATCAGAGCTCTAATCTGTTCTCTCAATTTGGCAGCATCTTCTCTGGGGCTGTTTAATTTCGCCTCCTCTTGATATTGCTAAAATTAGAGAATGCAAGTTACACACAAAAATAGACAAACCCACATGCATTCAGATGAGAATCCCACATTATCTTCTCACCTTTGTGAGCCTCTCTATTGTTGTTTGCAGGTCTGCCAGCTCATTCTCATGCTTGATTTGGAGCATAGCAATGGATTCATCCAATTTCTTCTGCTCCTGTATGCATGAAACCCAAGAAGTGTTCTTTTTATACGCACAGGCCTAATAAAGAGGCATTTACAAGCGCTCATAGAGAAGCCTTTGTGCACACAGAGTCAGGCTGACTTTCCTGTAAAAAACAGCTCACTTGGCTAACAGAATAAAAGGTGAACCACTGAGCAAGAAACTGAACCTGAAACCCCCCTTTTCCACTTAGCAAGACAGAATTAACATATACATTTACATGTATGAACCATGGTTATCTTTGACTAATGGTGATGATACACAGGGCAACTTTGAGCAATGTTGCCGTCAACAGGCAACCAGTTGAGACACCGGAGCCACAACCAAAGTATCCAGATAGAAATGTTGAACAGTCTCAATGGGAAAGTGACCCAACATCACTCTGCAACATTGCTCAAAGTTGCCCCGTGTATCATACCTTAAAATCATAAACTAAACTGAAAAAAACAAAAACAAAAAAAAAACCCACCAACACATACATTTAATATATGCACTGTAGTACTTATATATACACAACTTTTTCAGGGTTTTTGTCTTACAAATGCTGATTATAAAGGTGATGATGATTGTGCAATATTGCTGGCCATTGTTGCTGTCAACAGTGTGACACGAGAACTACCAGTAGTCCGTTGCCCTAAGGTGATAATACACAGGGCAATTTTTTTTCCCAAGCAACATTGTTCAAAGTTACCCCGTGTATCATCACCTTTAGAGTTTATATTTTAGACCTGACATAATTGTTTTCGCAGGAAATGTCGTACATAACACGGCTGTCAAAATGAACACTAAAAATATATAAAAACGCAGCATCCGTTTTTTCGTCATCCTTTGGCTACGCTACAGTATATGATCACACGATCATTCATTAAACTGCTAATAAACATTTAAGCACTCAAAAACTACTATATTTGAAAATTGTAAAATGCCGTACCATGGGTGCAGCAGTGCAATGATATTACGCAGCCCTGAAAATAGGCTAACTTCCGTCAACATAACCAACGTGACAACCTGCTTGCACAGAGAGCATGCTGGGGACTATTTCTAGGCGCTGCGTAATATCATTGCGCCGCTGCACCCATGGTACGGCAGCAAAGTTCCTTGATTATTACACAGGAATGAGAGTATAGTTCCTAGCCATATCGGCCTAGAGAAAAGAAAAAAAAACACCTCTTTTCCGTCGGTCTTCCATCACAATGTAACTACAGAAGGAAAAATATAGAAACTCTTTGGTCATTTGAGGGAGATGCTAACGGTCTAATCCGATTCAATAATCTATGCTAAGCTATGCTAAAAGTGCTACCGCCAGACCCGGAGATCGGCTAAATGGATTCTAAAACGGTAAAACTCAACTGTTTAACTCTAGGAGAGTTGGAAAATTAGCCTATTTAAAAAAAAAAAAAAAAAGTGGTGTTCCTTTAAATCAGTACTGACGTGTCTGTGAATCTCCTGTTTGTGTGACAGACACACACCTCAAAGCCGCTTCAGACAGCGCGCCAGCCACATTGAGTTCTTTCGCACTTGACCGAACAAGAACACAAAAGTAAGACAAAATGCTCACTTTGTTAAGTATCCTCGTAAGCACAGCCTTAAATTTGTTAAATTAAGTATTAAATGACTGTAAAGAGTTGTGGGGCCATGAGATATACATGACAGATTCGTGTCACATGCTTCAGACCTTAAAGTGACAGCAGCCTAAAAAACCTGCTGCGGTGATGTCAGTCATTAATGTAAAATCAAAAGACAAGAGAAAAAAAAAAATCACTCGCTGCTCTTGACTGAATAAGGTTTAATCAATATTTAATGTATAACTTACACAGTGAAGATAAGCTTAATCTCCAAATTAATGTAGAATGATGATAAACTGAAATTTTGAAACTACTATATTGAAATATGAAACTTTAAAAAAAAATGAATCATACAATTTCCTGTAATTAATCTCACCTAACATGAACCGAATGACAGCACTAGTACATATGTCACACATAACGCATGTACGCAAAGAGTTGTCATATCCGTAAATAGAGAAAAGTTGCTCCTGCCACTTTGACGCGAGTCTGGTGTGGAAGGGGCTTAGGTTAGTTGTCACAACGAGCGAGAAAGATTGACTGAGCAGCTAAATCTAAAGTGGCTTGGATTTTCAGAGAGGGCAAGAACCAAGTGATTTGAAATCTTGTATAAGCGACGCAGAGATGGCATTTTTATTACTCAACAGGTGAGTAAAGTATTTTTTTGAACAGATAAATTGCCATTTGTTGCTCTCTAACGAAGTTCATTGTAAAGCATTATCTATTGTGCAGGCCCATATTAATCCACAGTTACGCAGAGGCGAAGCACAACCAAAACAATGTTTTTATGCAAAATGCATGCAGTTGTTAAACTGCAAGAGGGCCAAAAATAACAGTGTACCTTTAAAAGGTACAACATATTTGAATATCATTAAGCATTCAGAAATGCAGTGTCTACTTTTGCATTGATCTGCATGTTAAATGTTACATTGTTAATATTCAAACTAATGTACATACATGTGGCAATTCATAATAATAATGTCACTGCATATCAAACTTGTCTGACTGCTTACCTCTTCTCGGACCCTTTCTTCTGTGCAGGCCAGTTGCTGCTGCAAGTCCTCCTCCATCTCTTCTAACTGACTGCTGGTCAGTTCCTCTGTCCTGTTGACATCAAAAAGCACAGCCTAAACTTTTAGAACCGAAATGGCAACTTAAGTCTTTGTCCAGAAAGCAGTTTGAAACAACCGGCCTTGGATGCATTAAAGGCATCCTAAAACCAAGCGCACCAACAGCCAGACCTCAAAAGTAACGTTCCCCGAGGAGCTACTACTGGAGAGATGAATTACTCCTTTAAGCTACACCGTCTTATCATAATTATCAAGGGTGCAGTTGAGCAAACGTCTGACGAAAGGAAAGGGAGGAATGAAGGCAGGACTCTTGAGAACACAAGCTGTAACTGTGGACCTGTGGTGAAGCAAACAGCCTTACGCTAAACACACAGTAAAAGGCCTGAACTTTGTTTCACTGTGAAAACAGAGCACTCAAACTGCGTCCACACCTACAGAACCACATAAATAGACATTCTTGAGAAATACGAGGAGAAGGACAAGCTTAGGAACTCTACACTAATTTTCAATTTCCTCCTTCCTTGGAAGAGCTTTTCTTCTATTTAATAAATTAAGCACTTCCTGGACAAAAAAAGAAAAACAACAAAAAAAAGGGCAAAGTGTTTCTGTCCACCATACAATGTACTAAATAGAAAGTTCACAATTATATTCATGTGGATTCATTAATCTACAGAAACTCATTTCTGCCACGGAATAAAAACTAAAAAAAAGTAATTACGACTTCTCACAATTCTGACTCTCACAATTGCATGATATAAAACTCGCAATTGTAAGTTAAACAGTCAGAATTGAGATATAAACTCACAATTGAGAGAAGAAAAAAATAGTTTCCCCTCAAAATAGGACTTTATAACTCGCAATTGCAAGGAATAGTCAGATTTTCGTGATACAAACTCGCAATTCTGAGTTTATATCACGCAATTGTGAGAATGTCAGAATTGTGACTGAGATTAAAAAGTCACAATTATCTTTTAAATAGTTTTATTCCATATTAATCAGACAAAACAGCACAATCTTCTTGTACTTACTACAATTTTGTACTGGTGTTTTTGTGTGATCGTCTCACTCCCACTAGAAAGCCTCAGAAAACTTCCAAGGGGCCACAAAATGACATTTAAATGCTAAAGAAAGTCTTTCAAACATGTTTGACAAACATATTTGGACAAACTATTGTCCTTCATATCTCAGCAGAACTGGGAACTCTTTAGCAATGACAATTTGAAAGGGCCAAACCAGCTGTTGTAAAACCCATTTTTGAATCAGCACAGCATCCCAGCTGAACCCTGGAAATAACCTCTCACCTTCGAAGACTGGTCTCGAGTTGTTCACTCTCCATCCGGTATTCTTTGCTCTCCGCCACAAAGGCCTTGATGAGATCCTCATATTGCTGCAGTAACAGCTCATCTGATGTGGAGTGGATTTGTTCATACAACTCACTTAATGCATTCCACTGCCTGCAGACAAGAATGAAGTGAGAACGGCAATAAAACACAAGGACTGCATGAGCGCTTCTCATTTAAATGGAGGAATCCAGTTATCAAGATAGGTACTGGCATAAATGACAAAACGGTTGTTAAATGTATCTGAAAAACATTAAACATCTTGTATGTATAGTATACACAGGTTTAATTAGCTAAACGGGCAGATACCATAGACTTTTGTTTTTACAGCTAGTTATAAATAGGGGGATGAGGGGGGCAAGTTCCAGTTCAAAACGAAGAGGATTTTCATGTTATCCATGTATAGCCTCCAAACACAGTGCAAAATTAATACATAGGCATAAATAAAGTAGGATATTCTGCATCTATGGTCTAATATATATATATATATATATATGACATTTCCACCACTGACATAGCCTAAAAAAACCTCACATCTTTACAAAAAACAAAAAAATTATATATTGTAATCATAATTACTATAATAAAAATACAACATAATAGCTTTTAAAGAATTTTGAAATAGTTTTTCACAAATGAGAGCGTCCAAAAAAGGAGGAGTTGTCAGATTTAACCAATTTCTGGGTCCACATTTGACCCAAAAAACATGGTTATGTAGGCCACACACACACACACACACACACTTTATTTAAGAAATTGAGCTACCATAAAAACTAGTTTAAAAATTATTATATCGTCTCGGCCATCCTATAATGACCCAAGTAAAAGTTTAACAGAACAAGTGAACCTGAACTTCACAAGTCAAAACATAAACCTACCTTCCCAAATAAAAGGCCACATCTCCGTCTAGGGTGTTTTCAAACTCATCCCAAGCGCTTCTCTGACTCTGCAAACTGTTTCCCAACAAAGCAAGATTGAGGGCTTCGGCAACTTCATGAAAGCTTGACGAAAAATCGTTAAAATTAATGTATCCGTCTCCATCCAGGTCGAACTTGTTGTATAAAGTCCTGATCTCGTCCGCAGGGACATTGAGCTCTCGGCAAACATTGGTGAAGTCCTCGTATTCGACTCTTCCCGACTTATTCCCATCACATGCTGCGAAAAGTCTCCGGAGGTCAGTTTGGTTCATCTTTTCACTTCAACGCTTATTCAAAACACACCTGTGTACAACGACACCGCTCCAAATAACCCACGCGAAAGTGATAACACGACGAAAAGAAAAGACGAAAGCGTGAAGAGGAATGAGCGTTAACATGTAGCCAACATCGCCAACAGGTGCGCGCACGGATACCTCGCGCTGATTCTGAAACTAGAGGTTGATGAAGGCATGATGAGTGATTGGATGCTCGCTCATTATCTCGCCTGTAACAAGTTAAACTCGAGTTAGTGTGTCATTGGATAGCTGTGGAGGTAGGCGTGCTGTTTAAGTGTACAGCAATCTGAGAACCAGCCCATATTTAGCCTACATCTAGCAAGTGCCCAAAACTAAAACCAGCAAAGAGACCAACCTGGTAGAACCCTAAAACACATGTTATTTTATGCTTTTCATTAAACAAAGAATAATATATAGTATTTATCATACAATAGGCTAATAATGAATAATAGAGAAAATAATAATTAAAGTGGCTTTTCACATAGTCTTTGCTTACCATTTTACTGCGCCACGTAATTATTTTTCTAATAGAAATTGTGCTTATATTGCCATTGCATGTAGTAACGACTACAATAAAATTATCTCAAATAAATTATAAAACATCTTCAACAAAATTAGATCAGAAACGCGGTCATGTTGACGTTGTTCGGTCGCGCGCCAGACGCCAGTGCGCGCGGTCACGGTGGGTTCATTGTGTCGAAGGCGCTGGTACTTTTGTATTTCCCTTGCAGGTGTGGACTGTTTTTTATCTGCTGATGGACATTTGCCTTCCTTTGTTTGGTAATGTCCACGCCACATTGCTAAAAAATATATTTTCTGAAATTGTATTATTTGTCATTGTCTGTCTGGCCGTGTCATTCTGCAAACAGGGCACCGCACCTTAAACCAACTCAAGTGTTTACACGATTCAGTCATAGTTAACTTTAGCCTGCGTCAAATAACACACGCGCATAAAGGGGGATTACCTAAAGGAACTTCATTATTTACATAACTGGATATGAGTATCGTGTTGTTGTAACTATGTCACCTATTTGTTAATCTATTTAACCTGGAGATACGTTTACCAACAATTGCCACATGATGGCAGCATTAGTACGGTAAAATGTTACAGCGCTTGTGAGCAACCAAGTGAGAGTTATGGACAGTACCGTTCAGAAGTTTGGAAACATTTATAAAAATACAGAAAAAAACAGTAGGTAATATTGTGAAATATTATTACATTTTAAATAATGGTTTTCTATTTTAATCTACTTTAATTTATAATGTATTTCTTGTGATGTCAAAGCTGAATTTTCAGCAGTCTTCAGTGTCACATGATCCTTCAGAAATCATTCTAATATGATGATTTGATACCCAGTTATTATAATTGTTGGAAACAGTTGTGTTGCTTTATATTTTTTTGAAACTGTGATCGTTTTTTTCAGGATTCATTGATGAATAAAAAGTTAAAAAGAACAGCATTTATTCAAAATGTAAATCTTTTCTAACAATATAAATCTTTACTATCACTTAAATTATTATTTTTTTTTAAAGAAAGGAAACTAAATACTGACCCCAAACGTTATTGTTACACAAGATTTTTATTTTTAATAAATGTTTAAAAAAAGAAAGAAAAAAAAAAAAAAAAAAATTATATATATATATATATATATATATATATATATATATATATATATATATATATATATATAATATATATATATATATATATATATATATATATATATATATATATATATATATATATATATATATATATATATATATATATTGTTTTTACTTATTATTTATCAAAAAATCCTGCAAAAAAGTATCACAAAAAAAAAATGAATCATAATATGTTTCCAACATTGGTAATAAATCATCATATTAGAATGATTTCTGAAGGATCATGTGACACTGAAGACTGGAGTAGTGATACTGAGAATTCAGCTTTGCATCACAGAAATAAATGACATTTCAAAGTATATTCAAATTGAAAAACATTATTTTAAATTGTAATAATATTTCACAATATTACTTTTTTTCTGCATTTTTTATCAAATAAATGCAGGCTTGATGAGCATTAGAGACTTCTTTCAAAAACATAAAAAAATAGTACTGTATTTGTGAAGATATTTTCATACAGACCAAAAGAGAGCATATGAAACCTAAAGTGTCCATAAAATGTATAAGCTGACCATTATTAATATCATTATATGAGATATTACGGTATATAATTTCAATAATCATGGTTTGATGCCACTTGACTCAAAACTAGGTTGCAAGTTTCAAAACACCAATTGAATAATAATTTTTAATCAGTAAAAATCTGATTTTTTTTAAAACTTAAAGTATCAGGTTATTAAAAAAATATTAAGCAGCGCAACTGTTTCCAACATTGATAATAAATCATCATATCAGAATGATTTCTGAAGGATCATGTGACACTGAAGACTGGAGTAATGATGCTGAAAATTCAGCTTTTATCACAGAAATAAATTACATTTCAAAGTATATTCGAATAGAAAACCATTATTTTAAATTGTAATAATATTTCACAATCTTACAGTTTTTTTCTGTATTTTTGATCAAATAAATACAGGCTTGATAAGCATAAGAGACTCCTTTCAAAAACATAAAAAATAGTAATGTTTCCAAACTTGAAAAAATATATTTTCATACAGACCAAAAGAGATCCTTACACATAAAGTGTCCATAAAATGTATAAGCTGACCATTATTAATATCATTATATGAGATATTACGGGATATGGTTTCATTAGTCTGATGCCACTTGACTCAAAACTATAAAGTTTCAAAACAGCAATTGAATAATAATGTTGAATCGGTAATCAACGTTTTTTTTTTTTTTACTTAAAGTATCAGGTTAAAAAAAATATATTAAGCAGCACAACTGTTTCCAACTGTCACAATCACCAGTGAGAGTGCCCCTGATTACCACCTGAGGGCACTCCACCCCGGACTGTCACTCCATCAAGGACTACATCTCCCATAATCCTTTGCCCGGACTCATCAGCACTCATTTTGAGGGGGGGCTATGAGACACAGGTGCAAACAATGAGTGCTGATGAGTCCGGGCAAAGGATTATGGGAGATGTAGTACTTGATGGAGTGACAGTCCGGGGTGGAGTGCCCTCAGGTGGTAATCAGGGGCGCTCTCACTGGTGATTGTGAGACCAACATTGATAATAAATCAGCATATTAATGATTTCTGAAGGATCACGTGACACTGAAGACTGGAGTAATGATGCTGAAAATTCAGCTTTGATCACAGGAATAAATTATATTTCAAAGTATATTCAAATAGAAAACCATCATTTTAAATTGTAATAATATTTCACAATATTTCAGTTTTTTCTGTATTTTTGATCAAATAAATGCAGGCTTGATGAGCGTAAGAGACTTCTTTCAAAAACATAAAAAATAGTAATGCTTCCAAACTTGAAAAAATATATCTTCATACAGACCAAAAGAGATCCTGAAACCTAAAGTGTCCATAAAATGACCATTATTAATATCATTATATGAGATATTACGGTATATAATTTCATTAATCATGGTTTGATGCCACTTGACTCAAAACTATAGGTTGCAAGTTTCAAAACAGCAATTGAAGAATAATGTTTAATCAGTAAAAATCAAAGGTTTTTTTTTTTTACTTAAAGTATCAGGTTATAAAAAAAAAATATTAAGCAATGCAACTGTTTCCAACATTGATAATAAATCAGCATATTAGAATGATTTCTGAAGGATCATGTGACACTGGAGACTGGAATAATTTTGCTGAGAATTCAGCTTTGCATCACAGAAATAATTATATTTTAAAGTATATTCGAATAGAAAACCATTACCATTATTAGAAAAACATTATTTCACAATATTACAGTTTTTTCTGTATTTTTGATCAAATAAATGCAGGCTTGATGAGCGTAAGAGACTTCTTTCAAAAACATTAGTAATGTTTCCAAACTTGAAAAAATATATCTTCATACAGACCAAAAGAGATCCTGAAACCTAAAGTGTTCATAAAATGTATAAGCTGACCATTATTAATATTATTATATGAGATATTACGGTATATTGTTTCATTAATCATAGTTTGTTGCCACTTGACTCAAAACTATAGGTTGCAAGTTTCAAAACAGCAATTGAATAATAATGTTTAATCAGTAAAAATCAAAGGTTTTTTTTAAACTTAAAGTATCAGGTTCTAAAAAAAATATTAAGCAGCACAACTGTTTCCAACATTGATAATAAATCATCATATTAAAATGATTTCTGAAGGATCATGTGACACTGAAGACTGGAGTAACGATGCTGAAAATTCAGCTTTGCATCACAGAAATAAATTATATTTTAAAGTATATTCGAATAGAAAACCATTATTTCACAATATTATTTTTTTCTGTATTTTTGATCAAATAAATGCAGGCTTGATGAGCATAAGAGACTTCATTCAAAAACATTAAAAATAGTAATGTTTCCAAACTTGAAAAAATATATTTTCATACAGACCAAAAGAGATCCTGAAACCTAAAGTGTCCATAAAATGTATAAGCTGACCATTATTAATATCATTATATGAGATATTACGGTATATCGTTTCATTAATCATAGTCTGATGCCACTTGACTCAAAACTATAGGTTGCAAGTTTCAAAACAGCAATTGAAGAATAATGTTGAATCGGTAAAAAGCAGTGGGTTTATTTCTTTTATTTAAAAAATTAAAATTAAAGTGCTTTTATGTACAATATAATAAAAACAACAAAACAGTAGTGATGTATAATACAAAAAATACATTTCACAACAGTTTTTTTTTCTTTACATTGGCAGCAAAATGTACAAATACACCTTTACATTAAAGTTTACAAGACATTAACTTACATTAGATCAGAGCATCTTGGTGCGCCATTATAAAGAATGTATCTGAGCATTTAAAGAGTGTAGCAGACTACCGCAGTCCAGTAACTCTTATGTCTGAGTCAGTTCAGCACTGAAATATGTGACTATACGACTATCTATATACGTAACTAAATCTACCGCTTGTAGGTAGCAGCTGATGTACAGTGAAGTTTTCACATTGTCTACTCTGTAAAACGGCACGCTAGTGATAATAATCAGATAATGTACTGAAAAACAGAAGCAAATTTGCTTTGCATGATATTTTGAAAGTGATTTTCAAACAGAGGTCTGAGTATATTTAAAACAGTTATATTATTATTACTACAAAAACATAGTTTTTTTTCTTTTTCTGTGCTTGAAATATATTCAGTAAGTGTTTTGTGTGATTCTTATATATGTTTATATATTAGGGGACCTCTGTAGATATTAATTAGCACAGTGGAGACATACCCTTGCAGTGGACTGTTGCACAGATGACCATTCGATATACAGTGGTTTGCGACTTTACATGTACTAGGTAATTCTAGTGTGTAGTCCACCAGAGCAGACGTGCATGTGAGGTTTGCTTTTTGTTCACGTGTTCGAGTCACAAAAGGGCTACAAGATTACATTTGCTTTCCCGCATACCGTTTAAATCACGAAATCTAGCTCGGAGGCTTTAACGAAACCATTCAGTTGGTACTTGCTACAGCAATGTCAGGAGAACATTCATTCCCAGACACTCTCATTTCAACCATTGCCACATTCTGTGCAAATACAATAGTAAAAAAACTGAATTGTAATGCATTCTGGTAAAAAAAAAAAAAATGAATGTAAAAACATTAAATGTCGTTCACTCCCTTCCCTTACAAATACAATTATACAACTTTGCGATCAAAGTCATTGTCCGTCAATATCACGTAAATGTCCCGCTTTCAAACATTCAGCATACATTTAAATAAGACACAACGTTTCTATCGAAAGAAGAATTTTGGAACACTTTTCAATCAATACATAACTACATTCACAATACAAATGTCTGCGTGATCTTTAAAGATCAATGGCAATGAAATATTACACACTTGGGTGGTGCAATATACAATGCTTGTCTTTGGGAATCTTACTGGAAAATTTGATACTGGAAATAGATGTTTCTTAAAAATTACTATTCTTTTTTTGTCTGTGTGTTCTTAACTATACATTTATACATGGAGCCTTATGTTGATGCTATAGTAACTTACATTGGCGCGTAAGTTATTACCCCCATCCCCGATGCTTTGCAGCAACCAAGTACTGTTTGAAATCGAGCCAGTATGACACTCTTGGCAGCTGACGATTTATAACGTAGTTTCATATACCTATATGTCATTGCTCCCACCCAAAAACATCTGCTAGCCTGCTTTGACTTAAGGTGTTGTAGTGAACATGGCACTTTTTCATGGAAAAAAAAATTCTGCTGGTCACTTTACACTCTTCGGGAGCATAGATCTCATAGCTTAGCATAAAATTGGCATGTAAAGTCATTTTCATTCTGTCCGAATGCAAATTCATCATTCGAATTTACAACATGGCAATATAAATGTCTTTAATCTGAGAGAAGTACACTTTTGAGTCAAGAGAACAGCCCTTGACAGATCTGGAGACCACTTGGGCTTCTGAGAGATGTGAAATGAGAGGATCTAAAATCTAAAAAATTTGGATCAGTAAAACATTTCAAGAGACGTTTGGTCACTTCTATTGACTACTTCAAGAAATATTCATGTCGAAAATTCATTTAATTCGTCATTTGCTCACCCTCATGTTGTTCCAAACCTCTATGACTTTCTTCTGCTGAGATATTTTGAAAAAAAAATTATTTGTCTAGGGATGCACGATATATCGGCCACCATAATAGTATGTGACCCTGGACCACAAAACCAGTCATAAAGGTAATTTTTTTTAAATTGAGATGTATGGATCATATGAAAGCTGAATAAATAAGCTTTCACTTGATGTATGGTTTGTTAGGACAATGTTATGCCGAGATACTATTATTTAAAAATCTGGAATCTGAGGGTGCAAAAAAATCTAAATATTGAGAAAATCGCCTTTAAAGTTGTCCAAATGAAGTTCTTAGCAACGCATATAACTAATAATAATAATTTTTTGATATATTTACGGTAGGAAATTTACAAAATATCTTCATGGAACATGAACCATAAAAGAAAATCAATAATTTTGACCCGTTATTGCCACAAATATACCCGGAGACTTATGAATGGTTTTGTGGTCCAGGGTCACATATATGTTCATTTTTAAATGTTATCAGCCAGATAATACATTTTTTATGGATATATTAAAGCCGATAAATAATGGATTATTTCCAGACACTTCAGATGCGCACGGTTCACCATGATGGTTTGGAATTGCTTGAAATATGATTGAAATCCCTTAAATTTTACAGTTAAGTGTAAGTCTGTCATATAGGCTACATAAAATAATAATGAGAACATTCTAATTGTTCTTTTAATGGTGAGACTTTTTGTAATCAGGCTCTCAAAAATGATATAAACATTTGGATTTAGATTTATTGGCCAATATATCGGTTATCAGCTTTCAAATATAAAGCGTTATCAGTATCGGCGCATCCCATAACTATAACAACATTGGACCCCGTTGACTTTCATTGTTTGGACAAAAAAAAGTGAGTAAATGATGACAGAATTTTCATTTTTGGGTGAACTATATCTTTAAATCAGAGGTTCTCAACCAGGGGGCCAAACAGGCCTCAAGATAACTTAAAAAGATTACAGATAAGACTGAATAAGCAACTAAGTCAAAACAAACTAAAAATCAACAAAACTGGATTCCAAAAAATTCTATACACGTATGAGAAAGCGTCGTTTTAAAAGGGTGATTTGGAGAAGTCATGTAAATTAATAAAATCTTATAATTATAATTAATATATTTTATCAGGTAGAAATTGTGCAAAAAAAATTCCTGGAGAACTGGAAAAGGACATTCAGATATAGTTGTTGTTGGAGTCAAAAAGGCTGAGAACCTCTGCTTTATATGGTTTTTGAATACTACTGATCATTAGGCAACTGATTGTGGTTGGGGTATAAAGAATAAAGATATAATATCTGTGCCTTGGATGTACTCGTAGTATTGCTAACATGCCTTCTTTGGAGTCCTCTACACATTGAAACCCCATTGTGGGCTCTTTATATGCCTCAATCTCACTTGCATACTTTATTGAACGCGTGCACCTCTGAGAAGCTGTGTAGAATACTGAGGTCGTGGCATCACTTATTGTAGTAGGACAGCCGCGCACTGTTTGTTAGCTCTCCTTATTGTGATTTGCATAGTACGCCTGCTATGTGCTGAGGTCATGATGATATACTGCGCAAAGGTTTTGCATACATCATCAAAGCTTTTTGATGCACCACTACCTCTTACATTGTGTTGAAATGTCAGCGAATCATCTCACGTCAGGCACTATGTTTAGCAGAGACTCTTTATTATAGACTAAAGTTTTTCGTCTTCTCGTTCACAGGACGGCCAACTCTACGCGGCAGACCGAGGGATGAGATGGGAGCGTGACAGGTAAGCGAACCCTGAGGGCATCGTATTGCTTTCACGCAGATGCCACCAGACATTTTTTGGGACGGACCGGGCGGGACGACTCTCGCAATGCCCACCTTTATTTTTCAAAGTGTACCCTAGGCCTTGCGTCCCGCTCGTTGTGGCTCTGGGTGCTTCACAGACTTGGCAGTGACTGAGAAATGTGAACAGGTCACCAAGACATAATGAGAGGAGACAAAGTGCAAAATAAAACCCAGTGATGGTACGTTTCCAGTCATTTTCAGTCTGTCCCTCCCTTGGTGCCGTTCAGTTCAGAGGCCACTATTTTTTTTCCTAACAGTCCTCCCAAACAAACTTAAACGATCGAGTCTTTGATTTCCGAGCCCAGTCGCACTCGAGGCCGCGGGCAAGTCGGCGAGATTTCCACGTGGCTCTCCTTTAAGTTCAATGGTCTCTTTTCGGATTCCGAGAAGCTCTTGCTGTTCTCGGGGGAGGAGCATTCGTGGGTTGGAGTGCTGCAGATGTAGTTATCGTTGAGTGTCTGGTAGCCCTTGTGGTCAGACACAGAGGGCGGGATATTGTTGCCATTCAATGGAAGGCTCTCCGTGTGCTTCCCTGGAATCCGCGGTTTCTTCTGTTGCATGTTGGGGCACTCGCCTTCCTTCAGCATGGACTTCATCCTATCGCGATTCCTGTACGCCACGAACAGCGACAGGACCACCAGGGAGAACACGAGTAAGGCACACACAACAATCAGTTCATTCCAGTACGTTTTGGTTTTCTGTGGCGACCAGGTTTCCCCAGGCAGGATAATCGCCTCCCCTTTGGCCACAAGCTGCGTTCGGGAACGTACGGTCAGGGTGGTGCTTTCGTGCTCTGCTTTAACGCAATAATTCGCCAGAAGCTGTTGGTAGCCGCCTTCTTCAGCCCAGCATTCGTAGACCTCCTCCCTGTCCACTTGGGCTACAACCACCAGCCCGCCGTCAGGACTAGGGTAGACGAATCGCTCGGCGGTATGACTGTACGCCCATCGCCTCTCAGCCAAGTTGGAGCGCAGCTTGCAGGGTAGAACCGTAAATGTGTTGACTGGTATTTGTACCACGTGACATGGTGGAACACCTGTGGGTTAGATGGTCTTATTAGTTACCAATAAATCAAACATTCATCTCGCATATTAGCCAACCATTATGCAACCACTTCAATTACTTACAGTCTATCAAAGCGTCTTGCCGGAGGCACTATGTAAATGCGTTTGGTCATGCCACATGCCAGTGCTTTTGTATCTGTCAAAGCTTGCCTTAGCCTCATGCACTCTATGGCACTTTGTGGTTTGTTGGAAATAAATTCTACAAACAGTGATTGACACTGAGTTTAGATATTGAAAAGGGTCTTTCACACTGAGCACGATTAAGCAACGCGAATGTACGTCACAATGACGCTCTTGAATCGAAACAATAGATCCCTATGGAGCTATTCACACTGGGCGCGATCAATCACAGAGCGACAAAGCATGATTTTTTTTCTCTGACCAGTGTGTTGTTTTTCCCCCCCTGCGATGAAACAAGCCTTCCATGTAGATTTGAGCTTACCCGCTGCTGTTGCACAAAAGTGTGAGTGGTGGCGCTATTTGAATACCTGTGTAAACACTGAAGAAAAGTATTCCGGAAGAGAGAAGAAAATGGATATTGAGTCTAAGAACAGATTTATTCTTATTAGTGCTGGGGAAAAATTAATCGTGATTAATCGCATCCAAAAGAAAAGGTTGTGTTTACATATATGTGTGTGTACTGTGTATAATTGTTATGTATATATAAATACACATACATGCATGTATATATTTAAGAAAAATATGTTATATTTTTATAAAAAAAATATATTTATATATAAGATAAATTATATATACAGTATATACATGCATGTGTGTGCATTTATATACATAATAATTATACACAGTACACAGACATATTATGTAAACACAAACTTTTATTTTGGATGCGATTAATCACGATTCATTTTTCCCCAGCACTAATTCTTATATGTTCATTATACAGATTATAATTTCTATTAATTTTCCACTGAATTATGCAATCTGAAGAGCTTGAAACAGAGCGCCGTTTTCTTCCGTGCGTGTCTGTTATGAGTCAGAGAGCTCATTCTCTCTATAGCTGTCAATCTTACTATGTGATCATAACTAACATGTTCATTTCCTCGTTCTGCACAAGGAAACTGAGAGAAACGTTTCCACAGATGAAACAAGAAGCCAAATAAATATATTATTATGACGATATATGCTCCGAGTCTGTAGGAGTTTTTCATGTTGCTCGGGGTATTTTTATAACAATAAATAATGCCAATGCCAAGTAGTGTAGCGTTCAGTTTATAAGGTCGATAATTAAATACGGATCATGTTTATCATGTTGTATCTTGCTGTGAACTTCTTGTTTGCCTGACGAAGACCTTCTGGTCGAAACGTTGTGTTTTTAATAAATTATTTGGAAGCAGCAGTGACAGTGTGCCGATTTCTTTTCATTCAAATAACGGACATCTGCCAATAATTTAATCAAAATCTACTTTAGATTGCAGTCAGAAGTTCTTACACGCACTCGATGATGGTTTCTTTGTAGTACCAAACCTTATTTATTTTAATTTACTGTTGTATGTTGTGCAGTGGACGGGGTTAAAGCCAGATGGGAAAACCTACAAGAAAAATTTATTCTCGGACAGCACCACCTATCGTGCATGCGTGAATTAGCTGGCAATCAATGGTTTCGCGCTCAGTGTGAAAGCTCCATTCGCTTTATCGCATCACACTCAGTGTGAAGGGATCTTTAAGCATGACTTTTACTCACGTGGTGGAGTCGGTCTTACAGAACGGGGGCCTGACACTATCAATTTGCACATGGCAGTGTTGGCATCATCGACATCTTGTTGCCATTGACTAGGAAGAAAAGAGCAGGGATAAGACTAAAATTCAATTCATACATACAGTAAACTTTTAAAAAAAAAACTGTTCAGTAAGAGCTTTTTTAATTTTTTTTATAACCAAAGACAAGAACGCATTAAATTGAGCTAAAGTAAAGTAAAAGTAACAGACATTTACAATGTTACAAAAGATTTATATTTCAAATATATGCTGTTTTTTTAACCTTCTATTCATCGAAGAACCCTGAACTATATCACAGTTTGCACAACTGTTTTCAACATTGATAATAATTATAATAAGCACCAAATCAGCATATTATGAACTAATACACTGAAGAAAATAGGCTTCAATTAAGAGCATATTTTATAAATTAATTTGAATATTTTTGGGGGACATAAAGTAAAACATTTCAGGCTTGTCCAGCTGTCCTGATGATCATCATTTTCTTGAATAGAAAACCTTAAATAAATATAAATAAGCAGTATAGCAACTTAAACTTAAATTATTTTTAATAAATGAAAACTTTTGTCTGCCAAATCAAAGTCAAAAGTCAAAATAAAAACAGGAAATTATGTCATAGTGTCACATGTTTCACCCCTGCAAACCATCATGGATGTGTGTCAAGGTTAATAATTTTCAGATTTAGTTCAAGTTGTAAAATGTTGTATAATGCATTCCACTCAAAAACCTTAATGATATTTATGAATTTAAAATAATGATACACACACACACACAAGTAAATCAATGTGTAAGGAAACCTTGTTCATTTATGTACTTGTGTGTTTTGTGAAAACAAGATATATGTTAATGTTCTAAACTGTATTTTAATACTTGTTAGTGCAATATGTAATTGGAGTGCAATAGTTGGATGCTAGTATAAGTAATGAAATCTACTAACCTCTTAGCGGGAGCATGTTTGATATTTGAACACTGCTTCCCTGTCCAGGCACAGTAAGGATCTCTAGACAGCACACACTCTCCACAGCTCTGGTAGTTGGAGCAGTTGGCAAGAGGGATTTCAACCAGCCCAGAATAGCTGGACACAAACAACAGTCCCTGTCGGAAATGCAAACACATCAGAAATGAGACACTTTCTCAGGACGGACACATCTACAGGACAATCATACATCCAGTGTAGAAAGACGCTGGATATACATACAGTAAATGCTAATAGATGATAATGAGGTAATAAGGCTTTTTAAAATAGCTCTTATGGTGTAACATATACAGATGAAGTATAGACTGAGTAGTGTATAGATAGAGCAGACACTGTTTGTTTCCCATCTGTTCACACAGTTCCCCAGAGAAGAAACAGGGACGCAATTATCTCCCTTCCAGCCCTCACTATCTCTACGGTTGAAGGGTCCTTTTTCCGGCCACGCTGTCATTTCACTAATGCGTTATGTTCATCAGCATGCATAACAAGTACAAAGAAAGTAGATGAGTTTAAGGGAAAAATGAAGTACCTTCTCATCATCCAGTTCGATGTGTTGTACCGAAAGAGGCTCAGGGAAAATCACCAGCTCTTCAATGATATACATCTTGTGCTTAACGTTGATGGCTTTATGAATCCTGCCGTCATCTGAAACAAAACGAATTTTGAATTATTTGTTAACACTTTAGTTGAGGGTCCAATTCTCACTAT
This sequence comes from Gobio gobio, assembly GCF_949357685.1. Taxonomy (NCBI): domain Eukaryota; kingdom Metazoa; phylum Chordata; class Actinopteri; order Cypriniformes; family Gobionidae; genus Gobio; species Gobio gobio. Next base: position 47,899,559 of record NC_137115.1, read on the forward strand.
TAACTAGTTGCTTATTAGCACGCATATTACTAGGATATTGGCTGTTTATTAATAGCCTACTTATGAAGCACATATTAATGCCTTATTCTGCATGAAAAGAAAGAAAGTCATACTGGTTTGGAAAGACATAGGGATGAGTAAATGATGACATTTTGAGGTGAACTACCCCTTTAAGCACTAAATCAGTAGTTACGAACCAGCTTAAATGTCTAAAGCAACTGATAAAGTCGTGCTGCTTGATATTAAGGTTTGATTTCCCAAGTCTAAAATCCTGGACTTAGAATCCCTTATAGTTAAATCCTAATGGGGATTTGGGCAACGATCACAAAGCCTTTAATGCAGGAACATTAGTATAAAATCAGATTTGTTATGTTGTATTCCTGAGCTTTACATGCATATGTGGCGGTCTAAGCCCTCACCTGTGCCGATGAAGAGCACATCGTAGGTCTTGTGAAGAGCTTGTACTCGGTGCACAGCGAGCTGTGTGTAGCGCACATTTCGTTTGAGCAGCAGAGGCTGGCTGCGAATCACGCTATCCATGAGGAAGTGGTCTTTCACAAAGTTCAGCACTTTATCAGGCATGTGCAGAGAGGAGGAGATCCCTTGGGTACGGGCCGTGTTGGTGATGCACTGCAGGAAGATGGAAAAAGATGCTTCAGAAACACAATATCTAAGTCACTCTTTATCTCAGTGCAATCAGTGATATTTGTTGAGTGGCAGCTTGATTACACCGAAATCAATGTAACTTTCAACACAAACACCAATGTCAAGTCAGATAGTGGGCCCTATCTTGCACCCAGCGCAATTGACTTTGTACACCGACGCATGTGTCATTCCTATTTTGCACCCGCGCAAAGCGCGCTTTTCCCTCCACAGAAGCACGTCGCTAAACTAGTGAATGAACTTGCGCTACCTGGGCGGTTCAGCGCAAAAAAGGAGGCGTGTTCCGGCGCAAACAATCCCTGGTGCTATTTTGCTGTTCCATTAAACAATTGCGCCACTGACCAGAAAAAACCTAGTCTAAAGTCAGTGGCGCGTTGAGCGTTGTTCAATATGCTATTTTAAGGGCGCATGCTTGACCATAATGTATAGCGTGCACAACGCGCATACACTTTGCTCATGTAATCTACACAGATGCAACAGTTATTTTTGCAAATCATAAATTGTTACACTAAAAAATATTAACACATGAGATGACGGAAATCATTGTGGTGTGCCACGAAGATGTGAAAAAATAGGCATAAATTTAGCTTACAAATTATTCAGGCTAATTGTAGTCTAATAATTAAGGAGACCTGTTTGCCCAATAGTGGCAACTTCTGGCAAGACATATATGTATATAAGGACATCTAACAAATTGGTTTGTCCGTCAAGAACCAGGAAAAAAAATCGGTGAGGGTGGACGCAGCGACGTCCTCTGCTGGCGTCAGGTCCTGAGTAGAGGCAGATCCACCTCCCGTTACACGGCGTGCCTGATTGATGCTGGCAAGCTTGGACTTTCCCCGTCTTCTGATGTCATTGTAGCGCTTGCGGCACTGGTGCGACGTCCTGGGGATGCCAGCTGATGAAACAATTGTGGCTATTTCCTCCCACGCCTGTTTAACCGACGCTATTTTGGGTGGGTTTCTCCCATCCCCATACAACACAACTTCTCTGTCTTTCACTGCTCTTACAAGCACATCAGTCTCCTCGGCTGTGAACCGCTCCTGGCGTGCGCCTGGTAAATACGCCATAATAATAGCAATCCATAATGGAACTTGCGCACCTGCTTTTACAGGGAATGTTGGATGACGCTCTGATTGGGTTATTCACGTTACGCCCAAACCACACCTATGAATAATGAAGCTGCTTCAGACCAACCCATTTTAGATTTGCGCCGGGCGCAAGAGCCATTTATCCCGCCGGGAAAATAGCAACAGCGCCGAGACCCGCCCACAAAGTTACTTGCGCTTCGCGCTTTGACACTTGCATTTCAGATCGTTAAAATAGGGCCCTGGAAGTGTGATTGAAAAGATCTCTAACAGTTTAGTTTAGGATCCAATTCTCACTATTAACTATTTGCTTATTAGCATGCATATTATTAGATATTGGCTCATATTAATGCCTTATTCTATATGACCATATTCTACATCCTTTAATCCTACCCAATACCTAAATTTAACTATCTTACTAACTATTAATAAGCAGTGATTAGGAGTTTATTTAGGCAAAATCATTGTTAATAGTGAGGCAAGGCAAGTTTATTTGTATAGCACATTTCATACACAGTGGCAATTTAAAGTGCTTTACATGGAAATAGAATAAAAAAAATTTGTACGTGAAGAAAATAAATAAGATATATAGTATAACCCCTATCTGGAGTGGAAGAAAATGGAGAGTCAGGTCAGAATGGCTGGATAGCTGAACCCTAATCTAAGGTGTGATCAGAAGATCTTGTACTCAGACGACCTAAACTCATGGTAAAAATAAGCTCTGCCTAATAATGGATTGGCCAGCAGCCATCACCCTGTAGCCCAAAACCGGTTGCCCACTGAAGCTAAGCAGGGTTGAGCCTGGTTAGTACCTGGATGGGAGACCTCCTGTGAAATCCAGGTTGCTGCTGGAAGAGGTGTTAGTGAGGCCCCCCTGTGTCCTAACGATGAGACGTTAAACCGAGGTCCTGACTCTCTGTAGTCATTAAAAATCCCATGGCACTTCTCGTAAAGGGTAGGGGTGTAACCCCAGTGTCCTAGCCAAATTCCCTCCATTGGCCCTTACCAATCATGACCTGCTAAAAATCCCCATCCATTGAATTGGCTCTATCACCCTCTCTCCTCTCCACCTATAGCTGGTGTGTGGTGAGCACACTGGCGCCGTTGTACTGTGGCTGCTGTCGTGGTTGAGGAGAGACCCCTGACATGATTGTAAAGTGCTTTGGGTGTACAGTAGTACATATGAAAGTGCTATATAAATGCCTAATTTATTCATTCATAATGCCTATGAATGAAATTTGTTAGCTAGAATTTGCATGTGAAAATCTTATTACAACCGATGACCAATAGGGCAGTGCGCTATTGAAGAATAATGCGATATTCGATATGCGATACGATATTGCTTTAAGTGTGTAAAATCTATTTAAATATTAAAATATTTTAAAAAACGGCGAATGATACCATGTATGTTTTTCACATTCTTTCTGGGAAAAGAAAGCATCGCCACAACTTCTGAAAGTGACCAGCAGTGTTTTAACAAAGATTTGTCACAAATCTGACAATATCATTTTAACATCAATGTAAACAAACAAAAAATTTAAATGCCAATATTTAAATACCAAAAACTCTTCGCTTGACTTTGTAATATATAGTTATATCAACCTACAACTTAACATCAAGAACATCCAGGTAAACAAAGACACCTGAACTAGGGGTGGACCATTATTTGTTATTAAAAATAAGAACTAAAAACAGTAGTCTTCACATTAATTAAATATACTCTGTTTTGTATCAGTGTATATTTCATTAATGTGAAGACTACTGTTTTTAGTTCTTATTTCTTATTATAGAAGCTACAACGGTTATTCAGTCAAGAGCACTAAGTGATTTTCTTTTGTTGTTTGACACACAGCGGCAGGTTTACTGTATTAGCAGGCTGTCACTTTAAGACCTAATGCACGGATCCTATTGACAGTTTCTTTCCCCAACTGATATCGTTCACTTAAAGCATAACCGACTGTGTTTACATGAATACTCATCAAGACAGCCATTTTGACATAACTGTGTGTATTTGACCGTTCAAGTAACAAGACACGAAACAGAACTGAAGGGTTCACACACTTTCAGAGAGGCGGCTTGTGCGCACGTTTCGGTGTGTGTGTCAGACAGCAGACGGCGCGAGACTGCAAGGAGTTGTTTTTCGCAAGTTATTGCATTTAATAACTCTTTTTAACGTCAAGCAAGTCACATAAGTAACAGTCGTGTGGCCAGTCTATTCTCTGCTATATCTGCAAAATGTTCCACACAAGAGAGGAATGACATGAGGTTGAGTAAATGATGACAGAAATTTCATTTTTGGAACTTTTCACTTTTGAGTACTGCGTCTTTTATGATGCTGTTTTAATTTTGTTATTTTTTAAACACGCCTCAAGACCCCCGTGTTCGATTCTGTTGCGTTCCATCTAGTTGTTTTTGAACATAACACGAAACGTACCGCTCCAGGTCTGGGTTCTGGTACTTGGTGGTTGTAGGTGTACCACTGCTGCGTCTCCCGATTAACTTCCCGGTAACGTCCATTAAACGCCTCTTCAACCTGGTCCATTGTAAACGCACATACAGCTGAGCTTCCTGAAGCACCTTTGTACCTGTAATCACAAACACAGCATTCATTACAATCTGTCTGCATATGCATATTCATCAAACACAGACGACCACACTATACAACAACAACCTCACTTACACCTTAAAGACACAGTAACAGGAGCTGAAAAGTCGGAGTGCACACAAAATGCAAAAGCGTATTATTTAACCTCAGACATAACAGGTGCGTAGGCGGACTCAAGAGGGAGGCTATTCTGAGCCTCGCTGACATCTCCTGCCTGTCCTGTCTCTTTTGCCCCATGTTAATGCACTCAATCAATACCCACAACTCCCACACTAAGTACAGCAAAAGGAGTCTGGTTGAGTGCCAGGCAGGCTTCAATAACAGAAATGAAAGCTGAATTTCTTCTTTTTCTAAAAGGTTTAAAGGAACACAAACACAGCCACAACGGTATTCACTGTATTATCTGTATTCTAAATGCAATTTCAGGAGATATAGCGTAATACGTTACCACTGTGAGGTGAAGACTCCGTAAAACACGGTACTCTTCCAGGCCTCTTTGCTGGGGGTCAGTACAAACATGTCCTGGATGATGTTGAAGGGGAACCCATCGTCAGGCAATGAGCACAGGAGCTGGGCTTTCAGAAAGGTCGTCCATTTCTTTTGAAGAACCCTCTCTCCACCTTTATCACCCTGTGGAAGTACCAATAGAAATAAGTGTTATTATATTATAGTATTTATTTTTAAATAGCATTTATTCGTATAAATGTTTAGTCTTTTTGCTATGTGCTTTTGTAATTTTTATTTTTACACTTTTTATATATATATATATATATATATAAAGTTTTAGTGTTAGATTACAATGACAACCCTGACAAAAATGAGCCCTGTTAGGTGTTCCTGGAGCTCAACTGGTGGTTTGATTCACTGGAAACACTGGCAAAATGTAAACTCTGAAGTTGCTTCTGATAAAAGCGTCTGCCGTAAATGTGAAAGTAAATCGATGAGGATATGTGCAAAGACTTGTTTTGACCATTTCTGACCACGAGAGGGAACTAGAAGCTGCCTGCGATTCCAACAAGCTGGTGCAATAGCCAATGGAAATGCTGATTATGATGGCAACTTTCTCTGTTACATAAAGATTTAGAACTGGACAAGCTTCTATCTTCAGCTTCTATCACATGTTGTGCATTAAGACTGAGTGCAACAGTGTGTTTTTGTGATTGAGACCCTGAGGCTGTAAAGGCCTTAACGTTGGTCCCTTTAAACAAAACAGGCAGAATAATTCAAGGGCTTTAATGTCTATCAGAAGAGAAAACACAACCAGTTATGAGAATTTTTCCATTAGTTGGTTATGGATCCGTTTTGCTGTTCAACATAATATTGCAACATAATAAAAAAAGAAAAGACAAAGGGGTTGTTGTGATATAAGGAAATGATGTAACTAATTCTTGTATTACCAAAGACTATTGCTTAATCTGACACTGATTTGACTGCTCCCTTTGATTTTAAGTATGGTGCACTGTGCTGTAGACCATTATACAAAAAGCAGTGTTGGGAGTAACACATTACAAGTAAAGTAACACATTACTTTTACATTTACAACAAAATATCTAAGTAACACAAGTTACTTTGTTTTCCCATTTATTTACTGACAGCTGACTCAAGCGTATATCGTCAGTTCTGGCAGGTCACGTTAGTCAAGCTCGCATCAGCTGACTGTCAGCTGATCATGTCTACCTATAGGAATACGACGTCTATCACAGCATACATATATAAGCTCCTTCAGTACTATCAGCAGCTATCGCGTTTCTCCAAAGCTCATTTACCCTCCTCCATCCCCAGCTCCTCCTCTCGTCCAGTCAGGATTTGGTATTCTGATTCCCCTTGAATCAGACAAATCCTAAATTATTTATGATATCTGCAAATACGTTATGTTGGTTCTGTTCTGTTTACCCTATTGCTGCTCTCCCTGCTCTCATCCATGCTAGGCTGCTTGGATGCACAGGGAGTTCTTGCCCAGAACAGAAGCATACCGCCAATCCAAACTGTATGCTAATAGTCAATCCATCATCTTTGACGATAGTGGTCCTGACTGAAATGATGGTTATTGTAGATCTAACTAAATGTGAGCATGCATTTAGTCATCTCACTTGCACAAAAAAACAGATTCAGTATTCCTCAAAATTAATAAAAACAGTGCAATACAAACTCAAACCTGCAATAATTAAATATGACACAAATATACTTTATGTATTTAATCTCACTTAATTAACCAATATCTTTGCTGCTGACCTGCGATGATCCAATTTGACCAATACTAAGCAAAAATGATTTTAGTTAAGTATTTCCCAAAGTGTCGGGTGCGCAAAAGTAACGCAACACATTACTTTCCAACTAAGAAACACAACACTGTCAAAAAGTAAGACAAATATTGGTTTAAAAATTAAGAGCCAAAGTGATCTTAAGAGAAAAATATAGCTAGAACATAAAAGGCATAGTGGAAACTTGCAAAAGGAAGGGATGTTGGATAATAAACCCTATGACACAGGTGAAGTAGAACAAAGCAAACCATGAATCAACTAAATATTTTTGTTTTTCAGGGCAGCTTTATATTAGTGTCAACCCTCGCTCAAGCAGAACTTCATACTGAACACCTGAACAAACAAATGGCCGGAGAGATAAAATCAAAGACGAGAACAGAATGAGAAATGGGCAAAGAGCAGGGCAGAGAAACAGACAAATATGAAGAACAAATGGCCTGAACGTCAGCCAGAGGTACGTAAAGAAGAGGTCCCAAAAGCACAATTTTTATTCATCCATCTAAGCTGCTCTCCAAAGAAAATGAGCTTTTCTCTAATTATAATATTATTGTAATCCAGCACGCAAGGCAACGCCTTCCCTTACCAGCAGGACGGCAACAACACATTCCAATAAAATCTTTTAAAGGGAAACTCCCACCTATCATTGAACAGCAGAGTTTAGCACAGTGAACCTACAGCTGAAGGCTGAGTTACACTATAATCCATAAAAAGTGCTTGGACCATCGGTCTTCACGGCATCACATAAAATTGCTAATCCATAATTGCTTCATTGTTTTCGGTCAAAGCTTAATTTTGTATTCGTTTTAAATTTAAATGATGTAATAATTTATGTAATAATATATATTATGTAATAGCAAATTTATGTATTTAATACATATTATATATATTTTTTATTATTATTTAAGAGTATTATTATTTTTAATGAGATGCAGTGTTGGGGAAAGTTATGCATTAAAATATTGAGTTACCTCCTAAAAAGTAACAAATTATTTTGTTACTTTTTAATGGAAAGTAATGAGTTACATTACTTTTTCTAAACAGGGCTGGGCTTGCTTGTTTGTTTTTTAATAATACAAAAAAATCCTTTTTTCTTCTTCTATTTATTGGGCAAATGTAAAGGCCCTTCCACACCAAAATTGAAATGACGGAGAAGAAAGAAACACTCTTACTTAAAGGTGCACAAAGGTAAAACATTTTCAGTAAAATATCCCAAAACCACTAGACACAGTGTTATATATTTTGTTCAATTGAGTACTTACAATATCCCAAATGTTTCCAACTATTTGTAAATGGTGAGAAAATTGCTATTTTAACCAAGGAACCGGGATGTGTGAGGGAGTCGCCTGTCGATGGCGTCATATCTGCGTTACCCACAGTTTCCGGTTTTATTTTGCAGAAACGCTTTACTCTCAATGCAGTGTGCAGTGTAATAGCAGCCACCGAGCGAACGCACAGAGTAACATCATAACATAATTTTCAACACACTCAGATGTTTCTAATATGATAAACAGAGCTGCGTTACCTCATACTCATGACCGGAAAAGCGGAAAGGGCGCCGGCGACTGTGGCATATTAAAAGTCCCGCTGCTCGCAAGGTGTTTGTTGCGTCATCTTATTAACAATTGCTCCAGCGGCCTTGCTCAGCTCCACAACACTCCTGCTCTGCTTCAGACTACAGTAACGTTAATAATCGCATCCATGAACATGATTTATGCCCGAATCCTATCCCGATTCTTTTCCACTGGCTGTGAGGTGAAGACCACATGTCCCAAGATTCTGCGCTCAAATGTGGTGTCATCAAGCTACGCCTTTGTTTTGAATAGGTGACCTCTAGCGGTCGGAAAAGTTACATAGTGCACCTAAAAAAATTAACTAAAGTAATTTTTGCTTATAGTTTTGGTTGAATTGGATCATCGAAAGTCAGCAGCAAAGACATTGGTTAATAAAGTGAGATTAAATACATAAAGTATATTTTTGCACTTCATAGTTTTTATTCATTTTGTGGAATACCGAATCTAATTTTGTGCAAGTGAGATAAGTAAATGCATGCTCAAATGTATGTATTTATATATAATTTATTTAAAATGTACATACATTTATATATAGTATGTATATATAAATATATAAATATATACATATATTTAGTGTATTTCTACAAGGGCAGAACAGTGATAGCTGAAAAGTGCACCTTAAAGGAGAAGCTTCTACATACTGTATGCCATTCATTTCAATTTTAAAATCAAAGGATTGCAGCTTCTGCTCATTGTCATTCTGAGTGTAAATGATATGGTACGCTTTCAAACCCAAACCCCAGGCGCAATTCAGAAAGAATCTTAAAACAATAAGGAACCGTTGCAGTACGTAAATGGATAGTTTGACATGCATCACAGTTTCCACTGGAATTTGACATGGTCATCGGTGCAAAAGTGCACCGATATCCATATTATAGGGATACTTGATTGGAGGTAAGTTAGGAGTCAAAAAGAAAAGGGACCAAAATATAGAAAGAGCAGTGGAATTGAAATCATTCTCAGACTTCCAAAGCAAGACGAGAAGGCAAATGAATCTTGCAGATGTTGCACTCCGCTCATGCGCCGTTCAGAGCAGACAGGGTCAGTGCTTTAACCCAACTGGCAACGTAGAGACTCTCTTAAGATTCAGATCACTCTTTGTGCGCAAATGCACCGATTTGAGATGGAGAGCATAAGCAAAGGGAAATCAAATTTCCGAAAAGTCAAAGATGGGCTTGTGCATCGGCCCGTGAGCCTGGCTTTGTTGCGCACCACATCACAGAATGCACGACAATTAAGTCTACTAATGAGCTTTGCAGGAATCATTGCATTTGTTTACTATATGAGAGGAGATAAGGTATAATACCAAGAAAATGCCGCTTATAAACATAAACATTGCATTCTCTTCCTCATGGCTGGGCTCCAGTGGATCTGGTTGGAGGAATATGGGGCATGCTAAAAAGGGAACCTAGGATAATGTTTAAGGTAGTGGATGCCAATAAGCAGGGCACATTCCCCTGGCATGGCAACCATTTATCTGTCAGGAGGCATTTCATGCAGCCCGTGTGATAATCCATATTACAAGGCAAGAAGACAGGAGTGTGTGAACCTTCTATCGGCTGCCGCTTGGTAAATTAGCTGGTGTGAAAACGGAAACCATTAGGTCATTATTCTTACTGAAGCTGGTTTGAAAAGCCTATTTGAATGAGCTACATGGCAATCGCTGAATGTTTCTATTCATCACTGTCATCACGGCGTTTAAAAATACCAAGGGGTCAAAGTTAGCATAGCACTTTTAGCCTCCTGCTAGTAGATGCCACAACTACACTATCTGGATTGATAAGACATTCAAAATTGTTTGTATATTTTCACTAAATAAGAGTTTTGACTTATTTCGCAAGCAATATCACATGAGCAAGAAAGGTTATGTTAGTAATATCAGCGCAGATTATTTGTCACTGAACAAAACAGAAGTTAACATTTAGAGGCATACATTTTAGACAGTTATTTGCCTATTTTTGCACCGTATTGTATTTCGTACTTGTATTTTCATTTTGGTGGAGTGAATGATTCAGTGACTCACTCTTACAGACAAGTACTTGTTTCGTTCATGAATGAATCAGTGGTTTGAATTAATCTACTGAGTCAATGATTCAAATGAAGAGAATCACTTATTTTATTCCTGAATGAATCAGTGGTTTAAATGAATTGTTTGAGTAAATGATTCAATGGGCCCTATCCTACACCGCCAGGCGCGACGCACATTTCAGCTTTACGCAGTTATCATGTCCAGAGCCGCGTTGTTTAAAAAGCAAATGCACTCACGACCATCTGTTCGCCCGTGGGCGTGCTGGTCTGAAAACGAGGTGTTCAGGCACATTGTTGGCGTGTTGCTATTTTGAGGCAACTGAAAAACGACTGCGCCATTGACCAACAAAAACCTGGTCTAAAGTCAATAGTATTATTTTGTGTTATTTTGCAGTATTTTTTGTGTTATTAAAAGGGCACATTAGTAATATGCGCCTATATGCGGGAGCACTATGCGCGTACACTCTGCTTATTACACACACAGGGCAGCAGCACACAAACATTTTTAAATATTAAAAATAAAAGGATTCCTCTCTGGAGAAGCGTTCAGTTTTTCCGCTCGCAAATTCCGCCATTTAAATAGCGAATCCGCCATGGTGAAGCTTTGTATCAGTAGAAACCCCGTAGTATATTTGAATTATGGTACTTCCCCCCCCCTCATATCCCCCTGAGATGAGAGAATTATGCATTTTATTTCTGGAAAAAATCCTCCGATGATGCAAATATCGTCTCTTTGCGTCATCGGAGGATTTTTTGGCAAGAGACTAAAAACTACAGCTAGTAGAAGGAGCTGTTCCACATGTTTTCAACCTGCCCACAGGGGAGAGATCTCACTCACAGAATGTAAATGCGCTCGGCTCGGCCTCGGGCATTCATAACGGAGCGGTGCAGAGCAAAGTGAGTGTTTCAACTTTTCAATGAATTCCTATGAAAGTTTAGCTTCCATATGCGATCAGAAAACCCGCCAGACTGGACACGCGCCGAGAATGACAGCCGCGCTTACCTCAGCTCTGCTCAGCTCTTACTTCCCTCTCGTGCTGAATGCAATCTGACTCCTGCAGCTGCGTTTGTCCTGTGACTTTCGTTCGGCTCACTCACACTTTATTGAAAAGACGTTCAGTTTTTAATTGTAGTGTTTATCCTCTAACTGAACAAAATTATTGTATTATTATGAAGATCAAAACGACGTTGGTCACAACAAAACCCGCCCAATTGCTACTCAAAACTAGCCCAAAACAAGCCCAATCGCGTTTCAGGGGGGCTTCTCCGGTAAAAATCGCATTTGGGGGGTAAAATATGTGTTTTTTTTGGCATGGTTGCCTACTAAAATTTGCATTCCCTGGGCTAAATATCACATAATTGAGGTCGCTTCAACCCCCGGACATGAAAAACTGCCCGCGGCAACAGTGTTAAAGTAGCCCAATTCTGCAAGAAAACCGCGGACTTGGCAACATTGGTTGGGGGCGGTGTAGGGAGTGGCCTCGTAGGGCAGCGAAGCAAGTGCATTCTGGGAGTTGTTGTCTTTCATCCACATTCATCTTTTCTCGGTCTAGAAGGCACCAAATTCAAAAATAATTTCACATTTCTACTACATAAATGACACAGTTTAAATACACATTCATCTTCCCAGCGCTGAAGTGCCCCTTTAAGAGACTAGGTACAACCCTTTTGGACCATGCACCTGACACGCCGACCATTTTTTCCTGTTTTTAAACTAGCAAAAGTGTATTTGGACACGCCCTAAGATCACCTGTGCCATGCGCTTCAGACCATGTGCTCAGATCGTTAAAATAGGACCCAATGAATCACTCATACAGACAGGTCACGAGTCCCTGTTTCATTCCTGAATTGATCAGTAGTTCGAACAAATTGGTTGTGTCAGTGATTTAATTATTTTTTTATAAATCGCGTCACTAATTAATCAGTGGTTTGAACAAACTGGTTGAGTCAATGATTCAATGACTCACTCAAAAAGAGAGTCACTTGCGTCGTTCCTGAATTATTCATTGTTGTAAACAAATCGTTTGAGTGAATGATTCTATGACTTGCTCATAAAGACAAGCAGAGCGAAACAAACAGTGACAACTCTGGTTGCTGTTGGACTAATATACAGGCTATTATATTAATGATATATTAGCTCTTTTCCCTCTTTATTCTCTAGTGAAGAGTTTGGAACTGTGCACATATGATGCCATCATCCAATAAGTCACATAGCATTTATGGCTCTGGCTCAAAAATAACTGGAAACACCTATAGGATAGCTTCATACAGGTATTATAGACCTCTTTGTAAAGAACTGCGAGGAAAGTGTGTTTTGTGTGTGTGCAATGCGCATTTTCAGCTGCCCCTCAACTCAACAGATGAATGTTAATATTTGCTGAGCAGAGATAAGAATTGGAGGCGGACCAAGTAAAGGGAAAGCTCTGCATTGAGGAATGTGTCTTTGAAACACAAACCTCATAATCTCTCTGAAAGGCAGCGGACCTCTCTCACCTCGGTGCGACACATGAAATGATCACACAGCCATGTGAGGCAACACACACACTATGTCCCACATATGTGCACTAATATTAACATGCACAAATATACTGCCATGTAATTCTAATACACTTCATTGAGGGAGGTGTATAAATGTTGTGTGTACATGTATTTAGTTGGATTATTGCTTCAGGGAGAATGGCCCTCACCCAACTCCCTTCAACTTTGTGTTTACCCTGAAGTGTCCCTCACCTTACACACGCGAGCGATGCGTGACACAATGGTGTTGTCAAAGAAATCAAACTCCTTTCCCGCTTCACTGAAGAAGAAGTAAATCTTATCATCATCCCCGACTGTGTTGTCTTTGGGCAAACTCTCCTGAATGTAGGCTGAGCCCACAAAAGCAGGGTCTGTGGGAGAAATAAAAACAAGTGTCAATCCACGCCATGGACTGTACACCGAGACAGCAGTGTTTGTAAGTAATGTGGACTTTATGTCACAAATATAGCTACTGGTCCACCTGAAACCCCTTTTACAAGACCATCTTTAGGTGTAGTTACCAATATAAGATCTTTTGTTACACTATCAAAGTGCTCAGAATCGATTTTGCACATGCGTCTTTCATCAACTTTGCCACTTATGGCAAAATATTGCGCTTTTATTGAGCACTTTTTAGTAAATTGAGAAGGGTTTGACTGTGTAAAGCTGAAAACTGACACTAAATTGATTTGTTTTGTTCTCTGTAGTCTTGCTTTATATGAATAACTCTCTGCTGTGCCAAACCTGCCTCTTAGTGGTAACTTCAGGGGGACAAAAGAGAACAGAATGGGGGAATTGTGCTGCTTATAGAACCATTTACATTGCATACCTTGGAAGTAAATTAGTTCACTCAAAAATAAAACAATTCTGTCATTAATATTAAATATTAGATGAAAAATGTCAACTTAAAAACTGAAACGAAAATCAGTAGTGCTGAAATAAACAAGTCGAAGAACAAAAATGACTAAAACTAAACCAAACATTTGTACAAAAAATATACTGAAATATTTTTTAAAAAATGACAAGCAAAAATATAAAAATAGCAGCTATTTCTATATATAAATAAATACTATAAAAGTATATAAACAATAGTAAATTGCATGGACTTTCAAAGGAGGGATAGAAATCTCTCAGATTTCAATTAAAAATATCTGAAGTTACGTTTCACGGGTTTTGAGAAGGTGAGTAATTAATGACAACATTTAAAAATTTGGGGTGAACTAATGGCCCGTTCACACCAAGGATGATAACTATAAAGATAAGGATAAAGATATAGCTCTCAATATTAAAGAATAGCAGTTCACACCACAGCTATAACCATAACAATAGCGTTGGAATCACTTCCAGAATGATTTTATGCAGCTGATGAATGATAAAAACATTGACAATCATAATCCATCCTGCTGTAACCGAGCTCGAGCATTTAAAGCAGCAGACATATGGCAGGCATATGTTTGGCCGCTGATATAGTTATCTTTATAGTTATCGTTCTTGGTGTGAACGGGCTTTAACCCTTTAATTGTACCTGGCAAAAAGCACTTTGTTTTGTGAGACGCAATTTACAATGCGGCCAATTAACATGGAAAGAAAACATGTTTGTGCTGAAAAGAATCGCAACGACTTAAACATTCGTGGTTATTTCCATTTGTAAGATACCTCTTTTCTATCCACTTACAGAGAAACATTAGATGCACAGAGCTAAAGAAAAGTTATTCCATTCAAATCAAGGGCCTTTTGTATCACTTTTCACACTAATAAACTAATAAATAAACATATTGTTCTTAAGCAGTTTTACAGTGAATATAAATGACAAAGGTGAGGGAAAAAAGATGTTAGCGTCTGGTTAAACTGAATTGCAGGAGGTTAGTGATTAATACACAGGTTTTTGAGCTCAAATACTGTGCGCAACTGCTTCATTAAAAGCAGGTCTGTAGTGGATTTGGCTCTTACCTTGAAGCCAGTTCAGTGAGTTTTCAGTCTTTAAGGCTGTGCCCTGGCCAAGGCTTTTATAAATGATGGGTTCGTTCCCTTGGAAGTTACTGACCGTGCCGGCATACAGTTCTCCATCTGTAAAACCATCATTCAAAGCAACAGACATTAATAAAGCAAATCTGGGGTCTACTTTTGGTAGCATGTATAGTAGTATTAAGATGCGCTTTGGTCGATCGGATCACAAGTGGACGACGCTAAATACAGGTGTAAACAGGGTCTAAAAAGCTTTGAGCTTGTCCACTTTCGACCACTTCAAATGGTAGTCAAAAGCGCATTCGACCGGATTGCTTTCGTAGTGTAAACACCCATGTGGTCGAATGCGTTCAAACAGCCACAAAATGCCTAATCTCTGCCTACTGACCTAATGTATAAACATAATGGGAAGCACGCTAGCCAGACGGGATTTAAACTTTGTTGGTGGAAGACATAAATTTGGTTTGAAGACGAAAAACGTCCCAAGCACAATGTTCGCTCACATTGTCCGTCAGAACTGCCGTCAGAAGATCTTTGCTTGTGTGTGCAACGGAAGAATACCTGCCGCTATTTTGACTCCTTTACACATTTTACAAGCTCTTGGTGAGTTCTCAATACCATCATATGAACACATACAATGAGCGTATTTAGCACACAGCATTGTTTATGATGTTTCTATGCAAAATACGTCATAATACGTCAAAATACGTTTTTTTTTTTGTATCTTTAGGTTCTGTGTTAAAAATGCTAAAAAAGTCTGAAGTGAACCAGAACTAAATGTCATTTTCTTTTTTGGTCCGGACCGAAGGAACCAAGATAATTGAAATAAACAGGTTTAAGTTTTATCCGGTGATGCCAAAATACTGAACGTTACACCACTTTTTGTAGCACGTACCAGCTATGATGGCCGTTGACTTGTATTCAGGGTTGAAAGGGCACCGGCTTCGACCATCTTCGGTGACTATTTCTCCCATTTCACTGCGCACCAGGGAAAAATCAGACGTGTTCTGAAGGAAAGAAGACACAGGGACATTCTTGTAAAGACAGCAAGCACTGTCTCTTGTATCGACTGTGCTGACCGTTTGCTGCCTGTGTAGATCTAAACAAGGACCTTATTTTGCAGAACAGAACGTCATGTTATTGCGATAAGTCTGGGGAGATAGTAAGAACAGGGTGAACGCACTCAAAGGGATTCGAAGGGATGATGTGTGTACTATTGACTGTGTGTGGGCCAAGGATACTGATAAAAAAGGATGTTTGGAGGGAGTTGCGGCTGGATGCGCTCTGATTCTCTCGTTTGTGTCTTTATAGGGGCATAAATGACAATGTAAACCTTTTCAGGGGACAGCTGTCACAGAATCGAACTGTGTATGCAAAGTACAGTATCCTTAAGCTTCAATCTTAGTGGTCTGTGTCGACCCCTCAAGTGCACAGACAAATCCAGGCCTAGTCTCCAGAGTGAGGGGTTTAAATAAAGTGCAGGGCAATAATCATTTCTCATCCGAACAGCATTTACCCTCAGTGTATTTCTGAGGACATTTTGATTGACTGAGTAAATTACATGGATAATTAATTCCTCCCCTGCAGTCTGTTAAAAGCATGGATGGAGGTGGTGAAATCCTGCAGGAAAATAGAACCAAATGAAACAGTACTTACGATGTATGCGCAGATAGGGCTGAAAGCATACGTTCCACACACGTACAGGTGAGTGCTGTTCACACGCAGTAAAATCTTGATGTAATTGAAGCAGTCAGTCTGGAATGAGAAAGCGAAAGCAAAAGGGAATTAATAAGAAATGGGAAAGACAATGATTTAAGACATGAATGTGACAGTTACTAAAGTGCTGGGCATTGATAATAATAATAATTTGTTACATTTATATAGCGCTTTTCTGGGTACTCAAAGTGCTTTACAACCACCACCAATGTCCAGCATCCACCTGGATGATGCCACGGCAGCCATATTGCGCCAGAACGCCCACCACACACCAGCTCATTGGTGGAGAGGAGCCAGAGTGATGAAGCCAATCACTATATGGGGATTATTAGGAGGCCATGATGGACAAAGGCCAATGTGCAAATTTGGTCAGGATGCCTGGGTTACACCCCTACTCTTTTCCCGAAAGTCATCCTATGCACCTATTAGATCACTTACGCTCCATCCGAAATTGAATACTTCCCTTCTATATAGTATGCGACAGTACGCCAACAGAGTATATATGGCTCTGTCCGAATACATAGTAGGTAAAAAGTACCCGGATGACCTACTTCTTCCGGTGAGATTCTGAAGTGTGCATACGATGGACACTTTACTATCCCACGAGGCCACGGGAGAGGATTTATGAATGGCAGTGAAGTGACGCAACCGACGCTGGTAGGTCACATGATTATGACAACATGGCGAATGTAATACGTCCGGATAACATTCACACGCATTTATACTTTATAGAAACATGCTTTTTTAACGGTCGCAAAGTAAGTTCAAATGTAGGACCTACTCAGACAGTCCGTAATTTCTGACACACCTTTGGAGATCTAAACTTTTTGATACGAAGCCCAAATAAAAGGCAGCTATATATTGTAATAAATATATAGGCTCATTTGTACTGTTTGTGAAAAATGGTAAGCATTACACTCTAAAAAATGCTGGATAGTTTTAAACCAAATTTGGGTCAAATATGCACAAACCCAACAATTGGGCTGAATGTTTTAATTAAAATGTTAACCCAACAGTTGGGTTTGTCCATTTAACCCAAATTTGGGTTGAAATTACCCAGCATATTTTAGAGTGTACTTTATCATATAGAAAATACAATACAAACCCCCAGTTTCACAGACAAGGCTTAGGTTTAGGCCAGATGCACACCAGTAATGTTTTTTTCTAAGCAACATTTATAAAAGCTACTTAAATTCCATAATTAAACTAAGGTCTAATCCTGACTTAGTCTGTAAAACCTGGCCAGAATGTTTTTTAAATTAATTGAATTTTTTATTATTTATTTAAATTAAACAACACAGGCAAGAAACAGCTATCTAGAAAGATATAACACAAATACAAACTAATCTTTAAAGTTTGTAGGTTGTAACATAAGCAAGGAGATATGAGCATGCTTTTCCCCCACACAATTATACAGATTAGCCTTTTTTTTTTTCAGATTTATTTCTTACTGTTAAAAATGATGGCTCTGTATAGAATAAAATAATCACAATTAATATCACAATTTCTGACCAGTCTTTTTTGAAAACAATTATTAAACAGTAAACTTTATTAAACAGTAAAATTATTGTAATATAATTATTATTATATTAAAGTGTTGTTTAAAAAAAAAATGTACACCTTGTTTTTTCATTGAAATTTTCCACTGACCCCCTAGCACCCCTTTGAAGAAACTTCTCGTTTCTTTTCTTTACTTTTTTGGAGTTTAGAGCAACTTGAGGGTGGACAGATGATGGCAGAATTTTTTGTTTAAATAAAATAATTTCAGGAAGGTGTGATTCAATTGGACTGATCAAATTTAGACATACTGTACATTATTAATGGGATAGTTCACCCCACAATTTTAATTATTTTGTCGTTCCAAACCTTTATGACTTTCTTTTTTTTTTTTTATATTTTGATAAATAGTTTTTTGTCCATACAATAGAAGTCAAAAGGTTCCAATGCTGTTTGATTCCCGACGTTCTTCAAAATATCTCCTGTTGTGTCCCATTAATATAAAACAGGTTTGGAACATGAGGGTGAGTAATTGATGACCGGATTTTTAGTTTTGGGTGAACTATGCCTTTAAGACAAACATTTTATTTTTTACTTACTGTATGATAGTTATCCAAATAACTAAATTTTTAAAGATACAACAAAACAAAACAAAAAAATCACAAAAAAAAGAGTTTGACCGTTACATAAAGGCGAAAGTAAAAACCAGGCTGTGCACACAAGTGTTGCTTGGCTGGGGCTCAGAATTTGTTTTCACATCACTAGGTTTGATCTAAATCCTCTGTAATAGTCTGGGAGAGGTTTCTGGCAGCTGCGTGTCATCGGCCTCAAGGAACAGCAGTTATTACTGTGTCTTCATCAGGGTCCCAACATCCATCCAAACCTGGCTCCCAAGACAAATCAATCTGGCAGCAAATTAGGCATGCGGATTATTAATCTAATAACAGCCCTTATGCAGTGTCAAGCTTTCAGGCAAATTACAGTGTGGACGTGTCAAGGCAATTACGGATCCTATGAACTGAAAGTGGTGCAACAGGCAGTTTCTCAGATTCAAGTTTTGCCTAATCCCATTCCTACTTTATAGACCTACTTCTTACTTGAGTTATATGAATCAACAAGGAACATCATGTTCAAATATACAGACATCTCTCCACTTTGTTTGATGAATATCTCATTCACTTACCTGCAAGTCTTTCCCTTTGAAACTGCACTCGTCTCTCTTTCTCTGCGGTGTGCTCCATGTTAACTGAAAAGGTGAAAATCGCAAGTTGACTGAGTTAAGCAGTCTCAGCAGCTATAGTGCATTTACAGTAACATCATGCATTAATAAGCACATTTACATTGAGTGGGCCTACAGTGAGTCACCTTGGCTGTAACGTATTGCAGTCTAGCCTTTCTGTTATGTTCAAAACGAATCAAGCAACACAAAATATTTGCAGTGAACTGTGAAGGTCTATTTGTGACTTAAAAAGTTCATTTGTTGCAAAGTATAATGCCAAAATACAATAGGGGAGAAGTGGGACAGCTGGTAAAGTAGGACACTTGGTGTGAATGAAAACTAAAGCGTCCAAGCTTCAAAAAGGACACAAAAACCCAATAAAAGTAGAAGTGATCCTTATGACTTTCGCACTACATTTTAAAGTCTTCTGAAACCATACGATAGCTTTGTGATGTAGCCATTTGGATCATATTTTACCAATGACAAATTATCAGAAAGTGACCCACATTACCTGTGTTCACTCTTTTGTGTGTGCTTAAAGGAACACGCAACTATTTTTGAAAATAGGCTCACTTTACAACTCCCCTAGAGTTATACCATTTTCAAATCCATTTAGCCGATCTCCAGGTCGGGAGGTAGCACTTTTAGCATAGCTTAGCATAGATCATTGAATCTGATTAGACCGTTAGCATCTCGCTTTGCTGCCGTACCATGGGTGCAGTGGTGCAATGATATTACGCAGCACCTGAAAATAGTCCGTCGGTCTTAGTACACGATGCAACTACAGAAGAGTCAAGTTTTAAATAGGAAAAATATCAAAACTCTTTGGTCATTTTTTTGAGCGAGATGCTAACGGTCTAATCAGATTCAATGATCTATGCTAAAAGTGCTATCGCCAGACCCGGAGATCGGCTGAATGGATTCGAAAACGGTAAAACTCAACTGTTTAACTCTAGGGGATTTTGTGCTGTGTTCCTTTAAAGGGATAGTTCACCCAAAAATAAATTCTGTCATCGTTTACTCACCCTTATTTTGTTCCAAACCTGTATGAATTTCTTTCTTCTGTTGAACTAAAAAGAAAATATTTTGAAGAATGTTGGTAACCAGACAGTTGTCAAAGACTACCGTCAACTGTATGGTTACCAACATTCTTCAAAATATCTTCTTTTGTGTTCAGCAGAAGAAAGAAATTCATACAGGTTTGGAACAACTATCCCTTTAAGTGATGCCTAGATCCAGCGTTAATGATATTCTACTCTCATTTGAACCTTAAATTACTAATTCCCATATCACAGACTGATGCACATGCTTATAAATTCTCCGCAATGAAGCACACAGACATACTCACATTACGCTGCAGCTGTGTTCTGCTGATATCCGTGATATTGAGTGCGAAGAGAGTCTCTCGAGCGCCAACGTACAGCATGTTATCCTCTTTACTGAGGAGCAGAGAGGTGTAATTGAAGACTCCATCGGGTGAAAATCTCTTGGCCGACCTCTCGTTTGCATCTATGAGTAGATATGGAAAAAAAAGAGGGGAGAGGGTGGAATGTCAGCGAAACCCAGCCAATAAGATTTACTACTGGAAATATGATAAATGTGCAAAAGTCAGATTTGTGATTGTGCTTTTTAACTGATTTTACTTCAGGACAAACAATTTTCACTCTGAAATTGTTAGTTAATTTCACAAACGGCAAGTAACACATTGAATTAAACATTCAAGAGAAAGACTGAAATAATGGTATGGAAAGTAATCCAATAATCTTTGTTTAACTGTGAAAAATCAATTGTAATTTTAAAAATGTAACAGTAAAAACCTAGCCTGGATGCCAGCCGAACTTAGCCCCGCCCACAACATTTGAGTTTGGGAAGTTCGGTCTGGACTTGATCCATTGTGAAGCAACTATGCCCGAACAGAAGCTGTTCGGACCAATCAAATTGTCAGGGCGGGCTTTATACGATGATGGACAGATGAACAACAGTAACGTAATCATCACGTCACCAAAGAGCGCTTGGGTTGAATTCGTTTACTAAACGGAGAACTTGTTCGTATATGCATTCACCTTCACTATTCTTCTCAGAAATGATGTTCGTGTTGGTAAGTACTCTGTGAATCCTGAAATTATTTTTTACAACACCAGCAAATTAAGATCGTAAAGATTCGACAGGGTTGAAAAAATGGCGTTTGAGGGGTAAAATGTGTTTTTTTTTTGGCAGGGTTGCCTACTAAAATTCGCATTCCTGGGTCTAAATATCACATAATTGGGGTCGCTTCAACCCGCAGACATGGAAAAACAGCCCACAGAAAAAAACGGCGGACTTGGCAACACTGTGTGCAGTTGAGTTCTGTTGACATTTGACAACTAACGTTATGCGTTATTCCAATTGAGGTCTTCCCTGGTTCGGTTGAAACACGCCCCATAATCACAGCCCAACGGAGCAGTATCAGACTCATATTCTGACAAGAATTAAGTATGACAACGTCAGGCTAGTAAATACCTGTTAATTGGTTAAAATCCTATACTATATACAGATAAAAACATTTGCATTTTCCCCTCCTGAACAAACCTTAGATTCACCTTTGATTCATGACCCAGTTAAGAACCACTGCTTTAGTGTATTAGACAAATATCAAGGGCCAGATTTACTAAAGAGGGCAAATTAGTGTGAGAGCGCAATTCCACAAAAGCACTGATGAGAGTGGAAAGTTCTGCTCATGATCTACTGACTACCGGATCAATTACATAATGACCACCAACACAATCTACCAAGAGCAGCGCAAATTAGCTTCTGGTTTAACCCTTAAACAGGCATGACTGGAAAATGATCAGAAAGAAATCTTTTCATGTCACTTTTTATATCATCTGGACTTAAGTAAAACACGTCCAAAGGAATAGTTGAAGTGTTTGATGTAGTTTGGATTTTATGAGTTGTATCTCCCAGTTCATGTTGCCTGTTTAGGGTATAAAAAAAAGGATTATCCACAGCATTGACAATGAACGTGTTCCAAGGTAAACTGCGCTCCCGGTACTGGTCATTACATTTATTGGTGACGAGTGAGGGGTCGGTTGTGGGTGGTGGGAGGGTCAGTAGAAATCTCGTTCCAGGACCGGGGCCCTTAGGGAAGATCCTCCAGGCCTCTGGGCCCACTGTACACATTCCCCCTTCTCAATCTATGTTTTTTGAGTTAACATGTAAAATTCCCATGTAAAACTGATATTATTACTTTTTGTTGACAACATCTTTGTATTTTTAACTACTTGCAGATAATTTTTTATTTTTATTTTCTTGCAACTCTGCAGGAAGGGCTGGACACCCACATTCTACCATATAATGAGTGTGTGAAACTCTGCAAGAAAATATCTAGTTAAAAATGCAAAGCTGTAGTCAACAAAAAGTGATAATATCAGTTTTACATGTGAATTTTAACATTTGCACATTTTTTGAACTCCAACTACATAGATTGAGATGGGGGACTGTGTACAGTGGGTCCAGAGGCCTATAAGGGTCTTCCCTAGGGGAACGAGATTTCGCAATGATGCAATAACCAGTTGAAACACCATTCAATGTCCATATTGTGTGGATAATCCTTTTTTATACCCTAAACAGGCAACGTGACCTGGGAGATACATACTTTTCAAAATGCGACAACAGCATGAACAACATATAACTTAATTTTCTTTTTCAACATCTTAAGACAATGTTCACAATTAATATTAGCACTTGTTTTGCATTTTTTTCTGATAAAAGTATGATATATTTACTTATCACAAAATCTGAATGTCCTGCACACACAGAATGGATCACAAAAAAACTTGAAACAAATCATGTGACCAGCATACTCAAGACAGACCAGGCTATGATAAATGATGAAAGGATTTGAGGAAAAAATCTTTCTTATGCCCCAAACAAGACACTAAAGAGTATGTAACTCGTGGTACACGTCGCCTGTTTTAAGGTTAAGACGTGCTTTTTGGGCGGTAAATAATGCCGCAAACACCAGTAAATGAACTTGCGCAGACCTTAGTAAATCACCGAGCATGATTCCTTTAAATACTCTCTCTCCTTCCATAAATTTTGCATCTGAAAGGAAAAACTCGTACAAATGCATATGCAATAAAGTCAGCCGCAAAATAACCCTGTCCATGCCTTTTCAGCGCTAATTTTTCACTGTGTCTTCAGTAAATCCAGACAGTAGTTTTTAACGCCAAAAGAGGGTTTGCGCTGGCACAAGCTGTTATTAAATCTGGCTCCAAATGTTGTCAACTGGCTGGCAGTGAGAACGCTAAAACCTGTTGCAACAGCAACGTGTCTGAATCATGTTGAATGAGCATTTGTGTGTGGCCACATATAGCTCAGAGACAGATGTTCATCTCTTAATCAAAGATATTGCACAGCATCATTATCATGGCAGTTCCTGCAGGCTGTTTCTCTCTTACCATGACAACGGCATCAATAAGAACTAGTGTCTTTCCTACCAGTAGGGGGTGTTTGCTAAGAGGGTTAGGGGCACTGTGATTGGCTCAAATCCCTCTCAGAATGCCAAATCATACTTTTGCATAGCTTTTTATGACTTCAGACGAGCCACTTGAGAATGTGGTGGTGATTCAGAATGTGTATGAAATGTGTGGAAATAGTCTTTCATCTCAAGCAGAACCAAGCAGTGCTCTCATGCTACAATGACATCATTCCGAGATACCAGCTCCTTCGGTCTTAAGACGCATGTCAAATCAATGTCAACAGGCTGTAAATACAGCCTTCATCACTGCATGGCAGACGACACAGTGTTCTCCACATCTGTCATTGACTTAATGGTTGAATCACACTCGTCTTTCAGTCCAACATACACAGAAAGGCCAAAAAACATTCGGTGTAAAATACTTCTACCTATCCCAGTTTAATATGCAGAGATAGAAAATAAATAAAATAAAATTCAGGAGTACTGAGGAAAACATGTAATTCTCTCCGTGTCAAATATTTACAAAAATAAATAAATAAATAAAATAAAATAAAATCAGCAGTTCTGAGGGCAACTGTTCCGGAAAAAAATGTCATTTTTCCCATGTCAAATAATACTACTAATATGCATAAAAATAAAATAAAATAATAAATAAAATAAAATAAAATAATAAATAAAATAAAATAAAAGTACTGAGGGCAACTTTTCCGGGGAATTTTTTTCTTCCATGTCAAATAATACTACTAATATGCATAAAAATAAATAAAATAAATAAAATAAATAAAATAAATAAAATAAATAAAATAAATAAAATAAATAAAATAAATAAAATAAATAAAATAAATAAAATAAATAAATAAAAAATAAAATAAAATAAAATAAAGTAAAGTAAAGTAAAGTAAAGTAAAATAAAATAAATATTTTTTTTTCCATGTCAAATAATACTGCTAATATGCAGAGAAATAAAATAAAATAAATACATTTTTTTCCATGTCAAATAATACTACTAATATGCATAAAAAAATAAAATAAAAAAAGAAATAAAATAAAGCACTGAGGGCAACTGTTCCGGGGAATATATATATATTTTTCCCCATGTCAAATAATACTGCTAATATGCAGATAAATAAAATAATATAAATACATTTTTTTCCATGTCAAATATTACTAATATGTACACTGTAAAAAAATATGGCACAATTTACTGCATAAATATGAAGGAATTTTACGTATATTGTTTTTTTACAGGTGTTTTACCTGTATTTTGAATTGCACATTGCATTAGTTTGTGTTTTAAGGGTTAACATACATTTCCCTAAAATTACTGGACAATGTACTGGCAGAAAATTACCAGTACATTTACCGTTTTTATTTTTTACAGTGTAGAGAAATAAAATAAGGAAATCTGTTTATTTTCAAACAGTTATTTTCACAAGCCAAAAAACTATACATTTCTCTCTAAACAAATGCACACTATAAATTACACATCCTTTTAGCCTTTGACTGAAGTACAGGTTGTTGATTTCATTTCAGATTTTTAGAAAAACAACGCAAGCTCCAGCATAGTGCTTACCAATATCAATGCTGAAGCTTTCATGGCATACAAACTGTGCTATTGATTTACTTAATTTAAAGATTCCTAGCAAGCCGTCCACTCCTGGTAGGTCTTACTTGGAGAGCATGTAAAGATTACACTGAATATGCTCCCGTGGGTGACTTTGAGCCGAGGTAAGACTCTAAAAGCGTCCGTGTCTCTGGGAGCTGCTGCAGAAGGTCTGCTTCCTGAGTCCCGGGGGAGACGATGTGGTAATAATAGGGCATCAGCCCTCAACCAGGAGGGCTTATTACTACTGAATCCAGTCTGCTAAACCGCAGGAGGGGATCAGCACGGCACATTAGTGGCACGCTACTGGGGTCTCAGCCTCTGTGTGTCTCGTATTTCCCCTCTCTCTGATTACAGGATGAAACAGGGCACCACTCAACACTGGCAGCGCTCATTTCAGAGGGTTTGGGGAGAAATTTAATGGCGATTCAGTGAGACAAGGACAAAGGGCAATAGCTGCAACCAAACAGGGCTTAAGTGGGATTTGCACAGACAGAAACCGTTCCCTCAATTATTCTCCAGAGAGGCACAGCTGTAACGCTTCTCCCTGCAGCTCGCACAATGAGGCAAATAATTGAGCCCCATCAGGGAAAAATCACACATGTGAGTGTTTTACTGAACACTTCACTGTAAAATACACATGATGACAGTGAGTTGTGTTTCAGCTATTAAGTATTACTTAACATTATATTGCAAAAACATATATTTTTCAAAACAAAAATGAGCAAGTTTTATAAGAAAATCTTTCAGTCTTTCTACAACATTTCCTGTTTAATTATACGTGTTATTTGCCATTTCTTTTTAGTCTGACAAGCCAGACCCACATCAAGATGTTGGGTCTGGGAACACACCAGTGGCAGGGCTCAATCCGAGGGGCGGGATAAATGGTCTTTCAAATTCCCTCTGCACGCAATAGAATAGCGCTACAACCAACCAGAGCGTGGTGGTGAGACAACAATCACAAGCGGGTTGTGGCTGAGTCCCATACATTTTCTCACCAGCGGAGCTAGTTGATAGATTAAACTTTACTCAAGTCTTCCAGAGTCGCGGCCAAAGCCGATTCAAAAGCCTGTTCACTAGCAGCAGCAGCTTTATGTTAAGCCCGCCCACCGACTCTATATACGATGTGATTGGCCTGACTAGAGCTTGGTTTTTCAAGCTCGCAAGCCAATGGAGAGTTGCTAGACAACCCTGGCCGCAAATTACGTTTGCTGCCGCTAGGTGTGCGTCTAGATTTCTAGGCTAATTTATTTTTAATTATGTTTGAAATTTAGGACTTCTATATACATTCTATACACACACACACACACACACACACACACACACACACACACACACACACACACACACACACACACACACACACACACACACACACACACACACACACACACACACACACACACACACACACACACACACACACACACACACACACACACACACACACACACACACACACACACACACACACACACACAGAAACCAAACATTATTCAGACACCAGATATAATATTTTACTAGTGGGTGCAGGACACTGTAGTTCATTTATGTAAGTGAGGATAGCAAAATAAAGTAAACTGTGAACACAAAAATACAAATAAAATTTGTTGTGTTTTTTCTTTAATTGCTAACACGACCTTTTACAGCTGACAGCTGATTGGTTGATTGTATCAATAGTGAATAAACGATAATGTGAGAAAATGTTGAATGTGTCCGAATAAATTTTGGTTTGACATATATATACCAGCACTAGGAATAGTAAAAAAAAATTCAAAATAAAACCTACACCAATTTTTTTCAATGTCTATCCAAGAAAGTAAATGTATATTCTGTACACACACACACACACACACACACACACACACACACACACACACACACACACACACACACACACACACACACACACACACACACACACACACACACACACACACACACACACACACACACACACACACACACACACACACACACACACACACACACACACACACACACACACACACACACACACACACACACACACACACACACACACACACACACACACACACACACACACACACACTAGGAAATCACAAATTAATATCTAAATATTAGTGCTGTTAAATCGATTAATCACATCTAACATTATATATATAAGGTATATACATATTTACAAATACAAACTTTTGTTAGATGCGATTATTCACGATAAATCGATTTGACAGCACTACTAAAAATGAATTAAAGTATTAATATAAAAAATGTATACTTATATACAATTATTATTCAAATGTTACTATGAATCAAAAGCTTTTATATTAAAATAGTAATTTAATATTTATATTATATTAATTAAATGTTTTATTATTTCCAGCATTCGCATACAATCATTTATATGGTCTGAACTCCACACAGCTCCAATACTGAATAAATAAATGAGTGACTTCCAAGTTAGTTGTTTATCAGAGATAGTGATAAACAAGGCAGCTTAAGTATGATCAAGTGTAATAGTCATGCAAGCACCACTAGTTGTTTACTATTAGTATTGTCTGAGTTGTGTCAGGAATTACATGCTGCAACACAAGCTACAACATATATACAGAGCTGTATAAACACCTGCCCACGTCCAGCACTAATTCAATGCAGACCACTTTCAAATAGGGAAAATCTTTGGCAGTATTGGGCTGTTTTTGTTTGCGTGTTGTGTGCTTGCACGTTAAGTTCAAGATGTCTGTCTGTAACCACTTATGCGGTTTTAAAAAGGTGCAATTGCGAAACAAACTGCGCCATTGAAAATGAACTGCAACAAACAAAACTGATTAAGAATGACATGGAATGCAGTTCCAGAAAATTAACCATAATAACTTTAAATAAACTCGTATAAGGGTGGCGGGATGACCCAGGCTAACCCCACATTTCTAATACCCTGGTCATCGATTCTCATGTCTTGAAACATTACCAATCCCCCCACAGACAATACGGTCTCTCTCTCAATGAGTCTGTGGTATTATTGTTTGAATTGACTGAGGTCAGTTCCCATAGGGCAATTCCATGACGACAGCTGCGAATTGCTTCCTCAAAACGGCACTGATGCATGCTGGGAAAAAAGGCTTATCCTGTTCCCACTCATGGGGAAAGAGGGCTGAGAGTGTCAACAAGAGAGAGAGGTACTTATGAGGCAAGTAGTTATTGTCTCTTGTGCTGATATCATAACTTGTACGTCCTCGTCTTGTTGACCCTCGTCTATCTTCAGAGTCTGCTGTATTTTCCTCCATCTAATCTACTGTATTCTACAGCCATGTTAGATTCTTTGTGTTGCTGTGAGCAATATGAGATCATTACTGCCATTATGCAATTACACGTAATTTTTTTGGAGAAAGCCTCTACTAAATGGATTGCCATATCCGCAGCGATTTGCTTTCTAATCCATTTAGAGAGAAATTAATTATGCAGGCTTTTAGGGAACCCTTCCATGTTCGGTTTTCAGAGCTGAATTCCCTACGGCTGCTCTAACAGTACATGCCCGAAGTTAATTAGAGACACAGAACATCCCGTCGAAAAGAGCGACTGCGTGCAGCAATCTGGCCGTCAGTGTGAAAGATCAAAGCTCTGTTTTGTTTAGGCCTCAGCAGACGGCTCATTTAAGTAAATAGTGGATCTGATGATTTGAGCTTTCAGGAAAATGTTAAAAGTTAAATGCCTATTAGAATCCTACACACACTGTAATCCTAGTCACACTGTATAGCTGCTAATGCTGAACTATTAAAGTCACCATGAAATCAAAATCGACAATTCGGTATTTATTATGTCGTAGCTCTCGGGAGGAAACCTCATATCTCCGTATTTCGTCTTTTTTTCAGAAATCATTACTGTTAGTCACCCTTTTACGTCTGTCTATGGGTTTTGTAAATAATCAACCACTGAAAAGCTAAACTTCATAATTCCATTGGATCCTGTTGTCAAACTGTTGATGAAACCTCATAACACCTACCGCCTTGGTAGAATGAAGTGCCACACACTTTGGACTGTCTCTGCTTGTTTGCAATGCAAGTGTAAATAAAGAACTGTTGGTTTGAATGAGTACAGCGGTTTCTTTACTCAAGAAACACTATATAAAGGCTAATGTTTTATGTGTTTAGAGCGCGGAGAAGAGTGTTGTAATCTAGCATTTGCCGTCAGCTCATAGCCATAGCCTGTTTTGAAGCACATCTTTTATAACATTAGATTTTGGCCAAATTACATTTAAAAAACTCAGAGGCCACACAGGTACAATAAGCTTTATAACCTGTATGTTGATGAACAAATACTGCGATGCACTTACGGCCTCAGATGTGGCTGTATTAATGACAAAGACACATGTCTGAAATTATATGAAATTCACTGGTCAAAAACCTTATAACTTCATTTGAGCTTGATTTTGGTAAATTGATAATAATATAATGACACATGCAAGCCTGTCTGATAAAGCCACAATATCAATTTAAAGTTTAAGGGCACATAAACCCAGCACAATGCGAAGCCAGGCGTGACGCAAGTGTTTTTTGCTCGTTTCAGCCCGACGCTGAAACTAGTTATCATTTTCACGCCCAGCGCCACGTTGTTTAGCAGCACACAAACATTTCTAAATATTAAAAATAAAAGGGTTCCTCTCTGGAGAAGTGTTCAGTCTTTCCGCTCGCAAGTTCCGCCATGTAAATAGCGAATCCGCCATGGTGCAAGCACAACTGGCTTTTAAAGGGAATGGGAGATGAGACTCTGATTGGTTTATTGCATGTTACGCCCAAAACACACCCATGACTCATTAATAGACTAAGTACAACCCTTTTGCACTATGCGCCTGGCGCGGCAAAAGTGTATTCAGACACGCCTTAAGTGCACCTGCGCCGTGAGCTTCAGACCATGCTTTCAGATCGTTAAAATAGGGCCCTAATTATTTAAAAAAATACAGTTCATTTTTTCATTGCTTGAAAAGTAGCGGTTTTGGACATACAAGATTTCTGCCCAATAGACAACAACGATTTATGATTTATCTGTGCACATCATCATTATTATTTATGTATTTATCTGTAAATTATATGCCCTCATAATCTTTAATCCTAAAAATAACTTCCCTGTTCCCTCTGCCAACAACATATCTCTCTTCTCTAATGATGCGTTTACTGGCGTGAGGGCGGGACAAACTGTAACTCACATGAGATCACAGCGATAGCGAACACAACAATCCAATCAATTTCCAATGCACAAAATCAAGCCAGTCCTAAATTTGTTCTTCTTCAAGAAGCTGTTTAACTCAGATATACACTCACCTAAAGGATTATTAAGAACACCTGTTCAATTTCTCATTAATGCAATTATCTAATCAACCAATCACATGGCAGTTGCTTCAATGCATTTAGGGGTGTGGTCTTGGTCAAGACAATCTCCTGAACTCCAAACTGAATGTCAGAATGGGAAAGAAAGGTGATTTAAGCAATTTTGAGCGTGGCATGGTTATTGGTGCCAGACGGGCCGGTCTGAGTATTTCACAATCTGCTCAGTTACTGGGATTTTCACGCACAACCATTTCTAGGGTTTACAAAGAATGGTGTGAAAAGGGAAAAACATCCAGTATGCGGCAGTCCTGTGGGTGAAAATGCCTTGTTGATGCTAGAGGTCAGAGGAGAATGGGCCGACTGATTCAAGCTGATAGAAGAGCAACTTTGACTGAAATAACCACTCGTTACAACCGAGGTATGCAGCAAAGCATTTGTGAAGCCACAACACACACAACCTTGAGGCGGATGGGCTACAACAGCAGAAGACCCCACCGGGTACCACTCATCTCCCCCACAGTCACCAGATCTCAACCCAATAGAGCATCTTTTGGATGTGGTGGAACGGGAGCTTCGTGCCCTGGATGTGCATCCCACTAATCTCCATCAACTGCATGATGCTATCCTATCAATATGGGCCAACATTTCTAAAGAATGCTTTCAGCACCTTGTTGAATCAATGCCATGTAGAATTAAGGCAGTTCTGAAGGCGAAAGGGGGTCAAACACAGTATTAGTATGGTGTTCCTAATAATCCTTTAGGTGAGTGTACGTCACAATAGGAAAGAAAAAACTATGGCAATGTCCGTTTCATGACTTTAAACGGCGAAGCAGACAAATCTTTAAGTGTTTAGTGTCAGTAAACCAGTTGTGTCTGCATTATTTCTCACCTTCTCGAGCGCCAAGTAAACAATGTATGCGGTGAAGGAGAAATTATGTCATCTCCAGGTGTCAGGGGAATGAAAAGCCCCCTGTTGCCTTAATGACAAAGTGCTGACTGCTGATGCTGCTTTTGATGTTGGGAAAAACAATCTGGAAAATGCTCTCTTCAATTATTTTGTTGCAAACGGTGCTTTGAGAATTATGATGACAAGTTTTACAGAAACATCAAGATCCGTTCCTTGTAAGAAGCTTACGAGCACGCTATACATTTTAAATCCTGCGCTTTATGGTGATGGCAAAGAAAAGACGGTTATTCATGGGTCAAGGTGAACAGATATGGAAGCTGGAGCTTCACAACCATAATCATAATCTTACACACTGCAACGCAACGCGACAAAGGCAGAAAGAACCCATTATAATCAGCGCTGCTGTCTACACTGGATGCAGCCTTGCGTGACGCAACATGACAGATTACCCACAGTAAACGGATGCCCCGTTCTTTTTCTGACCCACTTCAAGCGCTCATGGTACTTCTGACACAAAGAACAAATGGATTTGCAACGTTCGCTTTGTCGCATATAGTGTAGACAGCATCAAGCTGTTGTGATGTGGCACTACACAGATCTGAAACGAAAGGAAGTAATGCATTCTCTCATACCTAAGCTTTGTGAATTTAGGCCTAGGACTCTTAAAACTATATTTATAAATAAAAGAAATGTCATCGCATGGGATAATAAAATCATCAGTCAAAGCTGTACTCTTGTATTTAATATAAGGCTTCAACTCTCGCATTAAGTACAAAAAACCCAAAGGTTAATATACAGAAGAAATAAAGAGTTGTGTTGAACCGCTGAGGTTTGCTAAGTGCATCTGAAACAGAAACATCTCAATTTCATCTAACAGCCTATAGATCCCTAGTGGGATCTTCCTGCAACACTCTTTCAAAATATTCTCTTTTTATTGGGCTTTGTTAGACCCCAAACAGAATGGATTTAGACCAGAGACGGATCTTAATACCTTGTTTGAAAGTAACTTTTGCATTGTTAACAAAGTAGAGCCTGTAAAAGTCTAATAGTGCCTGTAACACACCCATAAAAGCCTTGAACGCAGGAGCTGGTCAACTTTTGACTAGCCGCTCTATACATAGTGAGAGCAGAAAGAAAATTCTCGTGTTTACAAAGTGCATCCCACTGTATGTGACATTAGTTATATATAACATTGCACAAAAGTGAAACATATTATAAACAAACTGTATTGGTCCTGAAGACATCTGAGATCATTTATAATGCTCAGTCCCATCGCTGGCCTTCTAGGTGCCCTAAGCGTAATTCCTTTATGGTGCCCAGGTTGGTTGGCGACGTGTTGGTTGGCGGCGTGCACTCTCTTATTCTATGTTAATTTCTACAGCGTGGTGGTGGGGGGGGGGGGGGGGGGGGGGTCTTTTGGTGCCCCCTCAGCACTTGGTGCCCTACGCGTAGCGCGTGGTGGGAGCGACGGCGCTGATAATGCTTATATATGTTCAAGCCAAGCCTGTAGCACTCCTCTCAGAAACTGATGCCTCCGCGCCTCAATCACCCCCAGGTGGCTGGTTCCAGTATAGCTCATAACCCTCGCCCCTCCATGGATTTTAATGGACGCGAGACAAACTAAACAATCAAATTACACTACATAAAATTTTTCCCAAAAAAGGTCATTGCAGCCAGTTTTTATCACATTGATTTAATTTCAAGTATTCGTTTTTTAAGTGAGTTTAGTTTTAGTTAGTTATTTGATGCTATAAAAACGGGGGGTGTGACGTCATGATTGACAGCTAAGATTGACGGATTCTCTGAGTAAAGTCGTCACTGAGGCACATTTCGGGATGTTCGGGAAGAGATTGGGGCTTTAGCTTTAATTTCTACATTTCCATAACTGTTTATTTCACACCGACATAATGAATTGTTCTGCATCTGTGAGAGTGTGGGCAGGCTTTTGATATCGCGCCTCTACTTCCTGCTCTCTATTGCGCAGATTCCGGTCCCGAGATTACAACTGCACAGACTCGGTCTCAAATCTGCGGAAGATGTCAGCGCCATATTCGGATCTCCAGAGGCTTCAATTACTTACAGCGGAAGAGAATGAAGACGCGTTGTCCATATTTTCTTACGGACTATGGTTCAAGCAATTCTTGCTAACCACCCTGAAATGTCAGAAACTAAAAGCGAGTGGAACATGGTTGTTTTTGTACTGTTTTATGACAACGCAAACCACATGAATCTGGCAAAAACATATGCATGCTCATCTCAGCTGTGTGGACGTTCTCTTCACTCATACATTCTCCATTAAAACATCGCTGGATCTGCCAGAAAGACAGCTGATGCTGCACAGGGAGTCATTTACATAAATAAACATTGATCCTCTGACAAGTCTGATCTGTAATACATACTGTACAATTCAATTATATATAACTTAATTGTACTGTGGGGTCAGCAAGTAATTTTTTCCAAAAGAAATACATAATTTTATTTAGCAAGAAGGCGATAAATTGATCAAAAGTGATAGTAAAGACATTTATAATGTTACAAAAGATTTGTATTTCAAATAAAATGTTGTTCTTTTCTACTTTTCTATTAATCAGAAATCATGAAAATATGTTGCAGTGTACACAAACATATTAAGCAGCACAACTGTCTTTCAATATTGATAGTAAGAAATGTTACTTTAGCACCAGATCAGCATATTAGAATGATTTCTGAAGGATCATGTGACACTGAAGGCTGAATATTCAGCTTTGATCACAGGAATAGATTACATTTTAATATATAATGAAATTTAATACAATTTTAGTAATATTTTCGTTTTACTGTATTTTTGATAAAATAAATACAGCCTTAATTTTCAAAAAATATTGAAAAAATCTTATTCTTTCGAATACAGTCTGTGTTTAAACACATTGATAGCATAATATTAGATATCTTACAAAAACTCATATTTCACCTACATAAAATTACATTTGACTTTGTTCTTCAATGCTCCCTTTCTTATGAAAGCTTGTTTCTGCCACAGAATAAAAAATAAAAATGGTAATTGTGATTTTTTTTCTCAGAATTGTGTGATATATATTTAGCGAATTATTAAGTCAGAATTGCGAGAAATAAGTTTTATATATATTTATATCTCACAGTTCTGACTTTATAACACGCAAATGTGACTTTATAATAACAATTCTCTTTATATCTCACAATTCTGAAAAAAAAAGTCAGAACTGTGAGATAAAAAGTCTCAGTTATCTTTTAAATAGTTTTATTCCATGGCGAAAACAAGCTTCCAAAGGAAGTGGTCAGCCAAATGCTCTAGGGAAACTAGGCTCTTTTACAGTGAGCTCTTAGTGTCTTTCCCCTTTAAGGACAAACCATTTCCCAGAAGGGAATCGTACATCTCCTTCTCACACTGCTCTGTTTTCATTAATGCCCTGCGCTGATGAGAAATGACTGTTGAGCTTCTCCAGAGGAGGAGAAAGGAATGACGCAAGTCTCGGTTTACACTTCAGAAACATTCTGTTCTCTTCCACCTGCGTGCGTGGCCGGGTCTCCCTGCTCCAAAGTTAGAAACCCAGCATGGAATATTGAAAAACAAAATGATATAATAAAAGAGCAGTTTGAAGTCACGTGGAGGACAAGAAAGGAAAACATTAAGACATCAAGTAAAATCTGTAGAGACGTTCAGGAGAGAGCTTAGTGTTTGTTTAGTGAGCTGGCACAACGTCTCTCTTGTTAGCATGAGAAGTACAGAAGTGGCAGCTTGCACCGACACCATGGTGACCGCTGGAATTCTGGGTAGGTCAAACATGAGTTTGGCGAGTAGAACGCATATAAACACTCCTGGTTCAAACAGAGGGGGCCTCGAAAACTAAAGAAAGAGGATGAATGTGCATGACGCCAAGTGCTCCAGTTGAAGGTTTGATCAAAAAACGTGTGTTAAATGAATTTACTGCGATTCACAAGGCAGAGAGGTTTCGAAAGCTGCAAAGAAAGGTGTAATTAGGGTTTTCACGAGTCGTGTGGTAACATTTACCGGGAAATACCGGCTGATTAATCTTCTCTATGAAACAACAAAACAACTTTTGCATTTACACAAACCTGCTAGTCACTATGATATAATTATATATCAAACTACAGGCTGGTCTAGTTTCAGGATGGCTTTTGGGACACCATGGTAACGTAAACAGGTGCCAATAAACAAACAACGATCTAGGAAACACAAACACATATTTGTTGGTGTAGGAGTCTGTGTGGTTGCTTTTGCCTGACGGGTCTGACAGTTTTGATTTATAAGTAGAACTTAGCAGCATTTCACGATGTGGCTCTAATATACTCCAGTCCTGCCAAGATCAATTCAATCACACTGGAAATGCAATGAAAATGAGGGGCGTCTATTTTGCAGCTCACACGGCAGTCTGTAAAATTCCTTCATGTCATACTGAGACTGAAGAAATCTACATTATATTGCCAAATGTATTCGGACACTCCTCCCAATCATTGAATTCAGGTGTTCAATCACTTCCATGACTACAGGTGTATAAAATTAAGCACCTAGGCATGCAGACACTTCTACAAACATTTGTGAAAGAATGGGTCGCTCTCAGGAGCTCAGTGAATTCAAGCATGGTACCCTGATAGGTCGCCACCTGTGTAATAAGTCCATTCGTGAAATTTCCTCCCTACTAAATATTCCACGGTCAACTGTTAGTGGCATTATAACAAAGTGGAAGCAATTGGGAACATCAGCAACACAGCCACGAAGTGGTAGGCCACGTAAAATTACTGAGCGGGGTCAGCGCATGCTGAGGTGCGCAGAAATCGCCAACTTTCTGCAGAGTCAATAGCTTCAGACCTCCAAACTTTGTGTGGCCTTCAGATTAGCTCAAGAACAGTGCATAGAGAGCTTCATGGAATGGGTTTCCATGGCCGAGCAACTGCATCCAAGCCTTACATCACCAAGAGCAATGCAAAGCGTCAGATGCAGTGGTGTAAAGCACGCCGCCACTGGACTCTAGAGCAGCAGAGACGTGTTCTCTGGAGTGACCAATCACTCTTCTCTGTCTGGCAATCCGATGGACGAGTCTGGATTTGGCGGTTGCCAGGAGAAAAGTACTTGCCTGACTGCATTTGTCAAGTGTAAAGTTTGGTGGAGGGGGGATTATGGTGCGGGGGTTGTTTTTCAGGGGTTGGGCTTGGCCCCTTAGTTCCAGTGAAAGGAACTCTTCATGCTTCAGCATACCAAGACATTTTGGACAATTTCATGCTCTCAACTTCGTGGGAACAGTTTGGGGATGGCCCCTTCCTGTCCTAACATGACTGCGCACCAGTGCACAAAGCAAGGTCCATAAAGACATGGATGAGCGAGTTTGGGGTGGAGGAACTTGACTGGCCTGCACAGAGTCCTGACCTCGTCCCGATAGAACACCTTTGGGATGAATTAGAGTGGAGACTGCGACCCAGGCCTTCTCATCCAACATCAGTGCCAGACCTCACAAATGCTCTTCTGGAAAAATGGTCAAAAATTCACGTAGGTCACATGACAATGACAACATGGCATATGTAGTACATCCAAATGTCATTTATACTACACACATTCATACTGTATAGAGCGCACTTTTTTTAAAAGTCACGGTGTTAATATTGATCTATTTCTGGTCATAATTGGGAACCGACGAGCACATGAAGCTTTGTGCCGTGCTGCTTTGTTTATCAGTAAAAACGCCCCTTCCCGTACCCAAAACAAGGTGCCTGCGTATGAAAGTCTGAAGCAAGGACTGATGGGACGTTGTCCTGCTCCACTTGACACACAATGAGTGGAAGGAGAATTTTAGAATGCCACTTTATTCAGCTCATTCCACGCATCATTCATCAATCATTGCACATCCGAAACTGGAAAGTACTGCGTTTTTCAATCCGATCAAGTGTTTACGTCCTGTTGAACGGATTAGAAAAGGTTTAAACCACCCCTTACAATCCGAATGAAATTTTAATCGGATTTGCCCAATTCATACCGACTGACATGGTTACATGTGGCTTTTCTGTTCCAACTGTGCTACTAGTCCAATTACAATCGGATTATTAGGGTCCATGTAAACACAGCTACAGTCACATGGCATAGTGTGTATAGGTTAATTTGTTACTTTGGTTGTAGGGTTATACAAAAAACCCAGCACCTATAAGTAAGTAAACAAGAGACATTCCTTCCTCTCGTGTTACAATGTGCCACCTAAGAAGCTGCGTGATGCATGTGGCTGGATATGAAAGGACATTTGATGCACATTTTGGAAGCCGTCCATGACACATAGTGCAGGTCTCTGCTGATTCAGGCATGTCTGATCACCTCCAGCCACAATCCTTTAAAGAATCAAACACTGCACAAAGCTTGATCCCCATACCATGTGCATGCTATATATTATCCCGTGGATCACACTATGCAGTAATTTAGGCTACGGTGATAAATCAAGTGCATAAACCAAGGTTTGTAACCTTCACTCACAGCAGACCAGTTAGCAACCTAGACATTCCTTGTGTAAAAGCATTCCCTAGCTTTACCAGGAGAAAATGGCTTGATAAGCAGAGAGCTCTAGTGTAAACCGCTTATAGGTGTCTTTTTAAATAGCTTTCTAATGCGCTTTAAGCACTGCAGCATGGTGTGTATCAAAGAGAGGAACAAAAGAAGAGAGGCTGAGCAGTTTCTCCACCTACAACCTGTGATCCGTTTTGATAGGCACATAATGAGAAGCAGACCAGTGTACACACCGTAACACACACACACACACATCCACATTCATTATTCATGCCATATTAGCTTCTTTATTAGAATAGTGGGAAGGTGGAAACCATCAAGGGAGTAGAATGTTTGTGCCACTGGGATGGATGGACAACCTGGCTCTTATCCTTTGGTAAAATGTGTGCCATTGTACAGATCGGAGTGTGTTTTACATCACTGTACAGGTTTTGAGACTTCAGAGACTTTTCATCGGTGAGCTGGAGTCAGTGTGACCACAGCAGTTTCCTGAATTTAACTTAACTAGTGCTGCACACACTGAACAGTTCATTGGCAGTAATTTGAGCCATTTCAACAGTACAGAAGCATTTGTTTATTGTAAGTGTGAGCCAAATATAGAAGTCTATATTTGGTTTTGTGTAAATGTACACATTACACATTTAATTAAGCACATTTAAGCGGCTGGTTAAACTTGACTTGGTTAGCGAATAAGACGCAGGCTTATGAGATAAAGTGTCGCAAATGTTTAGTGAATTCAGCCCTTCTGTTTCTGTTCATTCAGGTTTACCCGCATGACATTTGCCATTAAGGTGAGTGACAGTGCATACAGAGACACAGACACACCGGAACACACTCAAACTAAGAGAATGAGCAGGATTCCTTGTGGGATTACACAGACAGATGAGAAACACCAGTAAAAAGAACAGCTGCATTCTTTCTTACAATACAGCATGATCCAGAGGACAACACAGTGAAGGACAGAAGGAACAACGTGCAACAAGAAAATACTGGTAAGCAGAAATAACAAGACAAAAAAAGGAAAAGAAGAAACATGAAAAAGATGAGAAAAAAGAAGAAAAGTAAAGAGATTAAAGGGATAGTTTACCCATAAATTTAAATTCTGTCATTAATTACTCACTGTTTACCACAACTGATGTGTGAGTTGATGATTGTTTATATGTAAATAAAAGGCTAAATTGAATCTGTTCATCATATAGAGCGATTGTGTCTGTTCAGAAAATTTGGACTAAACTGCTCAGTTCATTTGGATTCGTTTTATGACGTTTTATGAACTTTTTGAAACGTCAAAGTGGTAGTTGCATAGCTGTCAATGGAGGGACAGAAAGCTCTCAGATTTAATCAAAAAGATGAAAGTCTTGCTGGTTTGGAACGACATGAGGTTGAGTAAATGATGACAGAAATCAATCATTCTGCGTTAGTTCTGGCAGGTCAAAAGCTCCGCTATCAGCTGACCTCAGCTGATTGGCAAAATCCCAACCCCGCCAATATCAGCTGATCCGATTCCTATGCACTCAATTGGCAACTCTCAAACAGGGCGCCTTATTTAAGCGCGGCTTCAGTTCAGTCTGCCTGCTTGGCTGCTTCCACTGCACGCTGCTTTGCACCCCTCCTCCTCCCCAGCTCCTCCTTAAACTTGTGTTTAACTTAATCAATTGATGCATGCAAATCAATTGATGCATGCTCTGGTCTCAATGGGCGGATTTATGCTGCTTAAAAATTGGAGGTTGTCCCCAGAAGCTGCTGCTGTTCCCTGTCTTGGCTTTTCATGGAGATGATGGGGAATTTAGAACAAAGCCATACCGCCAAATGTAACTTTTGCAAAATATGGCAATAAAAAAGTGCTGGGTCGGCACTTTCCGACATGATGCCGTCATATGCCATGCAAAAGCAGAACACCAAAGTCGCGCATTTGAGGTTAAAAAGTATATAATTTTTTTCTTCTTTTTTTTTTTAGACAATGACCGATGGTTTCGCTAGATAAGACCCAATTCCTCAGCTGGGATCTTGCAGAGCCTCTGAAGCCATTCGAGCCCTTTGAAACTGCATTGATTTGGACCTTCAACTCGTTGGTTGCAGTTGAAAACCATTATGTGGAGAAAAATCTTGGAATGTTTTCCTCAAAAAACTTAGACTGAAGAAATAAAAGACATGAACATCTTGGATGAGATGGGGTGTGTAAATTATCAGGAATTTAAAATTTTGAAGTGAACTAATCCTTTAAGTGAGACAAAGAGAAAAGAATGGAAAAGACAAGACAAGTCAAGATGAGAAGGCAAGATGGGATAAGAAGACTCGAGAATGCTCAGAATGAAAATGATCAGAGAAGATCAGAGAAAATAAGAAAGGAAGAGAAGACAAGGAAAAACAGTGTTCAAAAACAGGAGAAGACAAGATGAGAAGACAAAACGAGAAGAGATGAGAAGAGTCAAGATGAAGTGTCAAGACAAAAAGAGAAAAGGAGAGGAGAGAGGAGAGGAGAGGAGAGGAGAGGAGAGGAGAGGAGAGGAGAAGAGGAGGAGTAGACCCTCAAAAGAGGCAGTCGGCATGTTCAGGCAGGTTTAGTAAAACCCCCCATCACAACCTGAGCCAGTTTAAATGAAGTTGAAAAATAAACGAGGAAAGGTGGGTGTAAATATAGGTTGACATCTTTGTCCAACATGAAGACACATGGAACAAACACAGCAAACCCATGACCTCTTTGTCTCTGCACAAGAAGTATTTGTGGACTTGGAAACAACAAATAGTCTCATTTACGTCTCAGACTATGTAGTGTGCAATTGTATTTATTACACGAGAGACAACCATGCGCCGCACGCCACTGCTTGAACAAAACCAAACTTTTGTCTTAAAAGGCGTCAACATTCTCCATCACAAAAGACTTTGTAGCCGAGTGATGAAAGCGATCATCTAACATGATCAATAGTACCATAGTAACTTAATAAAACCATAGTACATAGTGTTTACAGACTCATTGTGCCTCTACTCTTCACAATTCACTGAAGCCTGCAAAAACACGAATGAACACACCCAAAAGTGCCCGCGATTCACGCGAGAGGAAGTGGTTTGTCTTTAACATGACAGATGTTGAAAGAGAGGGGACGTATTATGTTGTTGGAAAATAATGAGATGGCTCAGGAATTTTAAATAGACGCTTTGTTATTCTTCGATGACTGACGTGGAGATGCATGTGTATGTTGCACATTATGTTCGCAGTGGCACAGTGGTTATGTAAACGCGGTAATCCACCTCCATACAAACACGCCGGAGGCCAGCATGAACCAATCAGGCCTTGATATCTGCTTTCTGTTTATCAACACTTCAGCAAGTGTTACTGTCCATGGGAGATGACAGGGTTTCCAGCCCGTAGCCCCATCAGGGCTCTTAAGTCGACTCCACACCAGCCTTTATTTATAGTCTCGTACCAGTCAGCTCTTTTACACACTTTCGGTAAATGGACAGAGTGAGTTGTGCATGTGCGTGTCCGTACACTTACTGTAAGAAAAACTTAGGCGAGGGGTGACGTCGTCTTCTGCTGCTTGAACCCATCCAACCAGGAGGACAACGAGGACGGACAGGAAAGAGACGCGCGTCAAGTTTAGTGACCACATTTTGCTTCTTGTGTCTCAGATTTTCTGGCGCTCATGAAGATCTTTTCCCTTGCTTGTTTGTTTTTCTTTTCTTTTACTCAAACTCCTGAAAAGGAGAGCCGTGTACTGATGTGACGACTGTGGTCACCTTCACAGGGCTTCACAATGGTGGATTTCTACCAAGAAACAAGTCCTCCAGGACGATGATATGGCCTAAATCAGTCTCCATGTGCTTGTGTAGACTGTCACACAGGCGTCTCAGCAAAATCTGTAACAGACAAGACACAAGCATAGGTCACATTAAAATGAGATCAAATATTGGATTACTGGTGGGTAATAAACACAAATGCAGATATTTTTGAGGAAATCTGAGAGTTCACTTGACGTGCGAGAACTAAAGAGGTTCATTCTCGTGTTACGCAGCACGTTTGAGCTTCAGCAAGAGCCAATGAGGTTCATTCTCATGTTACGCATCACATTTGAGCTTCAACAAGAACCAATGAGGTTCATTCTCGTGTTACGCAGCACGTTTGAGATTCCTCAAGAACCAATGAGGTTCATTCTCGTGTTACGCAGCACGTTTGAGCTTCAGCAAGAGCCAATGAGGTTCATTCTCGTGTCATTCTCAGATTTCATCAAAAAGATCTTTGATTGTGTTCCGAAGATGAATGAAAGTTTTACGGGTTTGGAAAAACATGAGGGTAATTATAATGACATTTCATTTTTGGGTGAACTAACCCTTTAAGGTAGAAAAAGCTTGTTACAGTTGGTTTCCCAGCTGAGAGGCTGAAAAGCGAAAAGTGCCCAAAACCCCTTTAAAACTGACAAAAATCTGACTTAATTAAGACCAGATGTACAGGGTCCATTTTGCAAGCGTTTATCCATTTCTAAATGAAGCAAACATCCTCTTCATGCTACGCTAAACCCACAATACGGTGTGAAAGAGTTGCACTGTGTCACGCTTGAAAGCACCAGGAGACGTGGGAGTTCAAACCAGCCATCTCCTACCTGTATGGTAAACTCTTCGTGTGGGGTTA
Source organism: Gobio gobio (assembly GCF_949357685.1). Lineage (NCBI taxonomy): Eukaryota > Metazoa > Chordata > Actinopteri > Cypriniformes > Gobionidae > Gobio > Gobio gobio. The sequence goes on from NC_137115.1 coordinate 47,942,108, forward strand.
TATCGCTGAAAATCATCAGTAAGATTTGGACTGTGCCAAGAATTGCCGCATGAATGAGAATATGTAGCCTTAAGGGACACAGATTTACACAATATTTACTCACTGCTCAGCAGGGCTCTATGCCTGTGTTTAATCAGCTCTAATCGTTAAGGTGAGCATGTTTGGGTCCAAGTTAGAAAACTGCCCTGTTTAAAAGACCTCCACTGCTGGTCACTGGAATATGTTACGTTTTAGTGTTCGCAACTGACCATTCCTTGGGTCAACCAATATCACAGGAAATATCATACTGGTGCACTAGCATTTGTTGCATGATGAGGCAATAAATAAGTACTTCCTGGAAATGGTGGTATCACTTATTAGACAATGGAAAATGCCTCATTTTCTGTTTACATGTTAAGTTGCAGAGTTCGGAGAACAGTTGTTTGCCATAATCACCCATCATCATTCATCAGTTCCGTTCCATAAAGCACTATTCTGAGAATGGATTTTCAACATAATGCCATTTAATGTATAATTTCCAGCCTCCTGCTAAGATGGCCTCATTTGTTCCCATTTATATAAGAAACGTAAAGGCATACGTGGAGTGTGACTGCCGGGCAAATTAAATGGACTGTTAATAAGTTGAATAGCTTTGCACTTGATATGTGATCTATAGTTACAGCACAGAACCCAACCCTGTCTTCAGCCCAATATGTCAGTTGTCTAGCGCTTAAGTGGTTTCCATTACTCTGGCTATGCAGACAAGCCTTTTAAGCACAACCACAAAGCTAATTCAATTTCAATTCCCATTTAGGTTTAGGATTTAATATCAACGTCAAATGTGTATACTTTATTGTTATGAAATGCCAACAGTTAAGGGCTAACAAACGGGGTGTGGTGTAAAATTAGTATTTGAAGAAGCAGAAAATGCAGTCTAGCTTTCAACAGACAGAATGTAACATGTCTAAAACATCCATGCCACAAGTATGTTAAATCTTAAAAGATGTAATTATTACGTTTTAATTGTGTACCTCCAAGGTTTGAATGATATAAAATTAAAGTGATAGTTCAACCAAAAATGAAAACTCCATCATCATTTATGATTGTGCTAAACACAAAAGAAGAATGTTTCTAGTCCCCATTGACTTCCATAGTATTTTTAATCTCTCTACTATGCAAGTAAATGGGACCAGCAACTCTTTGGCTACCAACATTCTTCAAAATATCTTCTTTTATGTTCAACCCTTGAAAGAACTTCATGCCGGTTTAGAACAACTTGAGGGTAAGTAAATGATGATTTTTGGGTTAACATCCCTTTAAAAAGATGGTCCATATATATACTGTATGGCAACAATGCTTCTGCAGATCATCATGTCTATTTGTGCTTTAAAACAAAACTTTAAAAAGCTTAAAAATTGAGCCAACTCTAATGTAATTTGCCATTAAGCCATCAATTTACTGTAAAACTGCCAAAACAGCAAGGATGCTTTGCTCTAATATAGACAACATGAGAGCATGGCACAAACTGACAGTCCCTGAATAAAAAGACAATGACAGACCTTGGACTCCCACTGGAAAGATTCACGTCCCAAACAGAAAAACTGCTGCTTGTTTAAACCGCATCTCAAAATCATATTGGCACAGCATGTGGAGATAAACTGATTACAAGTGAATGTGGTTTAGGTTTCCACAAATGAGTTTCTAAAGAACTGCTGAATCATTGATGATTGTGGTTTATCAACATCAGACCTAAAGCAAGTCCTAAAGGCACAAAACACTTTACTACTTGGTGCTTATGTCTGATAAAGACAGATTTATGTCTTCTTTTTTTTTTAACAAACAGTATATATGACATCTAAGATGGTATTATACCCAAGAAGAACAACATATGGCATCAAAGTAGCACAAAGTAACAAAAAGGACAAAGCAAGTTTAACCTACACCCATCAGGCATAACTAATATTGTGTTGCTTTTGGTGCCAAAACAGCCTTGACCTGTCGAGGCATGGACTCCTCTAGACCCCTGAAGGTGTGCTGTGGTATCTGGCACCAAGATGTTAGCAGCAGATCCTTTAAGTCCTGTAAGTTGCGAGGTAGGGCCTCCATGGATCGGACTTGTAAGTTCAGCACATCTCACAGATGCTCGATTGGATTGAGATCTGGGGAATTTGGAGGCCAAGTCAACACCTCAAACTCGTTGCGCTCCTCAAACCATTCCTGAACCATTTTTGCTTTGTGGCAGGGCACATTATCCTGCAGAAAGAGGCCACAGCCACAAGGGAATACAGTTTCCATGAAAGCGTGTACATGGTCTGCAACAATGCTTAGGTAGGTGGTACGTGTCAAAGTAACATCCACATGGATGACAGGACCCAAATTTTCCCAGCAGAACATTGCCCAAAGCATCACACTGCCTCCACCGGCTTACCTTCTTCCCATAGTGCATCCTGGTGCCATGTGTTCCCCAGGTAAGCAATGCACACACACCCGGCCATCCACGTGATGTAAAAGAAAACGTGATTCATCAGACCAGGCCACCTTCTTCCATTGCTCCATGGTCCAGTTCTGATGCTCACATGTCCACTGTTGGTGCTTTCAGCAGTGGACAGGGATCAGCATGGGCACCCTGACTGGTCTGCAGCTATGCAGCCCCATACGCAACAAACTGCGATGCACTGTGTATTCTGACACCTTTCTATCAGAACCAGCATTAACTTCTTGAGCAATTTGAGCTCCAGTAGCTCGTCTGTTTGATCGAACCACACAGGTCAGCCTTCGCTCCCCATGTGCATCAATGAGCCTTGGCCACCCATGACCCTGTCGCCGGTTCACCACTGTTCCTTCCTTGGACCACTTTTGATCAGATACTTAGTCTGACCACTGCAGACGGGGAACACCCGTTTTGGAGATGCTCTGACCCAGTTGTCTAGCCATCACAATTTGGCCCTTGTCAAACTCCCTCAAATCTTTACGCTTGTCCATTTTTCCTGCTTCTAACACATCAACTTTGAGGACAAAAGGTTCACTTGCTGCCTAATATATCCCACCCACTAACAGGGGCCGTGATGAAGAGATAATCAGTGTTGTTCACTTCACCTATCAGTTGTCATAATGTTATGCCTGATCGGTGTATATTCACATGCATAAAATACAAAGCCTCGAAAGGACAGTATTTGTATAATCTGGTGATAATACATTAAACACAAATATCTAACTTCATAAGTTTGCTGTATTTCGCCTTTGCTACAGTGTTTCACCACCTTCCCCTGCGTTCTTTCTCAGCTCAGACAAGAGATATGTTTACAAGGTCAAACTCCTCCTGCTGTCCATATGCTGGGGTTGGAATGTGTCCTGCACTGGTCAAGGCTGTGGCTTCAGCCATATTGGTGTGAGAGGCTTGCTCACTCATTAGCCTTCCTAGCGCTGGGAACGCTGGAGTGACAGTCCCAGTTGACCAATGGCAATGTGATCTCATTAATTTCAAGTTTTGACAGGAAGAGGATAAATGCTGCCGATGCACGTGAGGAGCTGAAGTAGGACGCTAAAGGTCTCTCTGTCATCACAGAGATAGAATACATATTTCCCCTTACAGTTGGATTAACGCAGGAGCCATACATCATCTCTCGTCATCAAAAGTGAAAAATGATCTACAATCCACAGATCCTAAAATGAACGACCCCAATGAAGAAGCATGATTTTAAACGTTAATCATTCAGATAAATCCAATGGCAAAATAACTTTAACTTGTCTAATTTGTACTGAATTGATATATTTGTTTGGTAGTTAAGATTTTTAAGATCCATGTGGTTTTGTTGGTGGGTTGATCTCTAATAGTCAGGAAAAATGATTGATACACTATGACTTCAATGTCATATGAAATTTGTAATATGAAAACAAATAAATAATTTGGAGGGTATTTCTTGGAAGGAACTGGGGACAAAGTGTCCTCAATTTTTTTTTTTTTTAAACAGTAAAAAGCTATTGTGAAAAACAAAAAAATATGGGAAAAAATTGAGAAGCCAAATGGTTTGCATCATCAAAGTAGGAAACTTTCATCCTCTGAACAAAGAATACTTAAAATGAGTACATCAAGTACATAAATAATCTCTATTCAGCCAACAGCCAGTCAATAATTCTGTGTTCCCCCGGTACATGAGCCATATGTGACGATGGCATCAGATGTCACTTCCTGTATGTCATAAAAATAGAAATGGTTTACTACAGAAACAGCTGTCCAGATTATCAGGTTTGACCGATGGGATAAAATTATCTTGAAGCAAAGCCAAGACTAATGCGTTTCTTTTGTTCAGTATGCAACAGTGTCTTCCTCCTCTGGGAAAAAATAAAATAAAAATAATAATAATGTCGGAACCCATAGCATCGTGGGCAGTGCGCTGACATATAGTGCTGTTGCGCTTCAGGCGACCCGAGTTCGAGTCCCAGCTCGTGGACCTTTCCCGATCCCGTCCCCCTCTCTCTCTCTCCCACTTCGCTTCCTGTCTACCTACTGTCCTATCATAATAAATCTTTAAAAAAAATAATAAATAATAATAATAATATTAATAATAATTCACCTATAAAGCACTGCACCCTTAGGCCCCGTTTCCACCGAAATTACCAGGAACTTTTTTCCCCCCAGACCTGATACTGTCTGCGTTTCCACTGCAGTCTAAAGTACCGTGAAGATTAGGCATTAAGAAGATTAGTCCGGTGATGTAGGACTGCGCGCGACTTCTCCTCCCAGTCAGCGACGGACAGTAATATTTTTTTAGCTGGTTATGTATTGGTTTACTAAAGAGGTCATTAACAAAACAGTGGAAAAGAGATGAGCACTGATACTAAAGCGTATTCTGAAAGCTCGTAAAGCTAGATTTAAAATAAGACAACGTGTGTTATTATCAGCTATTATGGACATTGACCGTGAGATTGCGGAGACAACGCGCGCCATCAGACAGAAAGAGCAAGACTGATATTTACTGAACGCAGAACAAACCTTTTTTAAAAATGCCGGTTGAAATAAAATGCTGCGTTTACTCAACCAATCAGCATGTTCAGCGCCCAAGTCCCACCCCCGAAAGTTCCTGAACTTTGAAAAAGTACTACCTCGCGAGCAGGGCCGTTTGGAGGGGGAAATATTTACCCGGAACTTTATTTAGACCCCAGTTCCTGCGGTCAAAACACACCGGTGTTTTTAATGCAACCTGATCTCACAGAATTCCGTGAAATGAACACGGGTCCCTTAACTCAAAATCCATGGCAGTTTCACGGAATCGCCGAAAATTCCGTGATGGGTCTACGGAAGTGATTTCTATATAAGTCGATGACAGTAAACAGACGCGTTGGGCATGGTTATCGTCATGAAACTATGATTTTTGCCATTATGACATGGAGTGTGATTCTCGATTTAATCAGCCAGTGTAATTTTATTTATTTTTACAGTATTTAGACACGTATTGAACACGTAACCCAATCCCTTCCCTAAACCTACCCATTTGTGTATTATAAAACACAGGATATAACAGGCAGATACGACTGCAGGCACAATTTATTCCAAAAGTACAAATATTCCAAGTGTTCCGAGGCCAAACGATTAATTTGTGTGAAGAAAATCCCCAAGAGCGATCAGCAGCGTCGAGTCCATCTGCCATAGATCAAAAATACATTTCAAATTTGCCGCCGGGAGAAACGTTACGTCAGCTTTGACAGCATTGGCTGTCGTATGTCTCGTGACCAATTGCGTCATTACGTCAGCTTCGATTGTAAAATGCCATTGGCTCTCGTGTGTCTCGTGACAGATTGCGATACGCTGAAGAGTCGTGTGTATTATTTGAATCAGATATGAATGAGTGCGTTCACGGAGCGGCGGGATCATCATTTTAGCGAATAAAACATTAAGATCAACTCTGTTCTTTACATGAAGACATCGTGTGACTTCGAAAGACTTGGAATGCAACATGAGTTTTTATACTGTTTTTGGTCAGTTTTTGCAATAAATACCTGTGACTGTACTTGTATTTGCCTGTAATGTGTTTTATATTGTTGAGAGTGGGTAGGTTTAGGGTAGGAGTGGAGTTAGTTGCTCCAAAATATAAAAGTAGCTTATAAATATTCATAAAATCATGTCTGCTTTTTACTGTCATTGACTTGCATAGGAATCACTTCCGTGGACCCATCACGGAATTTTCGGCGATTCCGTGAAACTGCCACGGATTTTGAGTTAAGGGACCCGTGTTCATTTCACGGAATTCTGTGAGATCAGGTTGTTTTAATGAAAACTAAACTAAAACTATAAACTAAAACAAAAAGATTTTTGTTAAAGCTGGAATAAAATAAAATATATATATTAGTTGAAAAACTTGTGAAAATTAGAAATGTTGCCATGTCAACTAACTGAAAGAAATAAGTACTAACAAAAAAAAAACTAATATAAAACTAAAGTTAAAGTAAAAAAAAATTAAGTTACATTCAAAATATTAATAAATACTACAATAAAAATAAAAAAATTGTTGTTGAAACAGAGAGTGTGCATTTATTCCTCAATTCACCAAATCAGCAGTGCTTGTGCGTGTGGCAGAGTTGTGGACTCAAATCCCAAATTTGATAATTAAAGAAAGCTTGTGACTCGACTTAGACTTTGACAACAATGACTCGTGACTTGACTTGGAAAGACATTATGGCCTATACCTTCTAAACCCAAAGATCAGAGTCGTGATCACTCTCTGGTCCCTGAAGCGTATGATCAGACCGGTAAGATTAGCACTGCTTTCCTGCTTTGGCTGGAACTGAGCCAGAGAGGGACTCGCTCAGCGCGCGCTTGTCATATATCACAAACTGTTCATCGTCTTCAACCACAAGTTTATTTGATGTTTCAGACATTTAAATACACAAAAGTACTAGCAAACCATACACTGATGTCTATGGAAGCTGCAATTATAAACCTTTCATTTTCTTTTCTTTTTTACGTCAAACGCACATTGTTTTATGTAACTTTTTTTGCTATTGCCCCTAAACTGTGGAATAGCCTTCCACTGTGTGTTAGAACTGCTCAAACACTTTCTGATTTTAAATCTAAGCTAAAAACTCATTTGTTTTCCTTGGCTTTTGAACGTAAACTACGCATGTGACAGTATATTAGATCATAGCATTCGGTCTTAAAGTGACAGCAGCCTAAAATACCTGTCTGTCATGAATGTTAATAAAACAACATAAGATGGTAAATAAATAAATGTTAAATAAACCTACTGTACCTGAAACACATATTTTTTAACTATCGTTTTAGCTTCTTTGTTATTTTTGTATTATTATAAAAAAATTCTCATATCATGAAATATGTGAAATGTGTATGTGGATGTGTGAGTGCAGAAGCAGATGTGTGAGATGAGGAATGTGTCGTGACTCGAGGGGACTTTAAAGAATAACTAGCACATGTGTGACAAAACTATGACTCATTGCCCTCAAAGTGCCTGTTGAAACAGTCCAACGCAGAAGTTCTGCAAACTTTGAGATCAGATACATATGGACATCTATGAATCAGAGAACACATGTGACTCAGCCGCAACAGGTACAGGAAGTAATGCTGACACCTGCTCACACGCACTGTGTCATCAGAGTAAAGTTCAAAAGTGGTTTTCATTTGACTCCCTGTGATGTACGGAAACAGTGAATCATGAAGTGCTGGATCTGAGATTGTGTTTCCCACTGTCCTCATCTCTGAGCTGATCCCCAGACCCAGCTTAGAGTAATTAATGGCCCGCTCCTCCCTGGGTGATCTGGCCAGCCTTAATTACATCCATATGTTCCTTCAAAGATCTTTAATAGCCTAATTAAAATCTTATTAAATAGCCAAAGCAAAATGGAAACATTTTTGGCTCAATTCAAGTTTGAAAATGTTAAAAAAGGAGCTTCCACAAATGATCAGGCTCATTTTTTTAGGCAAGACTTCTCAGATGATAAGCTTTGCTTTTTAGTTTAATTACATGGGTGACCTAACTAGATAAATGTGGATAAAATGTAAAATATGACCATGAAATGGCCCAGGAATATCATTACCTCTGTCTCTTTAAAATGAAAAATACCTCTAACGGGGACAGAGTCAGATGTGCAAATATTTCTAGCGGAGATTCATTTTGTCCTCTCGCTCCTGCCTAGAAATTTCCATAACAGATGTGAGGTCTGTGAAATGTAGAACAGCACAGACGTGGCTGCGAAAAGACCTGCTAATGCCATCATCTCTTTGTCAGGTAAAATGATATTTAAATGAAAAGCTGTTTCTGCTATGCTCTTAATTTTGGTGCATATTTAATTATCTTGGATTAAAGGAACACGCCACTATTTTTGAAAATAGGCTAATTTTCCAACTCCCCTAGAGTTAAACAGTTGAGTTTTACCATTTTCGAATCCATTCAGCCGATCTCCGGGTCTGGCGGTAGCACTTTTAGCATAGCTTAGCATAGATCATTGAATCTGATTTGACTGTTAGCATCTCACTTCAAAATTATCAAAGAGTTTCGATATTTTTCCTATTTAAAACGCAAAACTCTTTGGTCATTGCTAACGGTCTAATCAGATTCAATGATCTATGCTAAGCTATGCTAAAAGCTGACCCGGAGATCGGCTGAATGGATTCGAAAACGGTAACTCAATTGTTTAACTCTAGGGAAGTTGGAATATTATTTTCAAAAAAAGTGGCGTGTTCCTTTAACATGATAACCGATTCCAGATCAGCATTCTTAAAGGAATACTTCACCCAAAAATTTAAATTCTGTCAATAATTACTCACCCTCGACTTTCATTCATCTTTGGAACACAAACGAAGATCTTTTTGATGAAATCTGAGAGCTCACTGTCCCTCCATTGACAGCTACACAACTACTGACGCTTCAAAAAGTTCACAAAGAGATTGTAAAACTAATCCATGTGAATTGGCCGGTTTAGTCCAAATTGTCTGAAGAGAATCACGCTTTATATGATGAACAGATTGAATTTAGGTTTTATATACACATATAAACACTGATCAGCAAACATAAACAGAAGCTCAACCAAACCTGCTTGACATGAGGGTTTGTAATCAATGACAGAATTTGAATTTTTGCGTGTACTGTCCCTTTAAGGCCCTTTCACACCAAGGACGATAACTATAAAGAGACAGTTCAAAAAATTATTCTAAATATAAAAGAATAGCGAAGTTCACACCACAACTAAAACAATAAGGGCACAGAGAAATTTCAGAGGGATTTTTTGCAGCTGATGTACAACAAAAGACAGCCAATCAGAATCCATCTTGCTTTAATGAGCTCAAACATCTAAAGTGGCAGACAACAAAACGGCAGAGCATGCTTAAAATAGACAGAACGATACACATACAACTGACCACTGTTGTGGACGCTAATACTGCTATCGTTATAGTTATCACTCTTGAACGGGCCGTTACAGTTGTGTTCTCCAGTCCGGTCTTTAGGCTAATACTACTGTACTTACTGATCCATGCTGGACAGAAACAATGTGTGGACTGTCACTGGATGTACTTGAATGCCAACGTGTAATTTGAGCAATTTCAATATAATTAGACTTGTATTTCTGCTAGTGTCACAGCACTGACTCATCTCTGATGGCATCCCCATTTTATTTCGAGAGAAACAAAGCTTTCTTAACAACATGCTGCATATGGAAGAACTGCAGTGGTTTTCCAAGAAATCAGCCTCATTGGAATTTGTTACAAAGAAATGCAATTCTCAGAATGGGATATAAAACAGCTCCTCAGATGGAGAAGCCAGAATCTCAATGAACACAATACAACAGGTGGAGTTTTGCCATTTCAAATGGGTGGCTGCATTCAATGTGTTTTACATTTCCCCCCGCAAGTGCAAAATTAAAACAGGATGATCATATAAAGCATTTCACTTATTATTAGATTATGTTAGTGACCTGATTTCTAAGAGTATGATTGTGTAGACAGAGTGTGATTTGGCACTGACTCTATTCTTCAACAGGGCTTCGCTGCCTTTTTTCCAGGCACTCAGACAAAATCTCAGTCAAAGTCAGCCTATAACTCATATTAAGACTCTTTAAGAGTTTTAAAATGCACTAAATGTTATATAAAATTTGTACAAATAATATTAAAGAATCACAATTATATATATATATATATATATATATATATATATATATATATATATATATATATATATATATATATATATATATATATATATATATATATATATATATATATATATATATATATATATATATATATATATATATAAACACTCACCTAAAGGATTATTAGGAACACCATACTAATACTGTGTTTGACCCCCTTTCGCCTTCAGAACTGCCTTAATTCTACGTGGCATTGATTCAACAAGGTGCTGAAAGCATTCTTTAGAAATGTTGGCCCATATTGATAGGATAGCATCTTGCAGTTGATGGAGATTTGTGGGATGCACATCCAGGGCAGAGGATGGGTACATGGTGGTCATAAAAGGATGGACATGGTCAGAAACAATGCTCAGGTAGGCTGTGGCATTTAAACGATGCCCAATTGGCACTAAGGGGCCTAAAGTGTGCCAAGAAAACATCCCCCACACCATTACACCACCACCATCAGCCTGCACAGTGGTAACAAGGCATGATGGATCCATGTTCTCATTCTGTTTACGCCAAATTCTGACTCTACCATCTGAATGTCTCAACAGAAATCGAGACTCATCAGACCAGGCAACATTTTTCCAGTCTTCAACTGTCCGATTTTGGTGAGCTTGTGCAAATTGTAGCCTCTTTTTCCTATTTGTAGTGGAGATGAGTGGAACCCGGTGGGGTCTTCTGCTGTTGTAGCCCATCAGCCTCAAGGTTGTGCGTATGGCTTCACAAATGCTTTGCTGTATACCTCGGTAGTAACGAGTGGTTATTTCAGTCAAAGTTGCTCTTCTATCAGCTTGAATCAGTCGGCTCATTCTCCTCTGACCTCTAGCATCAACAAGGCATTTTCACCCACAGGACTGCCGCATACTGGATGTTTTTCCCTTTTCACACCATTCTTTGTAAACCCTAGAAATGGTTGTGAGTGAAAATCCCAGTAACTGAGCAGATTGTGAAATACTCAGACCGGCCCGTCTGGCACCAACAACCATGCCACACTCAAAATTGCTTAAATCACCTTTCTTTCCCATTCTGACATTCAGTTTGGAGTTCAGGAGATTGTCTTGACCAGGACCACACCCCTAAATGCATTGAAGCAACTGCCATGTGATTGGCTGATTAGATAATTGCATTAATGAGAAATTGAACAGGTGTTCCTAATAATCCTTTAGGTGAGTGTATATATATATTTATATATTACATTAGAGAAATTAATAGTATGTTTAAGAAATATTATGGGCACAGACATGAGGTCACATGACATGCCAAATGCTACTCATTTGATCTACCCTCCTGTTACTGGACACTACAGAGAATATAATTTATCATGTCCAAATGCATAACAACACATTAATACAATGGCATTTATGCCCAGTGTTGCCAGATCCTGCTAGAAAAACAACCAATCTGTCATTTATATCCTTTAAAAAACAATGAAAAAGTTTCACACATGCAACTGACCTAAATCTATAAATTAAAAAAAAGAAAAGGGCAGAAACAGAGAAGAAAAGGGGAAATTAACTATAACAATTACAAACGATGTTATATAAAGTGCGAGCAGTGGGAAGTACAGGAGTGGGAGATTTGATAGTTGCTATTAGTAGTCAACTAAAAATTGTACACACTAGCTTATAATGAGGTGATTAAACCAACTGTACAAAATATAAGCCAGTTCAGAGATCAGAGGTGGTGGATGAGGAGGAAGAGGATGAGAAAGAGCAAGGTGTGGAGAGTGTTGTTACTGGGTCTGGCACACTAGAGGGGTTTTTCCTTTGTCTGGTGTGTTTAATGCAGTGGGGAAAAAATGGGCGCAGTTTTCAAGAAATGTGTCTTAGCAATTGTGAAAAAAAGTGTAAAATCCACAAGCCCAAAGTCATTAAGAAGTGATACGTGTGAGTATAAGTCCAGGATGACTGCCATATCATACCCAAATAAACAAAAAGAGTGCTCCTTTAAAAATCCTAAATGTACAAAAGGGGACACTTATTAGTTGACCCCTTCCTTTAGTATTGCTGTAAGTGGATCGTCCTTAGGGGTAGTATCCTTTATGACTTTCTGGAAGTGGTCTTAATCCACAAGGAGTTCTCTCTTCCTCACAGCCCTGTTTGAGCAAAGGGAGTATCTATGGCTCATCTTTACTTTATCTATTCTGCACTGGCTCCTCTGAGACACGATGCATAGAATGTCAAACTCAAATACAACAGATTTCCTCAAAGTCAAGACCTGGGTTGTGTATTTCTTTTGGCGTAATCTAATCTACGGAAGCTATCAACACAATTAGATTCTCCTGGGTTTGCCAATTGTTCAAAGAAAAAAGAAGTCCAATTGAAGGTTTTCAGATATGAATTTAAGCATATTTAGTTCAAAAAATGAAGACGCAAAATGGGCCTCCCTTACATTATTTACAGCATTGTGTTGTTCTTGGGTCAAATCTCACTATGTTTATTATTTTATGAACAACGACTGTTCATTGTGTGCTGGAGCAGCTGGCATAAGTGATACTGTGTAATTACTCAAGTTAATAATGCATGACGACATTTGCTTTGATATCTACACTGCGCAGGGTTTAATTACATTGATTACAGCTGTGCAACGGGACAATGGGATTCTCGGAGATTCCCTGCAAAATCTGATCAAATTATTTTTTCTAAAATAAGCAATGACTGTATGGGGGGGTTTAACACATGCATCTTTACATACAGAAAAAAGAGAGCTGGCTTCTATTAATTAAAGGTCTACTGTGATTTTGGTCCAGCTGGGCCTTTTTAAACAGTGGCTGTGCCTGAAAACCAAAGGCAGCTGCGTTGCTGCCCAATCAGGCAATGACTTCACAGGCAACGTGTAAAGGCGTCTCCAAAGGAAACATTCAGACAGTATCTAACTCTTACTGCTCTAAATCATATCATACAGCTGTTACGGAAGTCAAACATCTGTGTCTTCTGAGAATCCATACGTGCAAACTCGCTCAGAATCCATTTGCGCAATTACTGTGTCAGCGGCGTTTTAAAAGCATTGCACGGGCAGACGATAAGTGCTCAGAGGTCTCACGTCCCGTAATGATGTTCTGTGGAGGCAGTTCATTTTCTTGTAGCCTAAAGTCAATAGAGGCGATAGTGCACTTGGAAATTACAGAGACGCTCACTAATAAAGCTCTGACAGTTAGGGCATGGAGCTGTCAGCACTTTTTTTTTTTCCTGCGCCGTTTGCTATATAATGCATAGATATGACTTGTGGGTTTCATGCAATGGCTATCAGGGGACTGGAGAAAGTTTCCCCCAGGAATCCCAGTATAATTACATACAAACCAGTCTGGAAGAATGCCAGTGCCCTCCAGTCTTGGAATCCACAAGCCTCCCACTTACTGCCTCTGTGTCTGTGGTGAAGTTTATATAGTAAATACTTGTTTATAAACACAGAGAAATCAGACACATCATGAGTTTCTTGTGCAGACCAAAGGAAAACCTTGATTCAAAACTACAGACAGATTCTTATAGGTTATGGAACCTGATAATCAAAATATTGAGCAAAAAAAAAAATATTAATAACATATAGGGCCCTATTTTGACGATCTGAAACGCAAGTGTCAAAGCGCAAAGAACTTTGTGGGCGGGTCTCGGCGCTGTTGCTATTTTCCCGGCGGGATAAATGGCTCTTGCGCCCGGCGCAAATCTAAAATGGGTTGGTCTGAAGTAGCTTCATTATTCATAGGTGTGGTTTGGGCGTAACGTGAATAAACCAATCAGAGCGTCATCCAACATTCCCTGTAAAAGCAGGTGCGCAAGTTCCATTATGGATTGCTATTATTATGGCGTATTTACCAGGCGCACGCCAGGAGCGGTTCACAGCCGAGGAGACTGATGTTCTTGTAAGAGCAGTGAAAGACAGAGAAGTTGTGTTGTATGGGGATGGGAGAAACCCACCCAAAATAGCGTCGGTTAAACAGGCGTGGGAGGAAATAGCCACAATTGTTTCATCTGGCATCCCCAGGACGTCGCACCAGTGGCGCAAGCGCTACAATGACATCAGAAGACAGGGAAAGTCCAAGCTTGCCAGCATCAATCGGGCACGCCGTGTAACGGGAGGTGGATCTGCCTCTACTCAGGACCTGACGCCAGCAGAGGACATCGCTGCGTCCACCCTCACCGATTTTTTTCCTGGTTCTTGACGGACAAACCAATTTGTTAGATGTCCTTATATACATATATGTCTTGCCAGAAGTTGCCACTATTGGGCAAACAGGTCTCCTTAATTATTAGACTACAATTAGCCTGAATAATTTGTAAGCTAGATTTATGCCTATTTTTTCACATCTTCGTGGCACACCACAATGATTTCCGTCATCTCATGTGTTAATATTTTTTAGTGTAACAATTTATGATTTGCAAAAATAACTGTTGCATCTGTGTAGATTACATGAGCAAAGTGTATGCGCGTTGTGCACGCTATACATTATGGTCAAGCATGCGCCCTTAAAATAGCATAATGAACAACGCGCAACGCGCCACTGACTTTAGACTAGGTTTTTTCTGGTCAGTGGCGCAATTGTTTAATGGAACAGCAAAATAGCACCAGGGATTGTTTGCGCCGGAACACGCCTCCTTTTTTGCGCTGAACCACCCAGGTAGCGCAAGTTCATTCACTAGTTTAGCGACGTGCTTCTGTGGAGGGAAAAGCGCGCTTTGCGCGGGTACAAAATAGGAATGACACATGCGTCGGTGTACAAAGTCAATTGCGCTGGGTGCAAGATAGGGCCCACTATATATATATATATTTCACTTTTGTTATTTTATTAAATAATAATTAAAGCTGCTGTCCGTAACTTTTTTTGTGTTCAAGATTTACAAAAATTATATAATGAATCCATTTTCTGAATCGTGTTTTTGTCTTAACCTGAATCATTATGGTACACTTATAATAAGTGTTTATATTGGGACAATTTCAGACCGGTCTGGTCGGAAGCGCTGCGGAGGAGCACAGTCCCTGCGTGACTCGCCATAGACATAAAAAGAGAGAAGTAGCTCCGGCTGTAATGTTCTTCCTCAAGACGCATGCAGTTCTGTTTATTAACCGGTGGAGCACTAAAAGTTACGGACTGCAGCTTTAAATAAAATAATAACTATAAACTATAATTGTATGTAGATATTATATCTAACTATATTGCCAAAAGTATTGGAACACCCCTATAAATCATTGAATTCAGGTGTTCAATCACTTCCATGGCCAAAAGTGTATCAAATCAAGCACTAGGCATGCAGACGCTTCTACAAACATTTGTGAAAGAATGTGTTGCTTTCAGGAGCTCAGTGAATTCAAGCGTGGTACCCTGATAGTACCTGAAATTTCCTCACTACTAAATATTCTATGGTCAACTGTTAGTAGTATTATAACAAAGTGGAAGCAATTGGGAACAACAGCAACTCAGTCATGAAGTGGTAGGCCACGTAAAATCACAGAGCGGGGTCAGCGCATAATGGAGGCGCACAGTGCGCAAAAGTCGCCAACTTTCTGCAGAGTCAATAGCTACAGACCTCCAAACTTTGTGTGGCCTTCAGATTAGCTCAAGAACAGTGTGTAGAGCTTCATGGAATGGGTTTCCATGGCCGAGCAGCTCATCCAAGCCTTACATCAAGTGCAATGCAAAGCGTCTGGCAATCACGTCTGGCAATCCGATGGACAAGTCTGGGTTTGGTGGTTACCAGGAGAACGGTACTTGCCTGACTGCATTGTGCCAAGTGTAAAGTTTGGTGGAGGGGGGATTATGGTATGGGCTTGTTTTTCAGAGGTTGGGCTTGGCCCCTTAGTTCCAGTGAAAGGAACTCTTAATGCTTCAGCATACCAAGACATTTTGGACAATTTCATGCTCCCAACTTTGTGGGAACAGTTTGGAGATGGCCCCTTCCTGTTCTAACATGACTGCGCACCAGTGCACAAAGCAAGCTCCATAAAGACATGGATGAGCGAGTTTGGTGTGGAGGAACTTGACTGGCCTGCACAGAGTCCTGACCTCAGTCCGATAGAACACATTTGGGATGAATTATAGGGGAGACTGTGACCCAGGCCTTCTCATCCAACATCAGTGCCTGACCTCACAAATGCGCTTCTAGAAGAATGGTCAAAAATTCCTTGTGGAAAGCCTTCCCAGAAGAGTTGAAGCTGTTATAGCAGCAAATGGTGGGCCAACTCCATATTAAACCCTACGGATTAAGAATGGGATGTCACTGAAGTTCATGTGCATGCCACGGCAGGCGTCCCAAAACTTTTGGCAATATAGTGAATATAAAAAATTAGCATATTTAAAATAGATTAAAGGAAGGAATAGACATTAGCATTTATGTGATATCCATGTATTTACGTTTTGAGCCAGCAGTTTTAGAAGTTTAGCCCAGATTTAAACACATGGAGTGACGTTTGCGTGACACAGGTGAAGAGAGCTGTAAAAGTAGTCTGGTTTTAAAAGTAGGTCACGGTCTGCTTTACCACTTTACTTCCATTTCTAAATGTTTCCAATTGTTTCAGTATTATCTCACCATCATTTACGGTGGTGGTAATATTGGCCTGAGAGCTGATAAGACCACAAACTACAAGGTTTTGTGCTACTTCGGCTTCCTGTTATGCCTGAGCTACTGGCAGTACTATAATAGTTATATTTATAGACCAATATTTTCTATATATATGTTTATATTTCTACCACTAATATAAAAAAAATACCTAAAGGCTTCAGACTATAGTTTATCAAATTGAAATAAAAAAAGAAGCCTGATCCAGTCCTTCAGGGACATTCATCTTTCTTCCAAAGAAAATAATCCGTTGAAAAACAATCTTATTTTTCAATTATGATGTGATTAATTTTTGGGGGGCTGAGGAAGGAAAAATGATATTCACTGGCTGCTTGTGTTTTTGAATACATGCTTCATCATCCAAACGATTTGTAATTTATTCCATCCTTTTATCCCACACTTTGTTACTACTTTGTAGGTACAGACCTACAACTGATGATTCTAACAAAGCATGCTGGTGTTGTCCTTTTATTGTATGTTTTTTGCTATAGATGGTGCAGCGTGGAGAAAATGCCTGCATTCCTGGGACTTAACATGCATAAGACAGATGTTTAGGGTCCTGGTAAGTGTGCTACACCCATCAATCACATCAAAGGGCCAATAGTACGGTGTGTGCAAAAGGGGGCCTTCAGAGCACTCGGCCCCTCCTAATGGCCGTCAATATCTCTACCATCACTCAAACTGTCTTTCACAGCGAGACAGATTCCTGCCAGTGCCTCCTGAACCATCCTAACAGATGGAGCTCTAACTCCATAACCACCAGTAAAAACTATTTCTAGTCTCTTCACTCTTATAGCATTAGTGCTAGTTGCAGTCGTGAGCTTGATTAGTCTTTCAAGAGTCAGAGGGAGTCTGTGTGCACGGACTCATCTCTCAGCAAGTGGGCGTTAAAAGCCCTGGCGAACCCATGCCCTTAATGGCCATACCGGCTCTTCAACAATATTCAACATGTCTGATATGATTTCATGCCTTTTTCCACAGCAAAATAGAAAGATCATAAACACTGTGCCAATCATTTAAAAAAAATAAAACTAGTGCTGGAGAAACATATACTATAATAACATTTATATGTTGCTTGCCAAAAAAAAATTCAGAATACACATACACATAGAAAATCATCAATGGAGACGCTTTGTAAGCATGTAATGGTGTAGTTATGGCCAAAGCTAACTAGCCGACCTTCCTTATGCTGGATATCTATTGTATAGATGAAGGCAGCAAGTGGTTTATTTATACTTTACCATTACGATGTTGCATTGCAACATGATATCCCTCTACATAATCAATAGAGCATGTTGCACAAGGGCATGGCATGATTGGATCAATATAACGTCGAGAGTATGGAACCCAAACAAAAATGTATCCTGAGATGCACTGTCTGGTTTTGGAGCTAATCAATGTACAGATCCTCATGTTTCTATATACCGGTAGACAGCATAGACAGCATGTATATATATATATATATACACATATATACACACATTATATATATATACACATTATATATATAAGGCTTGTGTTAAGGGTCAATTTGACTCCAGCAAACAACAAATACATTTTTACATTTTATAAAATACATTTTATAAAATAAAATAAAGCTAGGTTCACCTGACCACTAAAATAAATAAATAATAAATAAATAAATAAAAAAGCACAAAAACGAATAATAAAAAAACAAAAAAAATCAAACAAGCAAACAACAAATAATTTTTTTTAAATAAACCAAACCAAATAAAACAAAACAAAACAACTTTAGGTTCACCAGACCACTAAAAACCACTGTCTAAATATATAAAAAAAATAAATAAAAAAAAAGCACTAAAATAAAATTTAAAAAAAAAAAATCCAACAACAAATCAAACAACAAGCAAACAAAAAATTAAATAAAATTTAAATAAATAATTGAATGAAAATAAAATACTTCAGGTTCACCCGACCACTAAAACAACTGTCTAAATATATAAAATGCAAATAATAAAAAAGCACTAAAACTTTAAAATGAAAATAAAAAATCTATTTCATTTGAAAGCAATCAAATACAATGAAATAAATGAAAATACAACAAAATGAAATATAAGTAGGATACACAAAACACTAAACCTTTATGTAAGTGACGGGCTACACTTTTGTATGTGCATCAGAGCACACTCATCTCTTCCATCTCTATTTTCACATTCTGCTGAATCTGATAGCTGATAGTCAATCTAGAAAGCATTTTATGTGGGCTTTTCACGTGCAGCTAGATAACCCCTTTACTCTTAAGCAAAGATTGACGACCATTAATTACTGCCCTTCGCTTGGAAGCAACCCAAAAGCATCCAAACGATTGAATGTGTGACATAATCCCCCAACAGAGTTGAGGCAGACAGACTGCGGCAAGCCGTTTCTATGGCTGTGAGTCCCAACACTGCAGTCAGTCTGTGCTCTGCCTGACAAGAGCTCTTGTCGATGAGATGAAATGCACTCTGCGCTTTTAGACCGCAAACTTCAAATGGCCATTACTGAGATTAAATCTCTAAACATTTTCCTCATTTTTCATCAAAACCATGCATGTAAAATCTATCAGCAACACTATGCAATTGGATCAGCATTTTGACTATTGGCAGGAGCTCTTGATTCACTGTTGGTGGGAATTTATTCATGCAGTGCTCACGCTGTTACAAAAGAAACCTGAGGGTCATTTGGGGCTGTTACTCTGCCGTAACTAAAGCCTGCCCCGTGCAAACACTGACTGGTGGGTGATCTCATCGCAGGCGGCTCAATAAAACACTCATTCTAGGGCCAAAGAGCGCAATGTCACCAAGGCAGTGGCATCTCAATCATTCCTGTGATCCAAACAATCCCTCACAACTCCGATATCTTAAGTAAATTCCACTCCACGCACATTTGAGTCCTAGACGACGGGCTGTGACCCTGGAGGACGGACTGACCCATAATTAATAGGGCCGACATGGGTCATGTCAATCAAAGTGGCAACTCACTAGCATAATATGAATATATGATTCACGTTTTTCTGTGCGAGGAAATTAGAGCCTATAAGAATGGTACCTCTTCTTGTGGTCGTAGTACTGGTGCAGTTAATCTACACTGTAAACTCTAATGCTGCATTCACACCAAACGCGAATAGAGCTTCAGGAGCGAGTTATTTCAATGTTAAGTCAATGGAAAGGCGCGTTGACGCGCGTCTGGAGGTCCTGCGGCGCTATAGACGTGTTTGGCGCTGCGCGATGGACTCGCGCGATTCCGCCTCATTCATGTGTCCAGTTTGCGCGAATTGAGCGCCTTGTGCGAGTGTTGCTTTTCATGCATTCATGCGTTTGAAACGAATTAACCAATCAGGAGCCTGCTTGCTGCTGTCACGTGGTAAAGTGACGTGATGAGAAACCCTGCATATTTTAAAAATACTATTATTGTGTCACAAAATGTAGTTTTAAGACTTTTTCAGGTGAGAATGTAGTTGTTTAAAGCTCAAATCTGTGGATTTATAAAGAGAGCGCCTATTTAAGAAACAAATAATCTTGCGTTTTTGGAGTTGTGAGATCCAGCGATCACTGGGCGCTCAGCACTCATTACCCCGGCGAGAGCAGCCTTTCCTCGGCTAGTCCTTCTGACGTTTGCCGCTGGCTCGGATGTCCTGTAGAGGTTCGTCTTGTGTGGATCTAACGGGCGATCTTCGGTGTCATGAATCTATAATTTGTTGTCTGCCAAATCGTTTTGACTGAGGGAAAAGAGAAGTTTCATAACTTTATTAATGGCTATTAATGTTTAATATATATTTTTAATGAAAATGAAAAGAGGCAGAGTGGTGTTTTATGACATATTTTTCCTGGAGCGCATTGAACGCGCATTTTTCTTCAAATTTACACGCATCCAATTCGCTGTGGACGTGCAAATGGATTCAAAATGTTCAAGCGTCCAACTAGACGCGGTAGACGCGATTTTGATGCTATATTTGCGTTTGGTGTGAACGCAGCATTACACTCAAAATATTTAATTGGTTTGAACTTTTTTTTGTTTAATTCGAGTTGGCTCTACTCAAGTTGGCTCTACTATTTTGAGTTCACAAAACTGACGCATTTTAAGTCATCTGAACTGTTTCATTGTTTAAAATTTTATGAAATTTCCCAGCATGCTTTGCCATGACACTCAAAAGGGAGAGCAAATGCTAAAATTAAGTGTTATATAAATGGTTTTTTTTTGTGCAAGATTAATGTTAAGGTGTAGATTTAGTAGATGTTTAATAAAAAAGTTTAATGTTTTGCTATGTTCGTTTAGAAGAGTTTCTGTTATGTCGGGTTTTATTGAATTAGCTAATTAAAGCTAGCCAAGTTTCCACTACTAAAAATATTTAAGTTGATCATTTTAATTTAAATGTATGAATTAGCTTACTCAAATATTTGAAGTTGAGCAATTGAAATGCATGAGTGCAAAATAAAAATCTGCAAATTATGCTTACTTAAACTACATTTCTCAACGTAAAACATTTGATGTAAATGATTGCCTTTTTTTTGTTGGTTTTTTTGCCAACTTACTTGCAGATGCCTATAGACTGAACACGTAATACGCATGATGTCACCATTTTCACGAATTCGCGTTTTTAACAGTGTCAAGGGCTCGTCAAACCGCCAAATGCGGGTGGATTTCAGCAGTGCCGTGTAACGCAGTCGCTCCTACTAGCCACTTTGGCGGGTTGAATTTTGTATAATATACAGTATACATAATAAATTTTTTCAAGTGTAGTCTTTTAAAAAGGCATCTGAAATAATAAACTAAGTGCAATCTATCGATTTTTCGATACATATCGATACTGAAATATCTGAATGAGTATTCCAATACTTTTTTTCCGCAGAATAGATTCACGATACCAGCTGTGCTTTCTCTATCATCTCTCTTTCAGCGAGTTACACACAAACCCGCCTCCCCCACTCACTCGTTTCATTTTCTCCGGATGAATTATGTTGGTGTTACAGGGCTGAAATTTTGCGTGGGATTGCTTGTATTGCGCATAATTTTACTCATTCCCTCATTTTGTGAGGGACACCCAAAGTGCACGCAGATAAAGCCGCCTCTCAGTACTAAATTTAGTTCTTTTAGTTTGAGTATTCACATAAATACAGTCATGTTCTAAGTGCACGTAAACAGTTGAGAAAGAAAACGCATGTGTAACAGTATAATGGATCCATGCGTCAGGTCTTAAAGTGACAGCAGCCTAATATACCTGCTGCCAAATTATGAGATAACATTAAAAACATCTATATGGCAGTTATTCCCCATGGTATCGATTTCAGAACTGTGGCCAGTGAAAAACCACTAGCCGCAGACGCTGTTGTTACGTAAATGAAAAGCCAAAACACAAACTTTTTCAGTTTTTAGTTGAAAACAGGGTTGTGTAAACGGCACCTTAGATGTCAATTTACAAAACATTGATGTCTAATTAGCGAGTAGGTGTTTAGAAAGATACCACAGCTCAAGTTGAGACGTGATGAAAGTCCAGTTAATCCAGTATGAAACAACAAGTTCCAACACCACCTCTTTTAAAAGCCGCTTAAAGGAAACCCTTTTCATGAGCATATTATTGTGGAGAGGTGTGAGGAAGCAAAATACTAAAGGAAGGTCTTTTTATGAAAGGAAATACTGCAGTACATGTTCTAGTTTCACCTTTGAGGTGTGACTGAGTTTGTAATTCAATAGTGATTGCACCACCCAGCTCAGGTTATGCAGGTCAGAGCTGATGGGACGCAAGATGAAAATGAAATTGCGCGTTACAGGCATACGAATCTGCCTATTCTGTGCCAATTGGCAACTCAACCTGATTCACATGGCTGATCATTTTTGTTTAAGAACCATAGGAGCTGATCCAACACTTCAGATGAAGCCATGATGCCAGGAACTAGACATAAACCTTGATGTGAGGTTGAGATTGCGCCAGTTGTAGCCTGTTTTTATCCCTCTCATTTCTGGGTTAATCTGATAATCAAACACATTTGGCTCATTTTCAGAAGATACAGACCTTTTCGGTGCTTCGATCCCAAAATTAAGCTAGATACAGTACAACCGATCCTTTTCAGCAGAACATGATGCATCAAAAGGGAAATTAAAATCTTAGCAGAATGTTTTTCAACAGACATGAGAGACATTTTCAGCTGCCAGACATATAAGTACGTATGCTTTGATCTCACTCATATTACAGTCCTGATAGCAGGATAAAGGCCCATCTCTCTACAGCTCTTTGAAGCAGCAATGAGCTCTTAGCAGTGGATGATGCAGAAAATGTTGAAACACACACAAAAAAGGTCTTTCAGACTTAAAGAATTTGGAAAACACCATCAACCAACAGTTTGATTATTTAGAAAATAAGACAATAATAAGGCATAAAGGCAATAAGACCTACACCTGAATGGATGAACAGTTGGCATGGCCTAAAAAAACTGTATGTTGATATATACACACTGGCTTGGGAATATAATATATAATTGCATAATAACTAAACGCTCTATATATAATTAGGCAACTTTGGAGTTCACCTGAGCCCAAAAAAATGCATCAAAATACATTGTTGGTGAAAGTTACTTTGAAAAAGAATGCATTTACAGTTACTGTGTTACGCCCTTAAAAAGTAACTGAGTTACTTTGCTCATGGTTTAACTGAACGGTTTGACGGTTAGCAGCAAGACATTGATCAATAAAGGTAGATTAAATGCATAAAAATATTTGTTTTATTTAATAATTAACTGGAAGTTTGCATAGTATTCTGATTTTGCATTTGACTGATTATATTCATTTTGAGGAGTACTGAATTTTTATTGTGCAAGTGAGATGAATAAATGCTTTTAAATGCCTCTGCACTTACTCACGATTTTTTCCCAACATGGGAACCGGAGATCTGTCAGTCAAATACTTGCACTCATTTTTGAAAAAGTAACTCAGATACTTTATTGTAAATTTTTTAAAGTAATGGTTACTTGAAAAAGTAATCTGATTACGTAACTCAAGTTACTTGTAATGCGTTATCCCCAACACTGTCTAAATATATAAAATAGGTCTGGGCATTGAAATAAATTTCACGATTCGATTCCGATTAATTTGACTGAAGATTAATTGGGGCCTGTCAGGGACAGTACATTTAAAAGTACATTTCCTCAACTAATGCTGTGAACTATACAGGGAACCCCAGTTGGAGCATTACTATAATATTAATAACTGATTGTAAGCTTTTTAAATTACACATAAGGACTTTTTTTATAATAATAACATTATAATAATAGACCTACATTTCCATTCAAACATAGGCTACGTTAAATACTGAAGAACAGGTTAAGTAAAAATACCATAAATATGAAATATAGTGCATATATTTAGCAAAATGTTCCTCTCTATAGTTCATTTTGCAAGTTTTTGAACATTGAATGGCTTTTCTGAGGTAAACGTAACATTATGTGACATTGTTTAGGATTTAGTTGTTTTAATGAACACTGATTACATGCAACATGATACAGATTTCGGTAAGATGTATTTTTCAACACCTTCTGATTAGGCTTGCTACGATAGTCGGTGTTGCCGGTGTTACCAGTGTTCAGACTCAACACCGCTTACATCACTTGCCCACCGTGGCACCGCCCCACCGTCGTTTTTTTTTTTTTTTAATCCTAATAAAATAATTTAGTTCAGTTAGAGAACAGACAATACAAATTAAAACTGAACGTGTCTGCTTAATAAAGCATGACCCGACCGTGAGTCTCGGCAGGAGTCATTCATCAGATTTCATTCATCATAGAGTGAGGAGCTGGCTGAGATGATCGCGGAAGATTTGGTTTCAAAGCGAAACATAAAAGCGCCTATTTAAGGGAGTTTGTCATTTGTTTTGTTGTTGTGTTTTTTATATAAAATAATAGGCTAATGAACCCACAATTCAAGCAACCCGCCACCGAATTGGCGCTAATTCAAAACCGAAAGTAAAATGTGCACGGCCGCACAGAGCGCGCATTGTTTCCTTTTGTCTGTGACTCCGTCTCCGAGTCCAACACTCTGAGATTACGTATTTTTTGCCGCGCGCACCCTCGTGCTCGTTCGTTCGGACCATGGTGCGGACGCGTCGAGTATAAACAAGGGTTCACGGACGAATTGTCATTCATTCATGGCATGTGTCTCACAGATAGACCGATCAATGCCTGATCAGTGCCCTGACTACTAAGGAACTGTTGAGACGCACCCATGGCCTCACGGAGCGCGCATTTACGGATGAACTTCATTCATGGCCTCACGGAGCGCGCATTTACGGATGAACTTCATTCATGGTCTCACAGAGCGCGCATTTACGGACGAACTTCATTCACGTCTCACAGAGCGCGCATTTACGGACGAACTTCATTCACGTCTCACAGAGCGCGGATTTACGGACGAACTTCATTCATGGCCTCACAGAGCGCGCATTTACAGACGAGCTGTCATTCACGGTGTGTGCGCGCACTGGTGCGTTTTCAGTTCAGTTTTCAGTTGCGGCCGTGTATGTTACTTTCGGTTAGATAGAATTAGTGATTTACAAGCCCCCGCCGGTGATACCGGTATTACCGGTGTTGTCACAAAGTCGATTAATCGGTGGGAAAATTTCCTCACCGTCACATCCCTACTTCTGATGTTCATTTATGTTTATTTCGTGCTGTAACTAGTAGTAAAGCAGAAGAGATGATCAGTTCACATGCGCTCCAGCTTCTCTTTAACTGAGGTGGAAATAGCAATGCGTCACGCCACATTAAAGAGCGCCAAAACGGTATTCACTGTTTGAAATTCGCAATAAAATTGACAGAATTTGAAAGCTGAGACTTTGTTTCATATCAGAAGTAACAAAGCGTATAGCGATTTATTGGATGGGAAGTGCGCTACAAAGCTTTGTTAATTCATCAACTGAAAAGAGCACAGGTTGAATGATAGATTCTTGAGATTTAAGAATCGATATCGGTTCTTCAAAATGAGAATCGAATAAAATCAAGAAATCAATATGTTCAACCCAGCCCTAAAATATAATATATAAAATATAATTAAAAATAAAAAACACAAAAACAAATTAAAGAAAAAAAATCTATTCAATTAAAAACTTAAAACTTAATCACAGCAAACTTCCACAGAATTGAATTATGATCTATTAAAATAATCTAAAGGTGGAGTCATATTAGTGAAATTATAAACGTGCAATTATAACCAATACAAAATAAACCATGCCTGTTCATGATGACAATATATCCGATGTGATTTTACCTATTGCATGAGCAGTGGAAGCCAAAATGCTGTCATCGCTGCAACATGAAATGAATGAAGCTGTTAGCCGACATCTAAAGCACAAGTACAGGACCTCGGCCTCTATAAACATGCCACATCTTTGATCCACTTTAATAAATCATTCAAACAGCAAGCATATCCTACCTCTCTCCCCTCTTTCTATACAGACATAAGTTAGGGATGCCTGGACTGCAGTGCACTTTTCATGCAGGAAGCTTTCAGGCTGTTGTTGGTTTAAAGCACATTGTTCCAGTTGGCTTCCCTTCACATACTGTACAGTTGCACACACACGCTTCTGCATAGGTTGAAAAATGGTGAATAGCTGCTATGACAAACTGGACAATGGGGCATTGCTGGACTCTCTAACAGCCATATGGGGTTTTGAAAAGCACTACTTTTTCCTCTATGTCAGTGGTTCTCAACCAGGGGCCAATTTGGGGGCCACAGCAAATTTCCAAGAGGTCAACAGAATGACTTATTAATTTAAGTAGGCCTATTTAAATTCATAAATGATTATTAATATATTCAAATTATCAGTCATATTAGTGAAATTGCGCACATTTATCACACACAAAATGTATCACACAGAAGTCACTTTCAAACCAAACAGCTTTCTGTTGGTCAATGTGGCAAATCCGTGTGCCCAACTTGAACATGTTGTGAAATTTGCCTGGGGAAATCTGACTCCAGTTTGTGTGGATTCCTATTGAAATAACTGGATTTAGCAATCGTAAATATAATCGCACCTTGAAGAACGAATATTGTCTACTCAAATATTGTGTTGGACAACAAGAGTAAAACAGTTGAGAAACATTGCTCGACATTGTGCAATATCTCTGAAATCAATGTATTTGCAGTGTTATCTGATGAAGTGTAAACTTTAACATGCAAGCGCCCTAACTTGCACTGACTAAG
The DNA here is from genome assembly GCF_949357685.1 of Gobio gobio. Lineage (NCBI taxonomy): Eukaryota > Metazoa > Chordata > Actinopteri > Cypriniformes > Gobionidae > Gobio > Gobio gobio. The sequence continues at coordinate 47,968,972 of NC_137115.1, forward strand.
CAAATGTTAAAGTCCCACTGAAGTGCCTTGAGACACGCAGCATTATTCAATGTGTTGATGTAATTTTCACTGAAACAGGAAGACAGGGCGGGACATATCGAACAGCTCCTCCCCTTTTTTTAAAATAGCCAGTAGTGTTTAGTTTATATCACAGCTCGGCCAGAGCCGTTGAGCTCGGTAAAGCCACAGTTTCCTCCTAATTTATAACAATTTCTCCACCAAATTTCCTCAATTTCGCTTTAAAATACAGCATTCAGTGCAGAATTCAAATGGATCCGATACATGGTGTGCGCCGACTTGTGCATATGATCCGCTCTGTGATATTGTGTCTCTGGACCGGAGCAGACAGTGTGTGCCCAGCGTGTGACACTAGTGTGAAACCAGACTTCATTAGCCCCAATAAAAAGCATATTTACACTGTCAGAATCGTTCCCTATCTCCTATATAGTGCCATTCACCATGTAGAAAATAGTAAATGTGTGAACAAGTGACTGATTTTAGCTGCAGCTTCAGCGTCTATGTATAATGGGGCGGGACGCTTCAGATTCTAGAGAGCACTTGATTGGACAGAAAATCTGATGAGAAGCTGAAGTGCGGTAGCCTGGTCCTACCAGACTCTCGTACATTTCATTTGTACCGAAAGTCTGGCCACTCTCCACTGACAAGCGTTAACTTCCTTGAAGGCGGGTACTCTGTTGAAGTTTAAAACTATTGGATCGGCCCAGAGCCACTCTGGATCTGCCATAACCAATCGCTAACGCTTGGTCGTGACGCATGTCATCTCAAACTAGCGCACGACATCAACGTCATCGTTCTCAGCCACTCCCTCTATTCGCTGATTGGACCGGTTAAAATTTAAAGCTGGAGCAAACCAGAGACTATACCGCAATCCCAGACGGAGTACTGAAGGAAAAGGAAAATTGAGCGGAAGTACGTAGGAGGGCGGAGCCAGGCTAGAAGTGCGGAGTGATGTAATCAAAATCACAATCCATATTGGTGGAAGTGAGAGACTGTAAGTTTTGACATTGAATTTTGTCATTGCTTTAAAGCACACTAGCTTCTAAATAACAGTAAGGCTAACATATTCATACTAAAAGCCCAAAAACTCCAGTCATCTCTTCACTGCCCATGATCAGCAGGCCTCACGTCGCTCATACATACTCGCAAGGTTACAGTGGCTTTAAATCATTTAATATCTCCAAAATAAACCTGTCAGCTCAGATCAGGTATCAGAGGCAAAAACAAAAACAAAAGTAGCGTAGCATAAAAAGCGGGCTGCTGAAGGGGAGCAGAGCAGTTGTGGTGTGAATCTCTGCGTGGTCAGGGTAAGTTATGAGAAGCCATTAGTGGAGTAAAGGCCAAAATCTGGAATGCTCTGAGAAGATATCAGATCACAGTCCGTCTGTGTATGTGTCAGTGTCCTCAGTGCGGTTACAACTAGGCTTAAGTCCATTAATCAACTGGACTAACTAATGAATGGCCTTTTAACTACACATGCAAACTAATACACATATGATTCGCACACACATACCACATTCTCATTGGTGTAAGAGTCACGGACACGCTTCAATGTCCCGGTCTGTTTAAAATAGACCTGCATAATACATGAAACGCAGACACGCAAGAGGAACAGGTGTGAGACAGAAGGTGTCAAAGTGTGTGTGTGACAGCAGCAGCAGCAGCAGCGGACTAAGAAAACAGACATACTTGCCCCCTTCAAATGTGCCTGTGAACGACAATTAAAACTCCAAGTTTGTGCGCTTAAAAATCAAATATTGTGTCATACCAAAAAGCTCCCTCTGCTGACGGGATTTATTTCTGTTTCTTTCCAGCTCTCTGTCTCTCATCAGGGTCGGAAGCCACTGAAAGACAAGCACGCAAATGCTAACGTTTGGTCTGTTTCCAGCTCCAGAGCAAGTTCCCACGTAAAAGCCCCTGGGAGGGAGAGAGAGTATGACCGAGAAAACCAGAGGGGAGGCTTGTGACGTCCCTTAAAGACGCATGTTTAAAGACTTCCCAGCAGTGAGTAAAAACACAGTGGCTGCTCTCCCCCCAGGCCTCAAGTACTGCTTGCTTTACAAGACTCAAATACATGAACCCTGTCAGAGCTTCTGACGCTCATTCCCACTGTCTGTCACGCACATATCATGCGTTTATTAGTTATTTCAGTGGGTTAAGCATGTTATCCCTGCTGAAGGTGCACTAAACTGGTTTTAGATGGTCTGTTAGCTGGTATTGGGCTAATTTAGCTAGACGGTCAACTGGACTCCCTGCTTGACAAACTGAAAAATGTTCTCAAAATTACTCAGAAGACAGTCTAGGAGGCCAGCAAACCAGCTAAGGCTAGTTTAAGATGGGTTTTTTTCTGCAGGTATAGCACAATCATACAGCTCCCAAAGGTAAAAAGAAAAAAAAAGCTTAAACCAGCCTAAGATGGTTAGCGCAATTATGTAGCTCTCTGGTCTTAGCTGATTTAAGATGGTCTCCCAGCCTGGCCAAGCAGCAAACTGGTCTTACTGACCAGCAAAACCCCTCTAAAACCAGTTTGGGATACCATATAAGATCAGCAAAGCCAGCATATGCTGGTTTAAGATGTTTTAGGCAGCTCTCAATGCACCAAAAACCCTGGTTAAACCAGTCTAAGCGGGTTTAAAATGGCCAAACTGGTGTTTAGCTAAACTGGTGTCTTAAGAGTGCATAAAATGCCTCTAAAACCAGCCAAAATACCATCATGGAAAGGAAATGGTTTTCCGTGCTGAAACAAAAACTGCTTCACACTACAGTTAAAGAGTCTAAGTTGGTTTAAACTGGTCTTAACTGGTTAAATTTGGTCTCTCAGCCTGGCCAAGCTGGCTTTTAACAAGTTTAACTGGGTAGTCAACTGGTATGACCAGTAGAAAAGTAATCAAACCACTCTAAAACCACCAACAGGCCAGGCTGACCAGACCAAGTAAGACCAGCAAACCACCTTAAGCTGACTTTTTTTTTCTTCAGTGGGTGATGGCACACTCATCCAACCGTCCCTGCTGAATAAAATAAATACAATAAACCAGTGATTTGTTGGTCTTAGCTGGTTTCATTTGCCAGCTAGCTTGATCAATTGCCAAAAACATCTTAAAACCAGCCAACAGATGAGCCTGACCAGGCTTTGAGTCCATCTAAGGCCAGCAAACCAGCTTAAGCTATTTTAGGATGATTTTTGTCAGCAAAAATCATAAAGCGCAATCATATAGCATCATTCTTAGCCCAATTTCTCAGTTTTAATGATACGAAACATCAAGCATTACAGAATTAATTCAAAGTACACAAGATGTTTATTTGGGCGGAGATTGTAGGGGAGTGTCACACGGACTTATGACTGTCTGAAAAATATTGTGTTTGTGTGTTACTGTGTGTTCTGTCCCTCAAGAGTGTGTCGCAACACACGGCAGAGTTTCAGCTCCTGCCAGAAAAATCTCGGAGCAAATAAGACTAGTGCTTATTTACATTCCTTGATTCTACAACCAGAGCTGATAACTGACCCAGTTCTTTAATCCATCCAAGTTAAAAATCTCTTACACTCACACATACACAAGCAGAGGCAGGTATATAGTCGGCAGCCAAGTAGGAGGATTCAAAGCTAAAGCTGGAAAAATAGCCTTGGGATCTGATGACTGGGATGAGAAACAGGTGGTGCATAGAGGCCTGAGAATGGGGAGCTTTATATTCCGTAAAGATACTACGAAGAGATACGGCTTGCATCTGTCCTGCTTTTACTCTTGACCTAATACGTAACAGGCTTCTGCTACAAAGTCAGGTTCTTTTTTATGTGTATCTTGTTCTTATTTGTTCCAAGCTGGTCTTAGCATCTGAAAAGTGCACTAAACCAGCAAATAGACCAGGCTAGGAGACTACATAAGACCAGCTTAAAATGGTTAAATCGGTTATTTAAATGTTTCAGAAGGGCCAGGTCCCAATGTCCATCTCCCTGTCTTATAAACTCTGTTGTCTGGTAGTTTATGGTGTTGTATCGTGTGTGACAGAAGCTGCAGTCAGGCCGTGCACTATTGATATAACAGGCACCGGTTTTTACCAACTAGCCAAACGCGTTCTGACAGCCTCACACAGGCCGACCATTGTCAAGGCTCCTGTAGCCAGAATGCTATTGCCAGCTACTGTCTTTATGGATCAGAGCAAAGAAAAACACAGGGGAAAGACTAACAGTGCAGTCAGCCCTCTCTCCCTGATGCTCTTCTTTCATGTCACCTTTTCCACCTCTACTGTCATGCTCCAAACTTTCCAAAAACTTTTCCAAAAATTACCATTCCCTCCAAGTCTTCACAGAGAACTGGGTCTAGATTGTAAACGGCATGAACTTTCAGCTCTTTGAAGATGGCTAAAATTGCTGTGTTTGTTGCCGTTCCCTTCAATTCTCAGACTGGAGTGGTTATCTTCCGTGTGCAGCTGTCCAACAAGCTGCTGGCTAAAAAGAAAAGAAATCTCGCATTGGACATGAACTTAATGTGCAGATTTGCACTGATTGCACATGCTCACATGAATACAAATATGGCCATCCATGGCGACCTAACTATCAATGCTGTGGTCTTTATATTAAAGACCAAACCAAACCTGCTCTAAACCTGCATGACCTTCCTCCATCTGTGGAACACAAAATAAGATATTTTGAAGAATGTTTTCACGGTTTTCTCCATACAATGAAAGTCAATGGGGTCCAAAACAACACGGCTGGATCCCATTGACATTTCCAATTGATATTTTTCTTAATATCTAATAAGAAAGTCATACAGGCTAGGAATGAAATGAGGGTGAATAAATGATGACAACATTTTTGAGTGAACTACTACTTTTGAGTGCACGGAAATGAAACTTAAAGAGAGTACACTTTCATGTTTCTTAAAAAGTTGTATACTTTGTAACAATGTTCAACTATTTTTTACTTTAAAGTACATTTTAAATCATTGTGCTTAAATAATATTTTGTCGCGCTTTATAAAAGTACACTTATTTTAATGTGTTGACTCCAAAGTTCAGCTTATTATACATTTTCATTTAATTGCAATTAACATGCAATCAGGGGTCTGGAAACATTACATTACGGTCAAGTATATTCTTTTAAACCGCTGCGCCGGCGCGATCGACTCGTTTTTTTCTTATCAGTGCCAAAGAGACTCAAATAACTCTGTCTTTTTTATAATTCAGGCAAGTGTTATACATCATTATATTCTGTTATGCTTCTATTTTTTCTATTAAAAAAAACAGAATTGTTGTTCTTTTTGCAAAATAAAGAAAACAAACATGATGCGGGATCTGCAGTAAATTATTTCTGTGATAAGATATGCAATACTTCTTTTTCACAAGGGTATTCCTTTAATTTAAGAGCTCCATGCTGTTTCCCCTTTAATTCAAATGAATATTCCACCCTAAACGCTTTTTTACTGAGAAAACCAACCCACATGTCAAAAAGGGACGATATTCCATTGAAATGGTTTCATATTTACTTCTGTGGGAGGCTTTGGTCATACATTGATAGTCACTAATCTATGAATGACTAAACGGGCTAGAAGTCTGCGTTTCCTGACAAACACCTTCACTCCCCTACATGCCCTTGACCCGATCGCAGATCTCTAAAGATGCCAAAACCACATGAGCTTTAAATGAAGAACCTCGCACTTCTCCCTTTCCAATTTTTCCCTTCGCTTGCAAAGTCCCGTTCTGAGTTCATGGAAAGTTCCTTCAAGCCGCCTGCCACATATACGCTCCCGTCTGCTGGCAGAGAGTATGCGCAAAGATACTAACTCAACAGAAGAGACAGAGCTTTAAGCTTCTCCAAGTCAAACTGCCAAAGAGCTCGTATGTACCGGCCAACCTAAACTGCAACACACCCTGCAAAGCTGATCGTTTGAAACCAAACCCAAACAAACCGAGGCACTTGAGGCACGCATACAAACAGAAGCAGACTGAGCTCGCTGTCCTGTGATCCGCTACAACCGGCTATCACCTTGCAGATAAGGTCTTACAGTAGAGGGATTGTCTTGTGTCAGCACACACCCTCCCCCTCAATCCCTCCAGTCCCGGCAGCCCCCTGCAATAACAAACCCCCGTGCAGCCACGCCACTCGCCCGGAGCGTCTAACAGGAGTGCTGCGCTATAAAACCCTTTCATTTGCACACTAACCAAACACTTCCCGCAGACACGAATCAATCATTAACAGCGACCAGTTAAAGGCAGTGAAGCAAGTAACGCTGACTACTTACTCTCTTTCAGATGCCGTTTTCCAGCACGTTCCTCACAAGAAAAACAGAAATCCCAATGGAAATCAGAGTCCTTAAGGATTGTCAATAGATCCAGCTTTGAGACTGCCAGTATCAGCTGTTTATAGGTCTGGATGTGGGATGGGTAGTACAGCGCTCACACTCGCGCTCTGTCTGCTGCTGTGACTGAGACTGAGTGTGTATCTGACACGCTGGTGTAGTAAACTCTCCCTCTGGTTTAATCACTGCTCCTCCCCTCACGCTCGCATAGTAAGAGAGGCAGAGAGAGAGAGAGAGAGAGAGAGGCGGTAGACAGCACTGCCCTTGATAATCATTACAAAGACTAAAGGGAAACCACAAGATTTCTAACTAACCCTTTGGCCCTGTTTACACCTGGTATTAAGATGCATTTTGGCCGGATTACAAGTGGACGACGCTAAATACAGGTGTAAACAGGGTCTAAAACGTTTTGAGCATGTCCACTTTCGACCACTTCCATAGGTAGTCGAAAACGCCGGATTTCTTTCATAGTGTAAACGCTCAAATGCTTTCATACTGCCACAAAAGACCGCCTACTCTACGCCTACTGACCTAATGCATAAACATTATGGGAAGCGCGCTAGACAGATGGATTTAAACTCTGTCAGCTGGAGACCCAAGTTTGGTTTCATGATGAAAAACAAACCAAGCACAATGTTCTCTCACTATTACAGATTTGTAATGCACTCGCCGTGTTCGGCTGGTCTTGCGGCTGTCAGAGCAGAAACGAAAGCTGCTGCTCTTCATATGTTTTTCAGTCGTCTCCGGGTGTGTTCATATGTGGATTGTGCAAGCTTATTTTGTCCATTAGATTGAAAGATCTGAAAAAAACTCATTCATTTCCCGCCCATAGACCCTCCCCTTGAAGAAATCAGGACAGAAGTGGTTGAAAGTGGACAAGAGACATTAAAACTGATGTAAATGGGTATGTGTCTCCCTCATCTACTTATGATCCGATCGACCAAAATGCATCTTAATACCAGGTGTAAAAAGAGCCTTAGTTTCAGTACTGGTGGTTACTTAAACTTAAATTTTCAACAATGCTAATCTTTCTAAGCTTAAATGATCAACACAACAGAACTAGTTGAAAGCATTTGTCATGAATGAAAAAAAAAACAGGGAGTGTTATAAATTTAAAAGCATTTTCAAACTGAAACTGAGAGCTGAATATTGTTTTATGTCTTCTTTAGAGGCAGAGCAAAAGATTAGTTTATGATACGAAAGACTTAAGAACGATTGAATATTCAATGTTGAGGGGACTAAATGTAAAACTTTGGAAAACGGTGAACGTCCACTATCCTAAATATTTGAAGGGGAGATATATATGATAAAAATTAAATTATAAAGAATTATTCATTTAATTATATTAAAGCTGCTGTCCGTAACTTTTTTTGTGTTCAAAATTTACACAAATTATATAATGAGAATGTACAACATGAATCCATTTTCCAAACCTTGTTTTTGTCTTACCCTGAATCATTATGGTAAACAAAAAGTTACAGACTGCAGCTTTAATAATTAATAATTAATTTAAAGAATAAAAAGAGGAAAATAAATGAATAAATCCTTATTTTCTTTAAAGTATTGTTATATATTTTTTACATGCAGACTAAATGTAAAAGTTTAAGAACTAAAATAATGATCGACCATCATCCTAAATATTTGAAGGGGATAAAATTTAATTATAAAGAATTAATAATTTATTAATAATAATAATAATGAATAAATCCTTATTTTCTTTACATTATTATTATTATTATTATAGGCGGACTTAATGTAAAAGTTTAAAAACTTGGAAACTTTAATCAACCACTATCCTAAAAAATTATTGTTGTTTAAGGTGTAAAAAAATTGTTGTCATGGTTATGTAAAGTGAATTACCACTGTGTATGAAATTATGTATATGCTTAAAGTTTATTAAATAAACTTCCCTTGTCTGTGATGTTACAGGCCTACAAGCACAAGAGATACTAATTAACATTTCTAAAACATCATATGAATAGTAAGACACCATAGTGTAGTCCAAAAAGGTCATTATTTGAAACTAAATACTCCTAAAGTTCAACTGGCACTGCCAGCACTCGGCTCACGTTACACCTTCAGTAAATAGTGTTATATCTGGTTGAGAAACAATCACCTTCTAGCATGAGCGACAATATACATTGACCTTATGCATTACAAAGCTTTCTGCCAAAACAGTATTTCCAATCAGAGTCAGAGACACATCTTTTTATGTGACTTTTTAAAGAAGACTCACATTGGTGTTAAAACCAGTCTGTTAAATGCTTAAAACGGATGGTGCTAGAACAACTGATCTCAGTGACAGATCGTCTAATCATGCCCTAGTTAACAAAGGAAGAGAACTACAGAGCGCAATAGAGGAACAGTCACAGTTGGGAATCCCTGTGACTGAAATAGTGCCGCTAATTATGTATTGAGGGGAAATGCTAAGCAGGCAGATGGAATGGTAGGTTTGGGGTGTCAGGCTTCGGGATGCCGTCATTAGGAGACGGGGGACTAGCCAAATGCAGACACAAGCATGTCAAGAGAGCCGGGAAGCAGAGCTGAGCCACTTATCAGCCTCTTACTTACAGACGCCAGATGCCGACTGGGACTCCGCCCCTTTTCCGTCCCTTTATACCAGTCAGCCCTGGTCTACCATTATTACGCATGTCATTTTGATAACAGCTGAATGTAGTTACCGACAAAAAGGAAAAAAATAAAATCTAAGCGTAACACTTGGTAGATTGTCATCCCGAATCCTGACACAGTCTACTAATACTCTAATGAGAATAAGTAGACATGTAGCTGCAAAGTTACTTATAGTTAGTAGAATGTCTTAAGTGGACCATCGAAATAAAAGTGTAACCAAAGAAAGAAAAGGGTTAAAAAAAAGCCAGTTTTTCCAGTAGTGGGTGGAACTAATGCGTAAACGGCAATCTCATTGGCTGGCGCTCATCTATTACCGTCCCTGTTTTGATTTCAGCAAATCAGTTCGAGCGAACGCTGACAACGTAATTAATATTCATGAACCCAGCAGCTCATCAAACCTTGTGTATAATAGTGTGTTTTATATTGTTAGTAGTGGTAGAATTAGTAGTAGTATTATTATCTTTTAATAATACAAATAATTACTATTATTATTATTTTTTTTTTTACAGAAACACTGAATGACCAACCATATCTTTTTAAGTTTTAGTTCTAATTACTAAAGTTCTATCATTAAATAGTGCTTGATTATCATAATATCATAATATAGCCTAATGCTTGATTGACTGATGTACATTCAGATATTTAAAAAGCTGTGCCATTTTAAAAAGATATTGGTAAAAATTCTGGAATTATATATATAGTATATATATATATATATATATATATATATATATATATATATATATATATATATATATATTTAAAATAAAGTAGCCTATATAAGTTTGGCGACTAAACAAAAAAAAAAAACTAGCCAATGGCGATTATATTACCAAGGTGTGTTGCCTTGTCTCAAAATAGGCAATACGTCATAAAAGCCGACCAATCAGGTTGTGAACATATTGGTCTGGACCAAATGAACCAAGCGAATCGAACTACAAGTGTGAACACACCATTAGTCCCGGTCCACTTAGCGTTCACGTTGGCATTTTAACACTGAACCTTAAGATACCGAACATAAAGGCATAGTGATCTATTCACAACCTAATTCGGCTTTTATTATGAATATTTTGCGACGGAACTTACCGAACAGTTCGGATGGCAGTGTTGAACCGCACTAACAGAGCAATCGCACCAGGGTTGGTTTTAATCAAACCAAACATGCCAAGTGTGAACATTTTAATAATCTAAAGAACCTTTTTCCACTATAAAGTGGAATGGAAACGTTCCATTGATGTAAAAGGTTCTTTATGGAACCATCAATGCCAAAAAAGAACCTTAATTATTAAGAGTGATATGTCAGAAAAATAATGAATTCATAATGTAACCTCAGAAAATAAGGAAGTGACACTTTTGCTGGGCTAAAATCATACACTTCCTTCCCATCATCAAGTTTGCATTTAGCTGTCATTTGAGTTCAATTTTTTCTTATTTGCAAACTTTTGTTCAATCCCTTTTGTGTAATTAAACATAGGCAGAACTTCTGACATTGTGAATGACTTTGTTTAGACTTGCATAATATAAAGATTCATACATAAAGATTTGATCTACGAGCTATAATCTGAATGCAAACTTCATCAGCACCATACAGATCACCCGAGTGTATTTTCCCTCTCCGAACCTCTTGGTTGACTGATGTGGCGTGAACATCTTCCAGACAGCTTTGCCGTGGTCCCCTCTGTCTCATTTGTCATCTGAAGTTAAACTCTCAGGGCTTCATGTGCACCCAGCAAGGGGAAGCATTGGCTCAAAAGTTTTCGGCTCTGTTAATCTCTCTATAGAGGGTGTGTAATCCCCTAAATTGGAACACAGATTAGAGTTGTTTAGATTATTCATAAATGACCTCTTTAAAGGGATAGTTCATCCACAAATAAAAATTCTGAAAATGTACTCACCGTCACGTCCTTCCAAAACTGTATGACTTTTTTCTTCTTCTGCAAATCACAAAAGATGATATTTAAAAAAAAAAAATGTCTCTGTGCTTTTTAGCCAAACAATAAATGAATGGGGTCCAATGCTGTGTTGGACCCCATTGAATTTCATTGTATGAGTAGAAACATTCTTCCAAATATTTTGTTTTGTGTTTTGTGAAGAAAGTCAAATTATGTTAATTTCTGTTTTAAATAAACACAGAATCTTCATTTTTGAACGTGTTATTTCAACACGGCAGGTGAAAACATTGTTTTTTCATGCAGTGGTAAAAAAAAAAAGTCAACATTACACATTAAGGTGGTTATTTCATTATATTTTGTCAACTTGCGCCTTTAGATTTCTACCCGAAATCATCAGAAGTTATTCTAACACAAGCTCCCGTGCCGTCTACATTCACAGAAACATGTCATGCCTGGTATCATTATAAAGCTCTCAGTCTCACACACAGCGCTGTCTAATTCAAATATGGACATTTCCTTTGAAGAACTAACCAAACGCGAAAGTTTGCAGCCGAAAACCACATCTGATTGGTCGATGTGAATTTCTCACTACGTGATATGCGCTGCCGCTTCCTTGTGTATTCTCCGCCTGAGAGAAAATGCAGACAACACCGAAATCAGCTCATAAACGTTCACTGAAAAGACCAAGTATGGGTAGTAAAAAGAAAGTAAACAACAACAGATTAGACGATGAAACCCCGTCAGAATTAGATTCAAATAGTTATAGATGGACACACAACAAACAGGGACAGTTCTTTTGCAGTTTTTGTGACTGTTGTGTATGTGTTTGTTAATGTAGTTCTCAGCTATTGCTATAATTTATTCATTAATCAATTTCCATGTGTTTTAAATATTACACACTACTTATATTAATGAACTGAATATATATTTTGTTTGTAGGTTTGGGGTTTCAATAGATATGTATGAAATTATACAATATAAAACTTTAAAGGCCGTTTTCTCAAAATGAGTTTCTTCTCATACTCAGTCAGATATATCCACTTCAGTATAGCACCTACAGGCACCAACTTTTCCAGTCTTGTTCTGAACTATATTCTGAAGGCTTTTACAGAGGGATTTGTTGATATATCATCCCTATCCTGAGTTATAGGTCCTTTTACTCCAAAAAACATGGTGAAAATTGATTTTTTTAAGGCTATTGTCAGTATTCTCTCAGTATTTACTAAAGCACAACATAAGATATCCAGAATCCCCTCTGTAAAAGCTCTCTCATCTAATATGTCAACCAATAGAACCAAGAATTTTAAACCTGGTCCTCTCCAATTTCCAGATTTTGTTTTTGGAAATGTATGCAAATGAGCGTGTATTTAAGTATATAAGGCCTCATTTGCATATTAAAACATTAATTTAAACAAAACTTCTAATACATTTTTTTCTTATGTTTATGCCAGTAACAAACTGGAGAAGTTTCACAGTGATATCTTGTAATTTAAAAAAAAAATCCCTATTCACCTGTAGTGTCTCGCCGTAAAGGGATAGTTCACCCAAAAATCAAAATGTCATGTTTATCTGCTTACCCCCAGGGCATCCAAGATATAGGCGACTTTGTTTCTTCAGTTGAACACAAATTAAGATTTTTAACTCCAACCGTTGCAGTCTGTCAGTCGTATAATGCATGTGAATGGTAACAAAATTTATGAGAGTTAAAAAAACATGCACAGACAAATCCAAATTAAACCCTGCGGCTCGTGACGACACATTGATGTCTTAAGACACAAAGCGATCGGTTTGTGCGAGAAACCGAACAGTATTTATATCATTTTTTACCTCTAATACACCACCATGTCCAACAGCCTTGAGCACGCGATCACTTTCGGTGAGTGAGGTCTGTACACTATCTGATCACGAAACTACGCCAGATCGTGTACAGACCTCACGCATCGGAAGTGATCGCATTATACGACTGACAGACGACACCGGTTTGAGTTAAAAATCTTCATTTGTGTTCTACTGAAGAAACAAAGTCAACTATATTCCCTGGGGGTAAGCAGATAACCATCAACTTTTCATTTTTGGGTGATTCATTCATCCCTTTAAGCCTGCTTTGTTAAAGGGATAGTTCAGGAATAGGCGGACCAGCTTCCTTACGAAAAAAGAGTAACTGGCGCGACGATGACGTCTGGTAAGCGTTTTGAATTGCGAGAGGAGTTACATTTTCTGCGTTGAATACGGAAGGCAGTCCGCCAGAAGCTAGATCATTTACTTTATAAAGTTTTATATATGGATATTTTTCTTATACAAACCCATCGATTCGCTCCAGAAGGCCTTTATTAACCCCCCGGAGACGTGTGGAGTACTTTTATAATGGATGTATGCACTTTTTTGGGTTGCCGTTTACTGCCATTATAATGCTTGGATTAGCCAGGACATTTTGAATATAACTCTGATTGTATTTGTCTGAAAGAAGAATGTCATACACACCTAGGATGACTTGAGGGTGAGTAAAATTTTCATTTTTGGGTGAACTAACCCTTTAACCAGGGAAGCAATGATGAAATATTTTCATAAAAAGGCCAATTTTCTCAAATTAACATGTATACATTTAAGTACAATATTTAGTTTTATTTTAATAATACATAAAGTCAATCAAAAAAGCACACTGAAATAACCTGAGCATCAATATTCTTATCAGGGACAAATAGTTATTCTGACCCCTATAGATTTGAATGGGTATTGCAATCATCCTCCATGTGCTCTAACTTGAGAAATCATGAATGTAACTCTTTTTGCAAAGAATATTGCTTTCCCAAGCACATTCTCATCCTGAGAACAGCAAGAATTAGTGCATACGTTTTACATTGAGTTTGTTCTGATGTGAAGCGCCATTCTCCTCTCTAAATCTGAATCAACAATTGCGTCTCTGTACAGAGACTGACAGATAGCCAACACCGCAGGAGGTGACGGCAAAGCTCCTTCTGAACGGGATTATGAAAATGAGACAAATAAAGACGCTTGGCTTATGTTGTATAAAGCACAACATTGATTACAGCTTCAGCCTGAAATGTGCTGAATGGGCATGTTTAAATACTGCCTTTTGTTGTTATTAATTCATGCTGTTTAGATTAAGTGTATAGTCAAATCAATTTTGATTCAGATCCAGAGCTGTTTTATAGATTGATAAACCATAGCTTCAGTAGCTAAATGTCTGTTATTCTCTACAGACCAGTTTGCTCACTAAACACTAATTACAGGTTTCACCGATTACAGACTCGGAACACCGGTTACAGGTCAATCAGAAAGTGAAATTGGTATCAGATTGCTTTAAAAATGCTCATGTTTACTGTCTGACAATCATGGAAATTCCTTTCATATATAGTAGCATTAATCTTTTTTTCCAGCATATTTTAGGGAGAATGCCTCCTGGGGTCCAGATTAAATTTTGACTGGTGAAAGATCAAAAAAGACTTCTCACATTTACTTTCATCTGGATGACTAATGTCCGACCCTCATAAAAACCTTACAAGCTCTGCCATCAGCCAGTGCAGACGCCAGCACTCATCAAGAGCCCTCGGGCCTTTAGTTTCTGTCTCTTATCTGCTTGTGAACCTCGTGATTAGTAGAAAGTTCTTGCAAACACTGCATTTCTGCTAGTCAGCTGGCAAAATTAAATGGTTGTATTTCTGACAATATTCAGTTTGGTGCAGGAACAAACAAATGATTATTAAATTATTTCAACAAAAACAACATATATTAAATCATTATTTAAATGTAAAAAATTGTGTATATGTTTTATGACAAAATTTAAGTTTGGTGGTGGAACAAAATTAATATTTATCAAGTAGACTAAAACAAAATTATTATATTATATATTATATTTATATAATACATTACACAGACACTATATAAACTATATAACTACATAAAGGTGTGTGTGTGTGTGTATTATATTTATATAAATAATTATTATATCATATATTGTTTTAGTCTAATTGATAAATATTAATTATGTTCCACCACCAAACTTGGTATTGTAAATATAATATATATATATACTTTTCAAAAAGTTCTGTCAAAAAAAATAATTATTCCCATGGGCATTTTGGACATTTCGTTAACTCTAAAACAACGCAATGAATTTCAAAATCTAAAATAGAGGTAAACCATCTGTCAAAAATAAATATATTCCGTCAAATTAATACAGTACATTGTTTTTTTTAGTCTAACTAACAAAATTAATATTTCTATCATGTTAATATTAATATTTATATCATATGTTGTCTAATTGATAAATATAAATTCTGTCAATTAGACTAAAACAACATATCTGATCATGTCTGATAAAATAATGATCTATATATTACAATCATAAAGCCTGCATTTATTTGATCAAAAATACAATAAAAACAGTAATATTGTGAAATATTATTACAATTTAAAACATTGGTTTCCTATTTTAATATACTTTAAAATAGAATGTATTCCTGTGATGCAAAGCTGAATTTTCAGCATCATTACTCCAGTCTTCAGTGTCACATGATATTTCAGAAATCATTCTGATATGCATATTTACTATCAAAGTTGAGCTGCTTAATATTTTTTATAACCTGTGATACTTTTTCCAGGATTCTCTAAAGAATTTTTTTTTAAAAAGAGAAATCTTTTGTAACAATATACACTACCGTTCGAAAAACTTTTTTTTTATTAAGAAATTAATCCTTTTATTCAGCAAGGATGTGTTAAATTGATAAAAAGTTATAGTAAAGATGTATGCTGCTTGAAAAAATGCTGTTCTTTTTAACTTTTTATTCATCATTGAATGTATTATTTTTATTGTTATTATTTTTACTACTACTACTGTTACTACTACTACTGCTCTACTATTAATATTATTAAGGTTTTAAAGGATTTTAATCAGTTGTTGCTGACTTAATTGATACATGATAATTTATTTGTTTCAGCACCAAACTGGATATTTAATGTAACCCTAACAGAAATACAACAATATTAGATCTTCAAGATAGAGACTGCAATCTGTAAAATTTCAAGATATTGCCAAACATTTGTTGCAAAACACTGTCTGAAAAGTGTACTGTACACAATGTATCTTTTCTAAATATGAAATATTGAGTTGAGAAATGTCTGCTGTTCACAGAGCAATGGAGAAAGAGAGTGAGCTGCGACCAAGCGTAAAGCAGACAAACTTCTCCTCAGGTGGCTCTAAATGTCCATATCAAAGGAACTATGATTTGCTTTCATGTGTCTGCCAGGACAATTCCCCTGGCAGTCTGTAATAGATCATTTGTCCTCCCTCCTCCCCAACTTCCCCCTCCTGTCAGTAAAAATAATTAACAGACAATAGCTGTCAGTTAAGTGCTTCCCTATTCACGATCAGTGTGACATACGACCTGATTTCCTATATGTATGGCAATACCTGCATTCAGCAAAACATGCCTGGATTTCAGGACAAACTGACCTTGAGGTGTGAGACAACAACTTTATGCAAGTTTTGTTTAAAATACCAAAGCATATAGCTCAAGAATGGTTGGACTTGACCTCCATCTCCCTGTACAGTGTGGCACGTCCCTGTGGTGAGGACACAGCTCAAGGAAATGACTTGTCATTCAAGTCATTCAGAAGGGCCAAGAGCAAACAGAAGTCTATATTTGAGCCAGACCTCAGGGGGGCTTTAAATAAACACTAAATAACTCTTTCAAATGAAAACAAAATGAATTGCCGCTGCTTTTCTTTTTTAACTTGGGCACACTGTCGCCTGGTATGAGGCAAAAGTGGACAGCCCAAAAAATGGGTTTCAGTAACCAGGACATGTATCGAAAAAAGCATATCCAGCCGTTTTTACTCTAGCGCTGCTGAGCCTGTAAAAGGAGCATCTGTTTTGTTTCGGCACAGCTGAGAGTAATGAACCTGGGCAAGCAATGAACTGTGACTAAAAAAATCTTGGAGAGTCAATATTAGTTCTTAATACTCATATTACTGCCAAGGACACACACACAAAGAGAAGGCACAGTGCTGCAGATAAAATACATGGTCTTATTGGAGTTTTTAGAGACAATGTGCAATGAAATGTTATATATATATTTACAATATCTTTTAAACACAAAACGGATCATTTATAACCGACATAATGCCATACGCAGCAGACTGTTGCTACATTCCCCTTTGCAACACATTCTTTTAAAGTCATGAAATCAAAATTACAGTATTTATTTTAACTGATTTATCCGTGCACATAATTGTTTTAATTCACATGCCCTCGTGATCTTTGATCAAAGTAACTTCCCCTTCATCTTTTAGCTGATGTGTTTACTGGCGTGAGGACGGGACAAACTGTCACTCACATGAGATCGACCAATAGCAAACCACAGCCATCCAATCAATTCCTGACAGACAAAAGACCCGCCCTATATTTTTTCCGTTTCACTTGGACATAGGGAAGAAAAGCCGACTTTAAGACTGTGTGATAAGCCTTTTTTTTTTGTTTAAATAGTTCAACATAACTTACAGAGCCCCTAACGGGACATGGTGATAGAAAAAAATGTAAAATGAGAGGAAAATATGTAATTCACTGCTTTTGCGCTCCCTGAGAAACTTTGCGTTAATTCGCAAAGAACACCAAAGTTTTGTGAGCGAACACAAAGTTTCTCAGGGGAACGCCAAACATTTGCAAGGGAATGCAAAAGCATTGACAAAACAAAAAGGCATTTTTCCTCCCATTTCAAATATTTTCCTTCACCATGTCCCATGTCACCACTCAATGCAGTACTGATTAACATATTTATGATTATGATACATGATTCAAAACATAGTGAGCTGCCCCTGTAGAAAGCATTTTAAGGCGTCATATGTGCAATCTTGTTGCAAAAAAACTTCCAAATTAAAGGGATAGTTCACCCAAAAAATTAAAATTCTGTCATTAATTATTCACCCTCATGTCGTTCCAAACCTTTGTTCATCTTCAGAAAACAAATGAAGATATTTTTGATGAAATCCGAGAGCTCTCTTGACCACAGACTGTAGGTTTCTGAAGAGCATTTTTGAAGCCCAAAGTGGGCGGAGCTGGTCGTCGCCATCTTGGCAGCGCGTTACTCCCGGATAACCGTAAATGGGCAAAAAGGCGGGACGTGGAGCTGAGGTGCCTGGTTGACACTCAAGTGGCCACGCCCTTAATTATGCAGAACTTTAAGGCTTAATATAATTTAAACGGATGAGTTATAAAAAACCAAAACCACTTTTTGTACCAGACTGTAAACATATTTTTTTTCCGCTATAAAGTTGGGCATTTTAAAATGGGGGGGTCTATGGGATTGACTCCCTTTTGGAGCCTGTCTCTAGCGGCCAGTCGATGAATCGCAGTTTAAGTCACTTCAGTGTTGAATTCAAGAGAGAGACCAGAGGGTTGCCGCTTGGACCAGACATATGCAAACTGATCAGTCACTTCCGCACTTAAAAAAGACATCTTAAACCATCCTAAGTTTGCTGGTCTGGTTTGAGGGGTTTTGGGCACTTTTGGCCAGCTTAAAACAGCTAAAACCATCTTAAAACAGAAACCCAGCTAGGCTAAATTAAGCATGTTTTTTCTGATTTATTGCTCACACAGAAATTTGGAATTTACTACGCACACTATGTCTGTCCTTTCAGAGGCCTTTGTCCTGGTTTACAGTTTGTCAATGTGTGAGAGAGAAACAATACAGTAATAAGACAAAGACTGTCAATCCCACTTAGCTAGCAATTCTACATGAAGGGCCACATGAGCCATAGTTTCAGCCAGACCAAACAACACTCCTCCAGAGATTCCCTGACCTTGCTCAGTGTTAGGGGACACACAATCCTACTGTAGTGCAACATGGAAGTGAACTCACTGGAGGACACCCCCTTCCACCGGCTCTATTTTAAGATCTCCAGCAACTTCTTTGCAGCTGAAATCACCTGCTGCAGAGCTAAACCCCGGCATTCGCATCTTCGCGAAGGAACGCTAAGCGTCTTAGAGTCAAAATGTCTGTCGAAATCCTTCAAGTGCAACATTGCGACTGTGTGAAATTTAGACATTTCCTGGGGGAAGGCTGCTGCTTTTTTTCACGAAATTCAGACTTACTGTCTGGTAGGAGGGAAATCAATAAAAACACTCACTGAGAAAACTGTTTTTGGGCGCCGCATGATACATGGGCTAATCATTTAGGGAACATTCAGGCCATTTCATGTCTTGCTCCTTGGACAGAGTGACAAAATCTAAGCTTTATCTTTTAAAAAAAAAAGAAGAAAAAAAAAGGTCACTGTGCTTCTTTGGATCAATTTATTGATGCGTGAAATATGCGATTGTGAAGCAATGCTCACATATTCAAGCCGCTCACAGATAAAGCATGCTAGCTGCAGGAGCCAACCACATCCCGAGTAAACATAACCTTCTCCCCGCTGGGAAATCATAAATTGACCCCCGACAAGCCCACATGGTCCCATTCCACCAATCACAGTGGGCCATTTTTCTCAGGTCTGCAGATTTCACAGATCCTCATCACAAAAGAAAATCTTTACACTATTTGATTCTGACATTGAGACAAGCCTACTGTTTCTTTAATAACCCCCCCGAGGACTTTTAAAACGCATGTACCCTTAATCTGTTTGAAATCTAGGTTGAAAAAGCACAAATTAAGACTAGATTAGAACCTACGACTATAATTCACGGATTTATATTCGCACAGTGCAGTAATTACTCGAACTCAGCAAATCAATTATTTATGCAAAATTGACATGGAGGCTGTTGGTATTTTCCGTCTCTTGATATAACAGGGAAAAATCCTCTGGATAAATTAGTCATGACCACATGTGCACGTGGAGCAGCCCAGACACATGAAATATTAAAAAAGAAATATTAAAAGACAAAGTATGGGATTTTACAGTGAGCTACCCCTGAAACAGTTTTAACTTTTATGATAGATAGATAGATAGATAGATAGATAGATAGATAGATAGATAGATAGATAGATAGATAGATAGATAGATAGATAGATAGATAGATAGATAGATAGATAGATAGATAGATAGATAGATAGATAGATAGATAGATAGATAGATAGATAGATAAGATTAGATATTGATAGATTTCATACATCTGTATTATGATAATAATTAAAAAAAAATACTGGCAATTCTGGAATTAGAAATCATTGACTGTGTTCAAGTAGATTTTGTCCACATCATAAATGGGGGACGCAAGAGCTGCAAGAGGGGCTTACCCTGTCCACACTATGAAGCATTGTCCACGCACACACCCAGTCCCTCATGCATAAATATGCAGGAAAATCAATCTACATGTCACATTCATGCTGGACAGGAACATATTTCCCACACGAGCTCAGCATAATTTATAAGTCTTAGTGGACAAAGTCATAAAACCTTTACAAATAAAGCACAAAAACCGATCTCAGCCGCAAGTTCACCTGTTCATTTAAACCATCAGAATGAAACAGACATTCTTACTTTCAAGCCACAATGAAGATCCATTCAGAGCACAATCCCCTTTTGAAAAGGCTGCAGTCCAGGTGATATGCTGACCCAGCTATGAGCCAGCGCAGGAATCCATCCTTTGCTAGCCATGGTAACCAACACCTTACTAGAAGCCGTGTGTGCGTGCATGCGTGCGTGAGAGCCGCGCGAGAGAAGAACTGACAGCGGCAGCCACGGGAAACCAAATTCAATCTATTGCCATGGCACCCGGTGCTGCGGTGACAGCAGGCGTTCAGGACGCAGACCTTTCCATTCAGCCGTGCGCCGGACCCTAAGCCCAAACCGCTGTCCTGCCTCGCTCCCGTTCTATTAAAACCTGCAACACATGCCATTTGTCAGGTTGGAGAGAAATTACCTCGGCCGACGAGAGAGGGTCTTTTCCGCAAGCGGGCGAGCCCCAGCCGTCACAGGGAGAAGAGGAACAGTAGCTCTGCAGGGATCCCCAGAGATGCCCAGGGCTGCAGCTCACACGGCACAGCGCATACAAACGCCAGCCACCACCAGCAGCAGCATCAGCAGCGGCAGAGGAGGGGAGGGAGGGAGGGTGAGAGAAAGACAGAGAGAGGCAGAGAGAAAACGAGAGAGAGAAAGGGGGAATGAAACGCAGCAGAGGGGGGCTGCTCATTCTGAGGCGGCCAGGCACATTACATCATTGCTTTCCACTCCTGAGGAGGCAGAGCTGTGGCGAGGGGAGAGGAGGCACTCCCCTTTACACCTTCTGTCTGATAACGTAAGAACCTGCAGAGGAAAAATACACTGACTGCAACCATCTCAAACTGCAATTGTGGAGTGGATTATCATCAGATTGAGATGGATTTTACGTGCAATATGCACAATGGTTTAACATATGTACACACACCCTTTTCGCCATCAATAATGGATGGCAGGATGAAAATAAAACAATGCAGTTATATTATAATCTTTCAGTTTGCAATTTAACCCTCATTGAGAAGGAACCGTTATTTCTGGGTAATTCACAACAGTCATTTACATTTTTTAGGCTACGTTCAGATAGCAGGCAAATGTGGCCCAAATTTCTGCTCATTTGTGACTGTTTTCTCAGGACAGTGCGTATGTGGTCCTAGATCCGATACAGGTCAGATGTTTTGTAATGCGACCTCGGTCTGAACAGACTTTTATGTCACTCTAGAGCAACATTCGTCACAATTCTGCGCTCATGGGAGTCATTCAAAGATTTTACAACCCGAAGTTATCAAGACAGTTGTGAAAGGTCAGTGAAGGACAGTGATGTCAGTGGCGAGCAAAACATGAGAGCTCGTATCATAAATGTTTAAAAACTGCTCTTTTTTCACATCCTCGTCTTTGTTTTTTATTTTGGCTGTGCATGAATTTGCTAGCTTGCGTGGCAGATCACATTAATAAACATGTAATTGCTTACTTTACTGTCCTCCGTGTTTACTTCCGTATGACAGCGTGCTACATGACATCTTTGTATTGTTCTTTTATGCATGCGGGTCAGTTCGGGACCATGATCTGTTCACAATGTGAACAGATATACAAAAAAATCAGATCTGAGCATTAAATCGGAATTGTGCACTAAGGCTGGCAGTGTGAATGCAGCTGCTTGCTGGTCTGGGCAGATACACATACACCATTGATGCATAACATTGATAGATGAAGTGAATAACACTGATTATCTCTTCATCACGGCACCTTTCAGTGGGTGGGATATATTAGGCAGCAAGTGAACATTTTGTCCTCAAAGTTGATATGTTAAAAGCAGGAAAAATGGGCATAGCGATTTGAGCGAGTTTGACAAGGGCCAAATTGTGATGGCTAGACGACTGGGTCAGAGCCTCTCCAAAACTGCAGCTCTTGTGTTCCCGTTCCGCAGTGGTCAGTCTCTATCAAAAGTGGTCCAAGTAAGGAACAGTGGTGAACTGGCGACAGGGTCATGGGTGGCCAAGGCTCATTGATGCACGCAGGTAGAGAAGGCTGACCTGTGTGGTCCGATCAAACAGACGAGCTACTGGAGCTCAAATTGCTCAAGAAGTAAATTCTGGTTCTGACAGAAAGATGTCAGAATACACAGTGCATCGCATTGTTGTGTATGAGGCTGCATAGCTGCAGACCAGTCAGGGTGCCCATGCTGACCCGTCCACTGCCAAAAGCACCAACAGTGGGCATGTGATCATCAGAACTGGACCACGGAGCAATGGAAGAAGGTGGCCTGGTCTGATGAATCACGTTCTCTCACTGCATGAAAAGTGGGATTTTCGACCCCGTAAACGAAAAAAAAAAAAAACATCATGTGGATGGCCAGGTGCGTGTGCGTCGTTTACACATGGCACCAGGATGCACTATGGGAAAAAGGCAAGCCAGCGGAGACAGTGTGATGTTTTGGGCAATGTTCTGCTGGGAAACCATGGGTCCTGCCATCCATGTGGATGTTACTTTGACACGTACCACCTTCTTTCATGGAAACGATATTCTGTGGCCCATTTCAGCAGGATAATGTGCCCTGCCACAAAGCAAAAATGGTTCAGGAATGGTTTGAGGTGCACAACAATGAGTTTGAGGTGTTGACTTGGCCTCCAAATTCCCCAGATCTCAATCCAATCGAGCATCTGTGGGATGTGCTGAACAAACAAGTCCGATCCATGGAGGCCCCACCTCGCAACTTACAAGACTTAAAGGATCTGCTGCTAACATCTTGGTGCCAGATATCACAGCACACCTTCAGGGGTCTAGTGGAGTCCATGCCTCGACGGGTCAGGGCTGTTTTGGCAGCAAAAGGGGGACCAACACAATATCATGACGTTATGCTTGATCGGTGTATATACTTAATATACTTTATTTAATTATAAAAAAGGGGCTGTACATTTCCGAAACCGTTCAAGACACATTACATGGGAAGTTTAGATGGTGAATTTTGGAAATATTCCAATTAAATGGAATTAATTGGAAATGTGGGATAATTTATGCATGCAAACTAATGCATATTTTAGAAATTAAATGTTTGGTTTTAATTTATTTGTGAGTAAAACTTTAATGTATTCTTTCATTGAACATCAAAAAAAGCATATATGTTGAATAAAATAAACATTCTCTATGATTCCCATTAATTCCTGTTAAGTCCCATATATTGCATGGAAAGTTTCCAATTAAAAAAATTCACAGATTTTTGCAACCCTAATTATAAAAAATGTAAAACATGTTTTCTTTATTCTGTTATATTTGAGAAAGTTAGGCATTTATTTAGCACCACACAGTAACCGCAAAAAGCACACACACAAAAACTAACACAAAAAACACCCTAGCAAACTCATAGAAACACACACAAAAATTTAAAAAAATTCAAAATATACTACCAATGACATAGCAACATAGTAAAACTTAATCATAACATCTTAGAACAACCACTTAGCAACGCTCTGGCAACCACCCTACACCCTAGTATTGCTGTGGTAAGTTTTGGGCGGACAAGCACTACTCAAACTCAAAAATCTGCTTTGCTTTTAAATGGAATCAGGAGTGGCCTGTTTTACATTATTTTTTTGCCAAAGAGGCTCCGAGGATCTAGAGCAGCTTACGGCCAGTGAGGGGCCGATGGTGGAGCATGTGGTCACAGCGGTTGGCTGATGGTCCTGAGAGACAGTGCACACACACTGCCTTTCCATCCCCACCCACTGCCACACCGCTCATGCCTACAAACACATGAGAGTTTACCGGGACATGAACTCTTTTCAACTCTCTTTCAAAGGGAATGTGAAAGGGAAAACTATAATTGTGCAATACATAAGACCGCACATATAAGACAGGCTGATCCGCTTGCTTACAGTTTCAAACAAACAGCACAATGAATTGGGAAAGGAAACAACGGATATTAATAATAAATAAAACAAATGTAAATGTAAATGTAAACATCTTCTAATTAGTGCTGGGGAAAAATTAATCGTGATTGTAACAGTTCGTTGTTATGGGAAGTAGGAGGCGGGAACCGGCGAACATTTAAAGACTTTAATAAATAAATTAACAAAATGAAAGCCCCTCACGGACGACTGCCGCGCATATACACATAACAAAACAACGTAAAGTCCAGGCCTGGTCCTCTCTCGTTCTTCACTGGTGTCGCTCGTCTTTATGCCTCGGGGTTCCCTCATGAGTGGACTCGAGACGCAGGTAACGTTCATTCCCAATCACGCACCGGTCTCGTTCGCTCCTCCCACGTCTCTCGCTCGCCAACCTCGCCACAGTGATTAATAGCATTCAAAATAAAAGTTTGTGTTTACATAATATATGTGTGTGTACTGTGTATAATTATAATGTAACATGCATGGATATATTATTTTTATTAAAAAAATTATAAAAAACATTATATACACTAGGGATGCCACACTTCTCAATATAATATTGAACTGTTCGGTACGGCATTCACGGTTCAATACGCGCGTGTGAATTGCGTTTTTTTCGGTTTCGCATTTAATTAATTATTTTTCTACAAATTCTATAATTTGCCTCCATCCCAATACTGAACAACGCGACATACATTCACATCACACGTTAGTGGTAGAGTTATACTCATGGAACACTATAGTTATTCACAATCACGAAAGTTCATTATTTGCATGCGTTTTAAAGCCTTGCCGGTTTCATTCGCGTGCGCGGTTTTAACATGTGCTTTCAGAGAAAGCTGAAAAGCCTGTCAAACACGTGAATACTGAACTAAGTAGTCGTCTTACTGCGTTAATACTGTCAAATACACACAAGGTTAACATAAACACAGTCGGTTATGTCTAAAGTGAAAGTAAAATCGCAATCGTGTCTGTATATTAGATGTGTAACGTTAGAGGTCTTAAACTGACAGCAGCGCAGCCTGTAGTGAACACGCTGTCCTTAAAGGGACAGTTCACCTCTAAAACGATGTCATTATTTACTCACTCAAACATTGTTTCAAACCTGTATTCATTTTTCGATTACAGAATTTTCAGTTTTGAGTGAAATATCCCTTTAATGTTAATACAACAACAAAAGACAAAGAGAAAATCACTCACTGCTCTTGACTGAAAAACTAATACAGTAAGAATTAGTGTATATTTTATAGTGAAGTCTATGTACTGTTTTATTTTTACATTCATTCATTCAATTTCATACTTAAATGCTGCTGTACAGCTCTGAGCTGCCAGTATAAATCTTTATATATTTATTTTATATTATCCAATACACTAGGAATGTGTACAAGTTTTTTTTTTAAAAGTAAAGTTTAAAGTTTAAGTAAGGTTTTTCCATTCTTTTAAGTAAAATAAAGAAAGTCTTTAAAAAAATAGTCTTTTTTCTCTTTAACCTCTTGCGGTTCCTGTCGCCTTAGAATAGAATAACAAAAAATGTATGTGACAAGCCATCAGAACCGAACCGAACCGAAAACCGTGGGTAAAAACCGAGGTATGTATTGAACCGTGGACTAACTGTATTGTTGTAATGTACTGCTCTGAGACAGAGGTTGAGAATCCAAGTGCAGCTTTATTTGTAAGGATTTATTTGTAATCCACAATCGTAGTCAAAAACAGGCAACAGGTCATACACAGGCAAGCAGTCCAAACAGGCAAACAAGGCAGGAGAGACAGGCAAACGGGTAATCCACGGAAACAGGCAAGAAATCCAAAACCAGAGACATGAAACCAGGGAAACGCTCAGAAATGCAGTTTACAACAAAACAAGACTTCGCAGTTAAAGACAGTGTGAACATGGTTATATAGGCTGGGGTAATGGGGTAATGAGGTGATGAGACACAGGTGCAAACAATGAGTGATGATGAGTCCGGGCAAAGGATTATGGGTAATGTAGTTTATGATGAAGTGACAAGTCCGGGGTGGAGTGACAGTCTGAAGTGGAGTGCCCTCAGGTGGTTCTCATGGGCACTCACACTGGTGAATTGTGACAATTGTTGCATCCCTAATATACACAGTATATACACGCACATATTTCTAATATATATACATGCATGTGTGTGTATTTTCTATATACATATATTATTTACACATTATTTACATAATATATTTACATATATTATGTAAACACAAACTTTTATTTTGGATGCGTTTAACCACAATAAATTTTTCCCCATCAGCACTAGTAAAAATATTACTGTTTTTACTGTATTTTTTCATCAAATAAATCAAAATGCAGCCTTGGTGAGCACTTCTTTACAAAACATTTTAAAAATCGTCATTACTGCAAACTTATGACCAGGAGTGGAGTAAGTGGAGCACAAATAAACAAAATAATACAATAATTTTTGTTTTATTTCTAATAATTAATTTGCCCCATTATAAGTCAGTATACACACACACACACACCACTGACTCATTTACTTCTCCTACTTCACCAACTATTACACAACCTCACAAAACGAGAGAAGAGTCTGACATGGCACCTTTTGTCAGGCACCAAAAAAACACAATTTTCTATCCCAGCTGGAGAAGCCTGGCTGCGATTGGCTTTGCGAAGAGCCCAGCAGACCCCGGCTATTATCTGCAGATTGCAGCCAAGTACTGACAAACAGATTTCAGAGTTGTCTTTGCTAAAGCAAAACCACTTTACATCAAAGTGATACACATTTAAAAAAAAAAAGGGACATTGGCAGAAAAACAGTGAGCTCTGCTATTATTCAATTCAAAGGTCCATCTCCACACAGACCTCCAAACAAGTCTTCCCAATGTGTTGTGTTCCCCTCAATCGACTCGGCTTTGCGGTTAAACGGAGACTCCAGCCTTTTAGGACAAGACGACGAGCTGCTGTCTGAGTCTGAGCAACACAGAGTCAGCCAGTGAAAACACAGTCCTTTTTGTTCTGCAGCAGACCTAACTAAGTGATCATGATTTATTTGCGCTAATTCCACACTCTTCAAAAAAGCCATTGATTCATGGCAAGCAAAATCTCCCCAACAAATAGAGCAGGCCTGTTTCTGATGAATGGCCTCCGCTCTTTTCACTGGCACTTGATTTCATAGAAACGATTTTTCTCAATAGTGCCAGCTGTTGGTCAATCGATGGAGGGTTTGAAGAAGAAATCATGGCCTTTTGCTGCAGTGCACTCTTGACTGGGTAAACGGCAGATGTTATTGCTCAAACTCTCTGAGATAGAGGACGATATTGATGGGGTTTAGTGTCCTCTGTGGAATGCAGCGTGTTATGCATTCTTTGCTTGTTCTATCACTTCATGATGCAAAACAAGCAACTTTCTGCTACCTGTCCTTGCTTATCTTTTAGCTGTGCATTATTGATATCAACGGAAAGGCCTGATTTGCTTCTAATCATTTACAGTCCATAAGACAAAGCCAGGTCATAATTATAATCATTTTCATGTATTAACTGATAAATGACAGATAATATAAAATTCTTTACTGTTTTGTCTAAATAAAAAAAAAAGAAGACAATCTTAATTGCTACATGTGAATAGGCACAAGTTAGAACAATATGAAAAATGGATATTGCTAAAGATTACATTTAGCAGTGTTATTAAATCATAAGTGTTCTTAAAGATTGACTTTACGGAAGCATTAGATGATGGTGAAATAAGCATAATCGATCAATACCAATAAATAAAATAAAAACAAAAAACCCTAATATTGTAGTTTGTGACGGTCATAATTTGATTATTCAAACTTATGTTGAGATTTGCTAAAGACTGTACTTCACAGTGTTATTAACTCTTTCGCCGCCATTGACAGAATTATCCGCATTTATGACACAATACTTCCCCGTCATTGGCGGAATTTTCCGGCAATCCATGTTTTCACTGTTACACGCTTTTATGCATCTTCTGAAAGAGTATGGGATCTCCGGATCAAAACACGGGCGAAGTAACTGTAACTGTGACTGTAACTGTGACTGTGACCGTAACTGTGACCTTATATTTTTTATACTATTTTTTCATATTTTATTCTTAGAATTTGTATTACTATGTTCTTGTTGTGTTTGTTTTGTATATGTGCACTGGAAGCTTCAGCACCAAGAAAAATTCCTTGTGTGTGCAAGCACACTTGGCAATAAAGCTCTTTCTGATTCTGATTCTGAAGACGACAAGCGATAGAAGCATTGCTTATGCACGTGAAAAAAAATGTGATCATCAAACACTAAAGGCCCCCTGAAATCAAAATGTATGTTTTTTTAGCTTTTAGTATGAATAGGTTTACCTTAAAGGGACAGTTCACACAAAAATGAAAATTAGCCCATGATTTACTCACCCTCAAGTCATCCTAGGTGTATATGACATTCTTCTTTCAGACGGATAAAATCGGAGTTATATTAAAAAAGTCCAGGCTAATCCAAGCTTTATAATGGCAGTGACTGTTGCTCTGTTTTTAAAGTCCATAAAAAATGCATCTGTCCGTCAAATAACTGCTCCACACAGCTCTGGGGTGTTAATAAAGACCTTCTGAAGCGAATCGATACGTTTGTGTAGAGAAATATCCATATTTAAAACTTTATAAAGTTAAGTGTCGGCCGATCGCCTTCCGTATTCAATTTATGGAAAAAGTGTTGAAAGTGCCTCTGCCGATCAAAGGCATCCGTTACCAGGTACACTCGTCAAACGTCGCGTACGCATCTTGAATTGCGAGAAGGTACTTTCAACACTTTTCCACGGAAGGCGATCGGCTGGAGCTTTACTTTATAAAGTTTTAAATATGGATATTTTCTTACATAAACGCATCGATTCGCTTCAGAAGGCCTTTATTAACCCCCCAGAGCTGTGTGGAGCAGTTATTTGACGGACAGATGCATTTTTTATGGACTTCAAAAACAGAGCAACAGTCACTGTCATTATAAAGCTTGGAAGAGCCTTTTTTAATATAACTCCGATTTTATCCGTCTGAAAGAATAATGTCATATACACCTAGGATAACTTAAAGGCCTATACATACCGGGACGAATATCGCGCGCGCTTATCGCCACCGTTTTTCGTGGCGTTTTTCACCACGTCTTGAGTGTTCACCCCCTAAGCGATTTCCACTGGCGATGCGCCGAGTGAACGTGCAAATTCAGTAGATAGCGCTCCCGGTACACAAGGTGGTGCTGCGGCACTTTACGCTTCTGACACTCGCTTGTCTATGGCCAAAATCATTCACACACACTTTTTACTAACTGGCAAGCAGCATTTGCTGTTCATCATCTTCTTTGTCTACTTACTACTTCTTCGTCGTATCAATGTGTGCTCGGCAAGACCGTTTTGTGCCTGAGCGCCACCAAGTCGTGTTTTACTGTCACTTCAGCAGCTCCAGGCACATGAACAAAAGCGCCGATCTCATTGGTCGGCCACTTTTTAACGCGCCGCGTCAAAAAAAAAAAAACAAACCCGAGGCGTTTTTTTAAAAATGACGCTTTTACGCCTGGCGTTTTACGGTGTGAACACTCACATTGGCACCCTTTGTTTAGTCATGAGGCGTTAAACGTCGGCGATAAACGCGCGCGAAAATCGTCCCGGTGTGAACAGGCCTTAAGGGTGAGTAAATCATGGGCTAATTTTCATTTTTAAACTAAAAATGCTAAACATCACAGCTGGTGTGTTCCAAAACAATGACAAAATACGCATTTAAGAGATATAAGAATTTCTAAACTTACAGTCTCTCTCAAGAAACGGCTAAAATGATCACAGATTTTTATGACATCACCATGGACTTCAGCTTCTCATCACATTTTCTGTCCAATCAAATGCTCTCTAGAATCTGAAGCGTCCTGCCCCCTTACGCTGAAGCTGCAGCTAAAATCGGTCACTCTTCACACAGTTACTATTTTCTAAATGGTAAATGGCACATAGTGCACAATATAGGGGATAGGGAACGATTCAGACAGTGTAAATATGCTTTCAGTTGAGCTGAATTAAGTCTGGTTTCACGTTAGTGTCACGCGAACCGCTGCAGTGTGCACACACAGTCTGCGCCGGTCCAGAGAAACGATACCACAGAGCGGATCATATCAGCACAGACCACAAAACGTATCAAACCCATTTGAATTCTACACAGAACGGATTTGGAGGAAACTGAGGCTTTACTGAGCTGAAAGGCTCTAGTCAAACTGTGATATAAACTAAACGCTATTGGCGGTTTTAAAAAAAAGGGGAGGAGCTGGTTGATATGTCCCGTTGCCGAATTAAATGTCCACCCAGGAAGGGGGAACAACTGTGAAGCTTTGGGTGTGTTGATGAACTCGATCTACTCCATCTGTGTTTTTGGTCATCCTTTTGAATCTGATCCGGAGGTGGTCTTTCACAAAAACGCTGTTTTCTCAGCTTTTGTTCAAAATGTTGCTGGCAGGGGAAAGAGTTAAACTATTGGTGTTTTTAAATTAAGTGAGGATGCACAATTAAAAATCCAATATTGGCCAATATCAATAAATAAAAATTACGCTATGCCGTCACACTCTATATTAGGTGTCTAACTACTATGCATGTACATTAAAATATATATGATATATACGGCCATCTTTGAAACACCTCTTGGGCAGCTCTTTCAGTCATCTCTTTGAATGGAAAATCAAGTTTTCAAAAGCTGTTCAAACAAGCTTATGCTTAAATTTCATATTTGAAAATACCAATGAAATCTGACAACAACTTAACTGTCACCGCCCTGCTAGCAGAATGCTTGACCCTCTTTTTATTTATCGCCTTTTATTCATATCACAAATTTTAGTCATTTTCATAAATTAGGTATCACTCAAAAGCTTACAAACTCAAAATTCATCCTGTGTAATCCGTTTTGAAATTGGATGTTGCGTTACCATGGAAACGTACTCAATTCTTTTAGCGGGCTCATCCCCTATTGGGCTGTATCAGGTTTCATATTACAAAATTCATTTTAACTACTTTATAAATCAAAACCTTTTCCAATTTTGACTAAACACATCGTCTGAAAGGTCAGTTAGCGACAGAAAATGTATTAATTTGTTATAGGAGAATGCATCAAAAAATAATTCATCATCCAGGTGGATGTTGCACATTGGTGGTGGTTGAGGAGATTCCCCCCTTCTATATGTAAAGTGCTTTGAGTACCCAGAAAAGCGCTATATAAATGTAACAAATTATTATTAATTATTATAATTCAATGGAATGCAGTGGCTATTTTTGGTACAGAGCCTAAACAAAATTTCATAGGAACTTACATTTTTGTGATATCAACTTCAAATTTGGAACACAACTTGGTAGGACTTATGGCTTTGATTTTATAGTAATTGTATAGTAAAAAATATTATTATATTATATAAAATAAATGTATTGTGTTGTATATTGCAAAACACTTCCCCTTCAAGGGAACTCGAGCTGCGTCACCGCTTTGGGAACGCCCCTGCGTGATTGCGTCGTGAAGCACGTATGTCATCAGTCCAATAGAGAGACGGAACGTCATAGGCGGGTGACGTCATAGACCCGGAAGCTATAAAGCACACCAGCAAACACACGCCGTTAGCTTCTGTTGCCTTCAACAAGCGCTCTGTGTTATTCTGTCCAAGTGTCTTTGTGTTGTGTCTGAGTTCAGACTGTTTTGTTACGTTTGCACTATTCACCACATTGATACAAGAGAAAAAAAGTATGACGAGCGAACAGCGTTACAGACAGTGTGTTCCTCCCTGCTCACGCTACATCCCGAGCGGGGATACACACTTGATGTGCGTTGTTTGTTTGGGAGAGCAGCACGCGCAGTCGGCACTCGAGGGTGCCGGCTGCGAGCATTGTGAGGCTCTGCCTCTTCGCGTGCTGCGATCCCGCCGGGCGCTCTTCGAGGAGGGCGTCCCGGTTAACGCTCCCCACGGCACGGGTCCCGCTGCGGCTGAGGCTCAGCGGCGACTCATGTCGTGGGGTTCGCAAAAGGATCTGACGGAGGGGATGGAGACGGGCCCCGCCCTATCTCTTCCTTCACCCGCCAGATCCAGCGCTGCCTCTCTGGGTTCGGGAGCCCGCTCTGCGGCTTCTCCCGCCCGGGGAGCGGCCGCGATACTGCAGCTATCTTCCTCCGAGGAGGTTGATGTCTGTAGCATCGATGCAGGGGGTGGAGACTCGTCACTTCATTCCCCTGCAAGTGAGGAGCTCATGGAGGTGCTGAGCAGAGCGGTGGCCAGACTTCACATTGACTGGCCACATGAACATCATGAGCGAGCTGCTGTAAAAAGCAGACTCGACGAGCGCTTTCTCCCCGCGCGCTCTGTTCAGCCTCCCCGAAGGAGTCTGCCGTTTTTCCCGGACCTCCACACCGAGGTGTCGAGGTCTTGGAAGCGGCCCGTGTCTGCACGCATTTTCACCCCGCAAACGTCCGTGTATAGTAATATCGCGGGGTGTAAGAGACACGGTTATGGTCAGCTGCCTCGGGTTGAACAGACGCTTGCGAGCCATCTGTCACCCGAGTCTGCGTCGACCGTAAAGGCTCCGTCTTTGCCCACAAAGCCTCTTAAAGTGACATCATCCTTTGTGGGCAAAGCATACTCGGCAGCAGGTCAAGCCGCCGCGTGTCTGCACACGATGTCTATCGTGCAGGCATATCAGGCTGATCTGCTAAGGGACCTGGGGGAAAGCCACGAGATCGGAGTCGATACTATTAATGAACTTCGATCGACTGCCGATCTCGCTCTCCGTGCCACCAAGGAGACGGCTCGATGCGTCGGCCGTTCTATGGCAGCCCTAGTGGCCACGGAGAGGCATTTATGGCTAAACCTTACAGATATTAAGGAAAGGGACAAGAGCTTTTTGCTTGATGCGCCGTTGTCTCCGGAGGGCCTGTTCGGTGACGCTGTCACCACGGTTACCGACAGGTTCCTGGAGGCGAAAAAACAGGCAGCGGCGCTCAAGCAGTTCCTTCCCCGTAAGCCCCAGGTCTCGTCTGCTGCTGGGCGGGAGCAGCAGATGCCGAGTACAAGCTCCTCGCACAGGGCGCAGCAAAAAGTGAGTGTCGCCACTCGTACACCCCCGCAGAAAGGGTCGTCGGGTGCGCGGCGCTCACAGGCGCAGCCTTCTAACCCCAGGGCTGATCTGAGGACAGTCATTGTGGCGAGGAAGGCTGCGTCAAAGAAGTCCTGACGCCTCTGGGCCCAGGACAGTGAGGGTGGTCCCCTCCGCGGGCGCACGGTGCTTACCGCTGTACACGGTACCCGTGCGTCCGCGGTACCCTCACGGGGTCAGTCCGCCAACCCCGCCCGAGTGCCGGGGCGCGGAGGGGCCCCGCGGGTCATTCAAGGATGGCCCGCACCCTCTTCGGAGGGAAATTATGCCGTCGAGTCAGTCGTTCCCTGCCGGTTCGCCGCTTCAGGGCGCTGCACTCGCGGTGCAGAGTACATCAGAGACCAGCCTCGAGGGGCTGGTTCCCTTAGTAGATTTTGTGTCAGAGTGGGAAAATCTGCCTCACATATCTCGTTGGGTCCTGCGATGTGTAAAGTTGGGGTACGCGATTCAGTTCAGATGCCGTCCCCCCAACTTCAACGGGGTCCTCTCCACTGTGGTGGACCCGGTGCAGGCTCTGGTGATGACTCAAGAAGTACAGACTCTGCTGCAAAAGGGGGCTATAGAGAGGGTTCCCCCCCCGGACAGGGAGTCAGGCTTTTACAGCCGGTACTTCATAGTGCCAAAGAAGGATGGTGGGCTGCGCCCCATCTTGGATCTTCGCGTCCTGAACCGAGCCGTGGCAAAGCTCAAGTTCAGGATGCTGACACTCAAACAGATCGTGTCTCAGATCAGGTCCGAGGACTGGTTTGTCACGATAGATCTCAAAGATGCGTATTTCCATGTCTCCATCCTTCCGCAGCACAGGAAGTTCCTGAGGTTCGCTTTCAGGGGAGAAGCGTACCAATATCGGGTGCTTCCTTTCGGTTTAGCCCTTTCACCCCGCACGTTCACGAAGTGTGTGGACGCTGCTCTGGTCCCCTTGCGTTTGCAGGGGATCCGCATCCTCAATTACATCGACGACTGGCTGATACTAGCACAGTCAGCGCGTCTCGCGGTTCAGCATCGAGATGTTGTTCTCGCGCATATGAGGAGGTTGGGGCTGAGGCTCAACTCCAAGAAGAGTGTTCTCTCTCCTGTGCAGAAGATCACTTATCTCGGGGTGAGTTGGGATTCGGTCGCTATGCAGGCTCGTCTGTCGGAGCCTCGCGTGGGGTCAATCCTCTCAGCCGTGAAAGGGGTGAAGCTAGACCAGCCGCTCACTGTAAAGCAGTTTCAGAGACTGTTGGGTCTGATGGCAGCCGCGTCCAATGTTATTCCTTCGGGCCTGCTGTTCATGAGGCCGCTACAGTGGTGGCTCAAGACCAGGGGTTTTTCCCCGAGGGGGAACCCCTTTCGCGTAATCAAGGCAACGCGGCGGTGTCTCCGCACCTTGGTTATGTGGAAGGACCCCAGGTTCCTGACCCAGGGCCCGTCGCTGGGGGCACCGTGTCAGCGTACTTCTCTGACCACGGATGCCTCCCTGACGGGCTGGGGGGCGACCATGAGTGGTCGCTCGGCCCAGGGTCTGTGGCAGGAGCACCAGCGTTCATGGCATATAAATTGCCTGGAAATGTTGGCGGTGTTTCAGGCTCTGAAGCACTTCCTGCCGCATCTCAGGGGCCATCATGTGCTTGTACGCACAGACAGCACATCGGTGGTCTCCTACATCAACCATCAGGGGGGCTTGAGGTCTCGTCGCTTATACAAGCTGGCGCGCCTTATCCTCCTCTGGGCTCAGGGAAAATTGCTGTCAGTCAGGGCTATGTACATTCCTGGGCGGTTGAACGTGGAAGCAGACATCCTGTCGAGGCAGGGGCCAAGGCCCGGGGAGTGGAGACTCCACACCGATGTGGTGGAGCTCCTTTGGGAGAAGTTTGGCAGGGCCCAAGTGGACCTGTTCGCCACTCACGAGAACTCTCATTGTCGTCTGTGGTTCTCCCTGTCGCCTCCAGCTCCTCTCGGACTGGATGCGATGGTACAGGAGTGGCCGAGGCTGCCCCTGTACGCTTTCCCCCCGATCGCTCTGCTTCCGGGAGTTCTAGAGAGAGTGCGCCGGGACGGGGCCCGTCTCCTTCTAGTAGCCCCGTTCTGGCCGGGCCGGGTATGGTTCTCGGATCTGGTGTCTCTCCTCGACGGCTCTCCCCTGGAGATTCCGTTCCGGAGGGACCTTCTCTCTCAGGCGGGCGGAGTTTTTGTTCACCCCCGCCCGGAGTTGTGGAAACTGTGGGCTTGGCCTCTGAGGGGGCCCAGCTCATAAGTTCCGGTCTCTCAACTGAGGTTGTTGAGACCATTCTACACTCCAGAGCTCCTTCTACGAGGAAACTTTACTACCTGAAGTGGAGACTCTTCACCTTATGGTGTCGAGATCGCCTGCGGGATCCAGTTAACTGCCCTGCGAGCGTGGTGCTGGAGTTCCTGCAGGAGAGATTCTCTGCTGGGTTAGCCCCCTCCACACTAAAGGTGTACGTGGCGGCCATAGCTGCTTACCACACTCCTTTGAGTGGTGTTTCATTAGGGCGACACCCTCTAGTAACTCGTTTCCTCCGTGGAACCTTGAGGCTGAGACCTGTGACACGCACCAGGGTGCCGGCCTGGGACTTATCCATCGTCCTTCGAGGCCTTTCCGAGGCTCCCTTCGAGCCGCTCGAGGAAGTTCCTGAGAAATTTCTCACTTTCAAAACTATTTTTCTTCTTGCTATTTCTTCTCTTAAAAGAATTGGGGACTTGCAAGCCCTCTCTGTCGCACCCTCGTGCTTGGAGTTTGCCCCGGGTATGGCTAAGGCCTTTCTCTCTCCGAGGCCCGGGTATATTCCTAAGGTCCTCACTAATCCTGTGAGACCTATTGTGCTCCAGGCCTTCTGTCCTCCTCCCTTTGTGACGTCAGACCAGGAAAAGTTAAATCTGCTTTGTCTAGTTCGCGCCTTAGACGCCTATATCCACAGAGCTGCCCTGTGGAGAAAAACTGATCAGTTGTTTGTTTGCTACGGACCTCCATCCCGTGGGGGTCCGGTGTCAAAGCAGAGGATGAGCAAGTGGGTAGTCGAGGCTATCTCACTGGCTTATGTGGCGGCCGGACAGCCCTCTCCTTTGGCTGTTCGGTCCCATTCCACTAGGAGTATGGCTGCTTCTCAAGCTCTCTTGGCAGGGGCCTCCCTGCAGGAAGTGTGTGATGCGGCGGGGTGGTCCTCGCCGCATACATTTGTCAGGTTCTATGAACTAGATGTTTCTGCTACTCCGGGGTCTCGGGTGCTCGCCTCGTAGCTGTTACAGGCGGGCATCCAGACTCGCATGGGGACGTGGGTATTCTCGTTCCCAAAGCGGTGACGCAGCTCGAGTTCCCTTGAAGGGGAACGTCTCGGTTACGACTGTAACCTTAGTTCCCTGATGGGAACGAGACGCTGCGTCACCCGGCCATACTCCTCGCATGCCCGCAAGCGCCTTGTTTCAGGCCTTCTTCAGAAGCTAACGGCGTGTGTTTGCTGGTGTGCTTTATAGCTTCCGGGTCTATGACGTCACCCGCCTATGACGTTCCGTCTCTCTATTGGACTGATGACATACGTGCTTCACGACGCAATCACGCAGGGGCGTTCCCAAAGCGGTGACGCAGCGTCTCGTTCCCATCAGGGAACTAAGGTTACAGTCGTAACCGAGACGTTTTGCTTCTACTGAGGTGGGATACGGTTTAAGGGTTAAAGGGTAAGAGTAGGGTCAACAGTGCAATTATAGATGTAATTACAGAAATTAATTTCAGCTATAATTACAT
Source organism: Gobio gobio (assembly GCF_949357685.1). Taxonomy (NCBI): domain Eukaryota; kingdom Metazoa; phylum Chordata; class Actinopteri; order Cypriniformes; family Gobionidae; genus Gobio; species Gobio gobio. The sequence continues at coordinate 48,006,008 of NC_137115.1, forward strand.
GCAGGTTTTTTTTTTTTTTAAGTACAATTTACAATAAGTGCATTGCATCAAATGATTAATTTAAATGTTATATAATAGTTAAAGACAAAGTGTGACTTAAAAAAGGCTTATATTTGGTGGTCAGTTTTTCGTATTAAGAGACTTTTTCAGTCCACAGCTATTATAACTGGCTGATTTGCCCTTCACCACATCAAAACTGTATAAAACATCATTGTTCATGTACGCCCAAACAGACCAGAATAATAATGGAACATTGTCCGTTTCATATTGGACTTAATACGTATGACGAGGATGGTACAAAAACAGTCAAATGTCTTTTGTGAGTCCCTTAGTGTCTTTGAGAGCCCATGAATGACATTCCAAATATGCCGTATTGTAGGTTGGCTGGAATGCAGAAAGCGGATCAGACTGTACTGTTTTCCATCATGTACAAAAACTCCTCTTACAGGGCAATGCCTTAGGCAAAGAGAGAAGCTCCAGGAATACAAACACCATGGCAAAAGAAGTTGACCTCTAGCTGTGAAGATTTGTCCTGCCTAAAATCCTTGAGATATTACAGTGGAACAGAGGGCTACAGTGTTTTCTGCTATATAGACATGCTGCTTGCTGCCAGTTTTCAGGTTCAGATTACAGATTGTTCTAAAGTAGTGTCAATGTCTGACCATGGCAGGGAAAAGCCCCTTTTTAGTCTATGAAAGACACTTTGGGAAGAACCCAAGCTCAAAGGGGAAACTCATCCTCTTCCAGTTGACCTGTATGAGTAAGATATTATATATTTCATGTGGTTACAATGGTTACCACTTAAATTCTGGCATGAAAAATAGAAAAACAACATTCGGTTCAGGAGGGAATGGACACAGGAAATAAAAGAGTCTGAAAGATATCAAAATGATCCGAATGATTACTTAATACATTACCTACAAACTAAAACCATACCTATTTACACTATACTGTTCAAAGAAATTATTACTTTCTTTCATCAAGCACAAATTATTTGATCCAAAAATGTCAGTAAAGACAAAGATTTTAAATAAATGCTGTTTTTGAAACTTTCTGGTTTCCACAAAATTATTAAAGGAACACTTTTTTTGAAAATAGGCTCATTTCGAACTCCCCTAGAGTTAAACAGTTTTACCGTTTTTGAATCCATTCAGCCGATCTCCGGGTCTGGCTGTAGCACTTTTAGCATAGCTTAGCATAGATCATTGAATCTGATTAGACCGTTAGCATCTCGCTCAAAAATGATCAAAGAGTTTTGATATTTTTCCTATTTAAAACTCTTCTGTAGTTACATCATGTACTAAGGCCAACGGAAAATTTAAAGTTGCGATTTTCTAGTCCGATATGGCTGAACTATTCTCTCATTCCTGCATAATAATCAAGGAACTTTGCTGCCGTACAATGGGTGCAGCGGCGCAATGATATTACACAGCACTTGAAAATAGTCTAACTTCCGTCAACATAACCAACGTGACAACCTGCTTACACAGGGAGCGTGCTGGGGACTATTTTCAGGCGCTGCGTAATATCATTGCACTGCTGCACCCATGGTGGGGCGGCAGTGGCTCAGTGGTTCATGTAGGTTGTCTACAAACCGGAAGGTTGGTGGTTGAATCCCCGGTTCCACCTGACCAAGTGTCGAGGTGTCCATGAGCAAGACGCCTAACCCCAGCTGCTCCTGACGAGCTGGATGGCGCCTTGCATGGCTGACACCGCCGTCGGTGTATGAATGGGTGAATGTGAGGAATATGTAAAGCGCTTTGGATGGCCATGGGTCTGTTGAAAGCGCTATATAAATGCAGTCCATTTACCATTTACCATGGTAAGGCAGCAAAGTTCCTTGATTATTACGCAGGAATGAGAGTATAGTTCCTAGCCATATCGGCCTAGAAAAGCGCAACTTTTAATTTTCCGTCGGTCTTAGTACACGATGTAACGACAGAAGAGTCAAGTTTTAAATAGGAAAAATATTGAAACTCTTTGGTCATTTTTGAGCGAGATGCTAACGGTCTAATCAGATTCAATTATCTATGCTAAGCTATGCTAAAAGTGCTACCGCCAGACCCAGAGATCGGCTGAATGGATTCGAAAACTGTAAAACTCAACTCTTTACCTCTAGGGGAGTTGGAATTTTTTCCAACTTTAAGTGTTCCTTTAAGCAGTGACTGTTTTCAACATTGATAATAAAATAAATGTTTCCTGAGGAGCAAATCATCATATTAGAATGATTTCTGAAGGATCATGTGACATTATTTTACATTGTAAAATGTATTTTGTTTGATTTCTGAAAAACAGACAAACATTTTCAAAAATAAAGTACATTTAAAAAATCTTTTGGTAACACTTCATTTTAAGGTGACGTAGTTACACGTTACTTTATGTACTTACTATAACAGTAAATTGTGCATAATTACAAGTAACTAACCCTCAACCAAACCCTAACCTTCTCTAAGTACATGTAGTTATTTAAAATTAACTCAGTACTTTTGAGTAAGAGTAACCAATCTTTTAAATTAATTGTATTTATTCACTACAGTTCAAAATTTGAGGTCAGTAAGATTTTTATATGCTTGCCAAGGCTGCTAAAAATTGTATATTGTGAAATATTATTACCATTTTAAATAACTGTTTTGTATTTTAATATATTTTAAAATGCAATTTATTCCTGTGATCCAACGCTGAATTTTCAGCATCATTACTCCAGTCTTCAGTATCACATGACGCTTCAGAAATCATTCTGATTTGAAACATTTCTAAATATTATAAATGTTGAAAACAGTTGTGCTGTTTAATATTTTTTTGGAAATCGTGAATAGAAAGATTAATAGAAAGTTCAAAAGAACAGCATTTATTTGAAATAAAAATATTTGGTAATATCTTTACTGATGCTCACCCTTGCTGAATAAAAATGTTAATTTCTTTAAAAAAAAAAAATCACACATTTATCACACAAATCACATTTATATCCACATTTAAATCAATATGTGACCACCCTCTCAATCAATGTGAAACTAGCATGCTCTGCGACTACAACGAAAATAAACTGGCATGTGATCATCCAAATTCCTAATAGCCAGCCCTTGGATGAAAGAACACAAAAGAATCCTTATCACATCATTCAAACTTAAATATGCATTAATGATTCCTACACACTATTTTAAACAGCCTTAGAGTGCCGTAAACGTTGGTTAATTGTGAAGTAATTACAAAAATGCACTCACACAAAGGGAGGCATTCTCAGGCATGAAGTATGGTGCTGATTGATTATATTTAGCAGTGGCAGTGTGACTGCCCTCTCCCAAAAGCATTTGGCTAATTACACGGTCAGAGGTCAAAGAGCTGGCCCCTTTTGTGTCCATTCAACACTGCCAAGACAAATCAGATCGGCTGACAATCTTACTTTGTGTGTGATGCACTCTTTAATCTAGGAAAGGGGATGTGGGCTGAAAATGATCATATCAAATCTCTGGATATTCGTCATGCAAGAATGGCATCCAACCTTGCATGCATGAGTTGATTACTTTGTGTGATTCATGCACTGATTCACCAACTTAAAATGGGACCAAAAGGTCAAGAGGTCAAAGATCTTCTGTTGTCCTGCATGAGACAAGAATGACAAAAATGTGACGTGAAAGCCATGCGAATATGCGATCAATTAAAAATGTTATATTTTCTAAACAAAGCTCTCAGAGCGTGTCCTCTTTTGTTATTTTTAAATGATGGATGGGACGGATTTGAAACAATTTAATGATTCCGGTTCCTTGAAGGGGTCATGACATAGATTTAGTATTATTTTAATATGTACCTTGAGGTTCACTTATAATGTTAATAAAGGGTTTTTTGCAAAAAAACAATTATTTTCAACCTTCATTCTGACTTTTAAGGGGTGGCTCCTTTAAGGCTTGACAGCCACTGTTTTGATTGGCTGACTAGTGATACAAAACACACAGGTCTGTTACAGTTTTGATATATTATAGTAGTAAAAGTCCTTTTGTTCAGTTAGAGAACAGATTAACTACAATTAAAAACTGAACGTGCCACGTGAGCCGAACGAGAGTCGCAGAACAAACTGCAGCAGGAGTCAGATTTCATTCATCACGAGAGTGAGGAGCTGAATGACAAGATGATCGCGGAAGATTTGGTTTCAAAGCGAAATGTAAAAGCACCTATTCAAGGGAGTTTGTCATTGTACTGTTTTGTTGTTGTGTTTCTCGTTAAGAATAATAGGCTAATGAACCCACAATTCAAACAACCTGCCCCCGAATTGGCAAACCGCTTCTTCATGCTCATATTAGATACATTGAGTGCGTTGAAAGTTATGCTATAATGCTTCTCTGTGCGTTCATTCGACGGCTACTATGAAACACTTGTTGCAGTGAGCTAGCTCGATATTAGGCATGGTAAAACATGGTACTCGCGGTAAATCAAGAAAATGCTGTCCATGCTGTCTACTAAATAAATAAAAATTGAGGGTAACGCGGGTATGATGTCATAGATAGGCGACGCACATGGTTAAAATTGCTGATTTTTCTGGATTTAAACATTCTTGGAAACATTTGGGATAATGTAAGTACACAAGTCAACAAAATATATAACATTGTTCTAATAGTTTTGGGATATTTTAATCCAAAAATCTTACATATTGTACCTTTAAAGGTTGTTGAGTAATTACTACTTAGTTGAAGTTTACTTTGCAATACTCTGTTTCAAGTACAGTTTATTCAAACAATATAACACTGAATTAAGCCATGCTTTTAAAGTGTATGCTTTACTTAGAACATCTACATAAATAATACAGTAGATATTGTGTAGACAACATATTTACATAATATAAGTGTGGTACCCACCCGAGCATAGAGATCTCAATACTTGATACACAATAACAGGAACATTCCTTGGATCATTTGAGTATGAATGTGTCATATTGAGTAGAACATGAACTCCAGATGTCACAAAACAGCAAGTTACTAAACCTAACAACAAAAGCAATGATAAAACAGTGTGAATACAGCTGAATGCAACTTTATCAATCATTCATGTCCCAGTGTATGATGGGAACACCAGTATCAGAAAATTGAGTAGGTTTTACTTAATGTTATACGCTTTAATTTCTACAAGCTTAAATTGAGTACTAATATAAAAAAAAAAATTTCATTCTTGCCTGAACTAACTTATTTGGGTAGAAATTACAGTGTAGTGTTTACTTCACCACAGAATCATTTTCAGATTCAGTGGGGGTCTTGCAGCAGCATCGAACAAGAAAATCTGCTTCGTATTTTAGCACGGAATTCGTAGCCTGGTTGCCAGCCGAACTTGGCCCCGCCCACAACATTTGAGGTTGGGCAGTTCAGTCTGGACTTGATATGTTGTGGAGCAACTATGCTCGAACCAGAGCTGTTTGGACCAATGAAATTGTCAGGGCGGTCTTTATACGATGATGGACAGATGATCAACAGTAACGTCATCATCACGTCTCCAAAGAGCGCTTGGGTTGAATTTGTTTACTAAACGGAGAACTTGTTCGTATCTGCATTCACCTTTACTATTCCTCTCAAAAATGATGATCGTGTTGGTCAGTACTCCGTGTATCCTTAAATTATTTTTACAACAGAACACCAACAAAGATCGTTTACACTCTCTTTTTCGAGCGTGGGTGCAGTTGAGTTCTGTTGACAACTATGCGTCGCTCTGATTGGTTGTAGGTCTATCCAATTGAGTGCAAAGGCATTTTCGCCCCATAATCACAACCCAGCAGTATCAGACTCATATTCTGACTAGAATCTGAGTATGACGACGTCAGGCTACGGAATTAATTCCACATCGGAAAATAAACATGCGTCAAAATTTAAACAAAACATAATTTGGTTCCGGTATTTTATTTGGTTAATTCTGGTGCATATCACAATGTCATGTTAAACACTCCCTGCCAAAAACAAACAAACAAACAAACATCAAAATCCAATCATAACTTTTAAGCCCCAGCCCTTTTGCTTTGGAATGATTCACAATGTACCAAATGTAAACACCACAGATTAATAACTAGGACAAAGCACACCCTTCCCAATGCCAAGAATCTGTACGATCCATCACCTCAAAGCATCAGCAGCCTGTTTTCTTTGGATTCGTTCAACACTTGTTACTCTATTCGTGTCTCTAGCGCACCATCATGACAAAACTCTAAAACAAAACAAAAAGAAGCAATGCAAACAAATTAGTCTGTGGTTAAGAGAAAATGAGAAATGTTTTTTTTTCCACTTCTTTCCATTCCCCTGCAGAGCTTCTGGTGGTGCCCCACAGAGAAAGTAAAAGCAATTCTATTGCACAGAGTTACACAAATGAAAAGAATATCATTGCATTTGGGAAATATCAACAGACACCACGGGAAACAAAGCTATAGCTAGCTGAAGTATTAATCTTTACCATCGTAATTTAAGGAACAGCTTGGCTTTGTAAACAAGCATATAATGCAGTACTTATCAGCGATATCACACAGCTGCTGCACACTGCTGAAAATCAAAACACAATCTTTAACTGTTTATCTGGTGTTCTCCAGTCAGGCTAGTCAAACTTGACCCCAAATTATCCAATAATTTCAACACGGTGCTTTAATAGAGATAAATGCCTGCTGAATTGCCTTGTCAAAACCACTGAAAGACATTATTTAATAGCCATCTGAAACTCTTCGTGATAAATTATTTCTCTGACAGAGCACTCCAAATGTACAGTTTGAATGTCATTATAGACTTAGCATGTCCCAGATGCTAGTTATTTTTCAGCCTGTGATCGCACAGAGAGCCTATAGAGAAAACACTGACGCTAACAGCAGGTAGCACCATATAGAGTCAACATTGACGTTACATTCCCAGGCCCAGAGCAATCGCACAGCAGGGTTTGATGTTGGTACAAAACTAAATGACGGATATCATGTAAACTCAGCAGTTATACCGTTTGGGACTCTCTCTAGCTGTCATGAAGTTAAGTCTACAGTCTATTATTAGAATTAATTCAGTCGTTGTGACTGGCAAAGGTTTGTGATGCAAGATTTTGTAATGATTCTCAAAAGGAGAATGGTAAAAGTCCAGCTCTGTGTGGTTATGTAATGAGAACACAAAGCAAGGCCCGCAGCGCAAAAGCTGTCACTAGATTTTTGGATTTTCTACCATCTAATGAAATGACAGAGCATGGACCTTAAAGATTGGTGCAGTGGATTAAGGGTGTGTAGCTTTGTAGCTCAGCTCAGCAGACTCCTAAATGTGCTCTACTACAACAACTCTTCCTCTTCTCGAAAGAAACCCAACATTTTCAAACCCAACAAGTGGGCCTCACCCCCTTTGTTGCGTATTCCCGGGGGCAGGGTTTGTGTAAATTTTAGGGTTAGTGATGTCACTAACCCATGATTAAGCTCGTTGTAGTCCCTACCAGCCGCTTGTTGTAGTCCTTAAAAAGCAATTTCTCCCAGAAAAAGAGAAAAATATCTCCCTTTGCTTTGAACTTTGTGCAGATGTTGTTTATGCTCAAACAGCAACATTACACACTTACTAAAGATAAAAAAGTGAATCATAACCAACCCTTTAAAGGGATAGTTCACCCAAGAACGAAAATTTGATGTTTTTCTGCTTACCCCTAAGGAATCCAAGATGTAGGTGTCTTCGTTTCTTTAGAACACAAATGGAGATTTTTAACTCCAACCGTTGCTGTGTGTCACTCATATAATGCTTGTCAATGGAGCCGAATTCTATTAGAGTAAAAAAAACATGGACTGACAACTTCAAATTAAACCCCGCGGCTCGTGACGACACATTGATGTCTTAAGACACAAAATGATGGGTTTCTGAGAGAAACTGAACTGTATTTATGCAATTAATTTCACCTCATATCAGACGAACGCTTCAGCTCTCCAGACTGCCATCACATCCCGTAGGTGAGGTCAAAATTCCGGCCGGGTCATAGATATATCCATAGATACCTCATTAGTGCCTGCGTGGATCGGAATTTTGACCTCACCTACGGGAAGTGATGGCAGTCTGGAGAGCTGAAGCGTTCGTCTGATATGAGGTGATATAGTTGCATAAATACCGTTTGGTTTCTCTCAGAAACCGATCGTTTCGTGTCTTAAGACATCAATGTGTCGTCACGAGCCGCGGGGTTTAATTTGAAGTTGTCTGTCCATGGTTTTTTACTCTAATAGAATTAGACTCCATTGACAAGCATTATATGAGTGACAAACAGCAACGGTTGGAGTTAAAAATCTTCATTTGTGTTCTACTGAAGAAACGAAGACACCTACATCTTGGATGCCTTAGGGGTAAGCAGAAAAACATCAAATTTTCGTTTTTGGGTGAACTATCCCTTTAAAGTTACACTTTAGTAGCAGAGTGCATTGTTGAATATACTGGTTTAAATAAAAGTTTTCTTGTTTGTAAACGAGTGTTTTATACAGGCTGTTCTCTAAATATGTTTACATTTATAATGCCTTTTTTACAGAATTATTCTGGCAATCACAGCTGCCAATTATTTTGTAAAAACAACATTTTTTTATAGTGTAAAAAAGGGGGAAAACTGTGCACAAATCATTATTTTTGTTAAAATGTTCAGTTTGTAATTTAAAAACAAAGTAAACCCACATGCAGAATAACATGAGATGATTCACTGAAGACAGCTTGAACATGACAGCAATCCATCTTCGTCAAAACATGAAAAAAATGTCCATTGTGAGATCGAAGCTCAAATAAATAGGACACAGCTTTACAAGTCAACCAGCGAACAGTGTGTACGATCCAAGAAAAGCTCACATGAAGGAGGAACTCACAACATACTTCAAGGACAAGATCACTGCAAGCTCAGCCAAGCTCTTATTCAGTAGTGACATACTGAGTCCCTTAGAGAAGAGCAGGACACATTTTGACAAACTGCGTTGTGCTGCGCTCTTCACCTTGACGAGCAAGTTCTTTGTGTCCTTGAAGCAGGACTTCCCTCAAATTATGGGAGTACGATCATTATACAACCTACGCAGAGGGTGACCACCGTTCTCTTATTTCACTCCTACCTGTCCAGCCATCTCCCTCCCCCCTCATCCCTTGTTCCCTTTCTTTCGCCGTGGTGTACTGTTCCATGTTACCTTGGCAACGCAGTGGTTATGTTCTGCTCTCCATTCAGCCGGCATTCTCTTGCCCTGGAGGGCAGATGCACTCTGCTTGTCCTCCTGTCATCCACACCAAAAAAGCCCATGTGGACGGCTCCATCAAACCTCCGTTTAACCTTCACGCTGCCTGAGACAACTGAAGAAAAAGAGAAGCATGACTAGAGACATCACAAACACAAAATCAAGTGCTACCAGATGTCTTCTCTTTTCTTACCAGGAATACAATTGGTCTCAAAACTGCATTGCAGAGATGCCAAAACCTTAGTCTGAGTGGGGGTTGAGGACATTTCTCTAATTGAGGAGGCTGGTTGCCATGGCAACATATTGAACCGTTGCATAGGGTAATGGGAGAACACCTTACTGCTGCTTGGTTTCACCTAGCTGAAGTGACATCCTGCCATCTCAGAATCTCTAGTGTAAATCCAACTGAAATCTCTAGAAAATACACACTGCTTTCATCTTAAGAACCCTTCAGCTGCTTTAATCCATTTGTTTCAACATTACACGAAAGACACACTAAAGAGTGTTAATTTGTGCTTTTAGACGAAGCGACAAGGCAACAAAAAGACTCAACACGTCCTTAAAACCAGACGTTACTTTGTTTATCTTCTCTCAGGTCGAGAGTGTTATTAATTTGAGCGCTGACAGAACCGGTATGCTGGTATGATTAACTAACGTAACCACAGTGTTTATTCTGCTCACACGCCTTGTCTGTCTCACAAAGGTCGATCACAGTTACATACAAGCAAAGTTTTTATGCAGCAAACCATGTAGACGCAATACAAGTGTTTCTGAAACAGACGAACACTTAATTTTACAGTGTCCTTGCAACACATTCTATAGCAATTACTATAAATTATGCATAATAAACCAAACCTAATTCTAACCCTATAGTAAGTACATGTAGTTCATTAATATTACTCAGTACTTTAATGTAGAATTACACTGTAACACGGACACTTTAAAACAATGTGTAACCAGATTTTGTTGTGTTCTCATGTGATGACCTCATGTGGTGTATTTATTATTTCCACAGAAGACAATTGAATATTTGTAGGGTTTAGGGTATATAGGCTGCATGCCAAAAGTATTGGGACACCCCTCCAAATCATTGAATTCAGGTCACTTCAATTCACTTCAATTCAGGTGAATTTCAATCACTTCCATGACCACAGGTGTATAAAATCAAGCACCTAGGCATGCAGACGCTTCTACAAACATTTGTGAAAGAATGGGTCGCTCTCAGGAGCTCAGTGAATTCAAGCGTGGTACCCTGATAGGTTGCCACCTGTGCAATTTGTGAAATTTCCTCTCTATAAATATTCCACGGTCAAATGTTAGTGGTATTATGACAAATTGGAAGCAATTGGGAACAACAGCAACTCAGCCACAAAGTGGTAGGTCATGTAAAATCACAGAGTGGGGTCAGCGCATAATGGAGGCGCACAGTGCGCAGAAGTCGCCAACTTTCTGCAGAGTCAATAGCTACAGACCTCCAAACTTCGTGTGGCCTTCAGATTAGCTCAAGAACAGTGCATAGAGAGCTTCATGGAATGGGTTTCCATGGCCGAGCAGCTGCATCCAAGTCTTACATCACCAAGAGCAATGCAAAGCGTCAGATGCAGTGGTGTAAAGCATGCCGCCACTAGAGCAGCGGAGACGTGTTCTCTGGAATAACGAATCACACTTCTCTGTCTGGCAATCCATTGGACGAGTCTGGAATTGGTGGTTTCCAGGAGAACGATACTTGCCTGACTGCACTGTGCCAAGTGTAATGTTTGGTGGAGGGGGGATTATGGTGTGGGGTTGTTTTTCAGGGGTTGGGCTTGGCCCCTTAGTTCCAGTGAAAGGAACTCTTAATGCTTCAGCACACCAAGACAATTTGGATAATTTCATGCTCCCAACATTGTGGGAACAGTTTAGGAATGGCCCCTTCCTGTTCTAACATGACTGCGCACCAGTGCACAAAGCAAGCTCCATAAAGACATGGATGAGCGAGTTTGGTGTGGAGGAACTTGACTGGCCTGACCTCAGCCCAATAGAACGCATTTGGGAGGAATTAGAGCAGAGACTGCGAGCCAGGCCTTCTCGTCCAACGTCAGTGCCAGACCTCACAAATGCGCTTCTAGAAGAATGGTCAAAAATTCCCATGAACACACTCCGATACCTTGTGGAAAGCCTTCCCAGTAGAGTTGAATCTGTTATAAGGGTGGGCCAACTCCATATTAAACACCACGGATTAAGAATGGGATGTCATTAAAGTTCATCATGTAAAGGCAAACGTCCCAAAACATTTGGCAATGTTGTGTAAATTTATATATTCCAAATTTGAAATGATAATTTATATTACTGTGTTTTGTTTTAAACACAGACACATAATACAATACATATAAATGATCTTACGATCAATATATGCAAAACAATTTATCGATAATTGATATATTAGTTTAGTCATATATCGTCGTATAAATAAGTTGAAAAAAATAACTTTTCACAGATTTAAGTCAAGTCAACTTTATTTATATAGCGCTTTTTACAATGCAGATTGTTTCAAAGCAGCTTCACGGTGTTAAACTGGATAATAATGCAACAGAATTTGATTCGGCTGTACAGCCGCTCTGGAGAAAACGGTGATGTCATCCAGCTCATTTCAATTATCATACAGTGACAGTGTGGGCAGATCAGTTATTTAGTTTATGTATTTAATTTAGTTTAGTAATTGAATTTATTTGGATATTTAGTTGAAAATTTAGTGTCCCCAACTGAGCAAGCCAAGCCAAAGCGCAAGGAACCAAAACTCCATCAGGTGGCATAATGGAGAAAAATAAACCTTGGGAGAAAACAGGCTCAGTCGGGGTGCCAGTTCTCCTCTGGCCAATTAACAAACAGCGTATGATTATTATTCTGGCAACTTTACAGGTCAGAGGTCATATTAAACCCGGAATATTCGAAAGTTCAGAGTCATAACGCCGGAGCCGGGTTTATTGAGGATGACGTGTCGATAAAACCAATTATTAAATAGGAATATTCGAAAAATCGAAGTCATCACGCCGGAGACGGGTTTATTGAGGATGCCGTGTCGATGAGGCAATTTCAGGGGGAGTCATTTAAGATGTATTATCCTATACATTATTCTCTCTCTCTCTCTCTCTCTCTCTCTCTCTCTCTCTCTCTACACACACTAAATACATGTAAAAATGTTATGATTAATATATGTAAATTCATTGATATATTAGTTAAGTCCAGTGTTGGGGTACCACATTACAAGTAACGCAAGTTACATAATCAGATTACTTTTTTCAAGTAACTAGTGAACTTCCTTTAAATTTACAATAAATTATCAGTTACTTTTTCAAATACTGTAAGTAACGCAGTTAGTTTGTTTTCCCATTTATTTGAATCCTCTCCTGAGAGAAATTGGGAGTAAAAGCCCCGATCTACTCATGGCAAAGTTCTTTTAGGGGTAAAACGTACATATTCAATGTTATTGTTACCGGCCCGATAAGAAAATTTGTCCGAATTGCTTGAAACATGATTGAAATCACTTCAAAAGGAAAATACAGTTCAGTGCAATATGCACAGCGCAAATCTGTCATATAGGCTACATAAAATTATAATGAAAACATTATAATTGTGTGCTTGAGAAATCTATTTAATGGTGAGACTTTTATTTTTGCAATCAGGCTTTCATAAACTATACAAAAATTTGGATTTAGATTTGATTTGCCAATATATCGGTTATCGCCATTCAAATATGAATAATTATCGGTTTTTGATTTCAGCCAAAAATTTTCATATCGGAGCATCCCTAAATGTAACACATTACGTTTAAAAGTAACTTTCCCTAACACTGGTTTAGTCATAAATAGTTAACAAAATAAAAAGTCCTTCTCTTTGAAATACAGACTAAGTGCTGTATTCCTCAGATTTTTGTCCAATCAAATGCTCTCTAGGATGAGAATGACCCTCCCTTTTCGACATACTAACATGTAAGAAAGCAAGATTCATTGCTGTGATGTTAATAAAGCCTTCACAAGTGATGAGCCTGTCGAAAACAAGAAATTACGCATGAAACACCACAAAATCTGCTGGCGTCAAGAGATTTCATGGTGTAGGAGAACAAGACTTTCAAATGGCTTAAAAATGTAACAATAAAAGTAATTAAAATAATATGGAGTATAATAGGGGTGGTTCCTCAATTTGAGACCTCTGAGACAAATACTCTGCTTGTTCCATTGGCCCACTTCAAAGGCAGAGACTGATGGTGTTTGTATATGAGCATGAATACTCCAGAATTGCCCCATAAGGAGGCTGTGATCCATATCATTGCATCCTTTGGCTGCAGATCAGAGCCGGCGTGGGGGAATTGAGACGGGGCTCCATTAGTAGGTCCTGCATGTAGCCAATGTACTGAATAAGCCATTTTCCCGGATTCTGCATTAAACTAACAGGCAGTAACTGTTTCAAAAGAACAGATGCCCTTGGGATAATTTCCTCATATGTACATGCGTACTTTGTTTGTTTTGTTTATATAAATATTCAGATCACTCCTCCTGGCTGATTACAATAAAATGGCAAATTATAAAGTAATATAGCACTACACTTTCACTGACGTATACACAAGCTTAAAGGTCCCATGGCATGAAATTTTCATTTTATGAGGTATTTCAACATTAATATGAGTTCCCCTAGCCTGAATATTGTCCCCAAGTGGATAGAAATGTTGATCGGTGTAAACCCGAGTTCTGGCTGTCTCTCTCTGCCTTTGAGAAAATGACAGGCCAGACTAGCCAATCCTGAAGCCTCCTGGTTTGACGTCCAAGCAGGAACGGTTTCCTCCCTTTCCCCCGCCCAGAGAATCTGCCACGCCCATGCAAACACTCGAGATCATTAACGTTACTTGTGAACGAGTGAACTGGCAGTTTCTCAGTGTTTGGATGTACAAATGAAAACAGAAGTCTTTCTTCAGTTCCTTCTGATCTGTGATCATTGATTTCTGATGTGTAGCTAATTATTTATTATTCGTGCACACACTGCGGCTTCTCTCTCTCCCGACAGAACGGTGTTTTCGTGTTTTCTATCTTGTGAGTCAGTGTTTTGTACGTCCTCGTCGCGTCTATCTGTTCTAAAATGTGCATACAGTCTTTTCTGTTTAACATCAGCAGTAACATCTTTAGAGATAAACCTCACACACGCCGAAGCTCGGCCTTCAACATCCCCGACCCCCAGTACTGCATCTGGCCCACAGCGGAGGCACCAAACACGGCGTGAGATTAAGCAGAAGGGGGGTAAGCGTGAGGGTATCTGGGCTAGGCTAGCCAGCTTTCCCCACAATAAACTGGATTACATTCGATTACTGCTGTTGTGTCTTTGTTTGCGCTGTGTAACGTTACTCAATGCGCATCACTGACGCTATTCATATGATTGGAACATATCTAGAAATAATGCTTTAATCAAACTTACTAACTCGTTCATCTCGCTGTAATGGTACATTGCATGTGTTACAAAGTTGGTAGAATAATGATGAAGAGGACTCGGTGTGACTGGGACTCGTGTTTATTCAGAACTCTCAGATACAAACACAATAAACTCGCGCTGACAGACAACGCTCTCATAACTCAGTAGTTACTATAAATAACTTTGTTAGCAATCGCTCCGTCTCCGTGATGTCCTGTTCGCGAACGAATCATTCTTTTGAATCGGTTCTTTTTAGTGAACCGAACCAGTTCACCAAATCGGACTGAATCGTTCTAAACGGTTCGCGTCTCGAGTCAGCGCTGATCCATAATTTACTAACTTTCTGACATGAGTGACAGCCCCTCTGACTAGAAATAAACTAATAACCTGAAGTATATTCTAGTAACTACAACAGTTCACCCTGAACTGAGACATGCTGAGAGAACTGATGTGAAGTGAACACAGGTCCATCTGTCTCTGGCAGACTCGTGCCTGCTCGTGCCTCGTTAAACCACGCCCCCTCCGCTCATTTAAAATGCAAAGATGTCAGCCAATCACAACAGTGGGCGTTTTTCCTGAAGTCTCACAGCAGACACGCCTCTTGAAGCAGGGCAGTCAGCCACAGGGCAAACAGCAGTATAGAAAAAATGCCTTTTATTTCTAAATTATGACATTTTATGATGTAAAAATCATACTAACAATATAAGTACACCTCAGGAAACACTATAAAATAATAGAAAAATGCCATGCCATGGGACCTTTAAAGGGTTAGTTCACTTCACAATAAAATTTCCTGATAATTTACTCACCCCCATCTCATCCAAGATGTTCATGTCTTTCTTTCTTCAGTGCAAAATAAATAAAAAAATTTTGAGGAATACATTTCAGGATTTGTCTTCATATAATGGACTTCGATGGCAACCAAACTGTTTAAGGTTAAAGATTTCGAAGGGCTTCAAAGGGCTCTGCACGATCCCAGCTGAGGAATAGGGTCTTATCTAGCGAAACCATTGGCCATTTTCTAAAAGAAAAAAAGAAAAATGTATATACTTTTTAACCTAAATTGCTCATCTTGCGCTGCTCTGCGACACACCACGGATTCCTTCGGAAAGGTCACGCTAGACACAGACTGAAGTGCCGCCCCCGTGTTTAAAGTGCCCATGCGAAGAGTAATGCAAACATCCTTTAGCAAAAAAAGGTTAAACAACGATGTCAGACAAGTTTGAAGATTTTTTTGTAAAAGGCGTTTATATTAGTCTTCGCACGTTCGCTTGGGACGGTACTTCCGCCTACTTCTAGCGTGACCTTTCCGACGTGATTGCGCTTTTTTTTTGTAGAAAATGGCCAATGGTTTCGCTAGATAAGACCCCATTCCTCGGCTGGGATCGTGCAGAGCCTCTGAAGCCCTTCAAGTTCTTTGAAACTGCATTGATTTGGCCCTTCAACACGTTGGTTACCATTGAAGTACATTGTGTAAAGAAAAATCCTGGAATGTTTTCCTCAAAAACTTAATTTCTTTTCGACTGAAGAAAGAAACACACGAACAGCTGGGATGAGATGGGGGTGAGTAAATTCAATTTTCATTTTAAAGTGAACTAATCCTTTAACTATGATTAGACATGGAACAGCACTCACAGACATGAACAGTGAAGCTTTCATGATGCTAATAAATATAGACACAAGAACCAACAGCAGAGAAACCACCTCTTTCTTAATTATTCATATGTTCTGCAGAGGGGAATCCTCAACTGTGGGTGTGATTTTTTTCTTTTTTTAACAGATTAATTCACTCAGCTGTGAAACCCTCTGAAGAAGAGAGAACACACCACACACCACTTTCATCTTCACACTTTTCTCACACAGCTGCTGCACCTTTGAGCTCAAAAGCTGTATTTCAGTAAACTGTGATCAGTGCATAATTACATGAAATCAGATACAAACCAATTAGTAACTTGTTTTTAGATTATATTACTTTTTAAAATACGTGTAATCAGATTACAGTTACTTTTTTATTTATTACATGACTACGTTATTCTCACTATGGCAGTAAATTATTCACAATTTATAAAATCGTATAAATAAAAATAAAAAAACCCTACTGCTTCTAAACGTTCATAAGGTCTTCCAGGTTTGTGGAATTGCACACACACAGACGAGCCACTAGTAATGTGTCGGTAAGTATTGTCAAAAGTACCAACCGCGATACCAAGTCGGTACTGAAATTTAAAAATGTGACTCTTTGAGTGCTGTTTAGCGTAATCGTAAACACCTCTGACTGGCCATTGGGCTCACACGCTCATCAAATATGTCTGTGATTGGCTTCAAAACATGTTGTAAATATACATCAATGACACTTTTCACAGAGCGCTTGCATAGATACACACGGGATAAAATCCGATGAGCGTGTCAGCACAATGGCCAGTCAGAGGTGTTTATTATTACAGCTCAACAGTGCTTAAAGCATCACATTTTTAATAATTTATAATTTGTTACATTTACATAGCACTTGTCTAGGCACTCAAAGCACTTTACATATAGAAGGAGGGAATGTCCTCAACCACCACCAATGTGAAGCATCCACCTGGAGAGGAGACCGAGTGATGAAGCCAATCAGTATATATATATGGGGATGAATGGGAGGCCATGATGGACAGGGGCCAATGGGCAAATTTTGATTTTGCCAAACTGGGATTTTGAATGACCACAAAGAGTCAGGACCTCGGTTTAACGCCTCATCCGAAGGACGTTTAAAAATTTCAGTACCGAATTGGTATCACGGTTGCTACTTTTGACAACACTAGCGCCGATGACTGAAAACTGAGTCCCACAGCCTTTGATCACTGCATTTACTGAAATCATTTAATTTTTAAGAAGTGTTTTCTCAACATTGCAACATTGCATATCTGATTAGCTCCTGACAAACACACTGATTATTATTTTAATTATCACTCAGTGAGTCATTTTACCATGTATTACTGTCTTTGGAAGGCTTTTGTCTTTAAAACACATCAAAATGTACAAATTCACATCATTTCATAGTGATTTCATAGTCATCATTTCAAGTCAGGTCAATAATAAAATGAAGTCAATAATAGTAATAATAAATAATAATAATGTTTCATACGCGTTACATTAACGCACACTACTCAGACCGCTATACTGCACCTTCATTTGCAGTGGCCTACTTTTTGCACATCCTACACTAATGTACAGTTAAATGCGTCTTTTTATTCTTCTAAATTGTTTGTTTATGTATACAATTTTTTCCCTCTCTTCTTCTTTATAGTTTCTTATTTTTGCGTCTCATTTCACACTTTCTCTTTCAGTTAACTATCTTACCTTAGATGTCTATTATTAATATTATTTCAGTCAGGACCACTTAAGTCAAAAACACTATAGACAAATTTGTATTAAACTTTTTACTGGCATTTTGCAAAAGTTACATTTGGGGATATGGCTCTGTTCTAAATTCCCCATCCTTATTATGAGCTCCATGAATAGCTAAGACAGGGAACAGCAGCAGCTTCTGGGGACAACCTCACATTTTTTAAACTGGGAGAGCAGCGTGAATCCCCCCATTGAGACCAGAGCATGCATCAATGACAACAGAATGGCATTGATTAAGTTAAAGGAGGAGCTGGGGTGCAAAGCAGCGTGCAGTGGAAGCAGCCAAGCAGGCAGACTGAACTGAAGCTGCGCTTAAATAAGGCGCCCTGTTTGAGAGTTGCCAATTGAGTGCATAGGAATCGGGTCAGCTGATATGGGCGGGGTTGGGATTTTGCCAGTCAGCTGAGGTCAGCTGATAGCAGAGCTTGACTATGTGACCTGCCAGAACTAACGCAGAATGTTTGATTTTATTCCTTATTTCTAAGCACCTGTACACCAAGACAAATTCCTTAGACATGTAATCCCATGCTGTACTTGGCAATAAAGCGGATTCTGATTCTGATTCTAAATAAAATTAAGTTTATACTAAATAAAAACACAGTTCTCTAATGTTGGTTGATGGTCACATGACATGCAAGTAAACAAATCATTTTATTTTTTAATCTTTTTAGTGTTTTATTTTGATTGTTTTTATTTTTAAATAATTGATTTAAATTGATTTAATTATGCTTTTCATTACTAAATATTATTTTCATAATATTTAATGCACTTCATGTTGTTGATAACAAGAAATGGAAATTATTTTCAAAAAGATGTTTTTGTAGCTTTCACAAAAGGCTGAAAGCATTTTAAGGTACTGCTTGATTTTGTTATTGTAAGGCACTGTTGATTTTGTTTTGCATGAGGAGAAGCGCTTTAGTTTTACTATCTGTTCAATTTGACAAAAGAAAATTGGACATCTGAGTGACAGGCATGAGGGGAGGATAGTAACAGAACGCATTTTTGCTTTTAAAAACACGAAACGTGCATAATAGTATCCAACTGCACAGCCGCAGCACTGACAAATGGAAAAGAAGGCTGGGTCTCTATAGCACAACACTTTGAGAAAGCTGCGAGACGTGATGCAAAGGTCAACGGTGTCCATCTAACGCATATTTACATAGAAAAACTTTTAAAAAGCTTACTGTAAACAGAGTGGAGTAATCATGTCATCGGCATAAGAACCCAAAGCAGACTTCTTGACTTCTTGAGGTAAATTGCCAGAACCAATTTAGTAGTATTTCTGAAAAGGTCCAGTTCACACATGATCTCTTACCGGTAATTTACCAGGGAAGACTGTATGTATGAAAGGGGCTAATGTCAGATGTAGGCAAATTTATGTAACTATTAGCTGGGAAGATTCATTAATTGTGAATTCTTTTAGATACTCTGTTTCAAAAGCAAGGCTGTTTTCCCATTCAACCAACCAGCAAGTAGCAACAAAAGGCTCATGACTCAATCTCGTCATTTGATTATAAAAAGGACCTAACAAAAGATAAATAAATATAAATCCTTTACTTCGCTTCAGCACTTGTGGACTATGAAGTATGAATCTGTTTAAGACTCATCATGTTAATGTCTCGTGGTGCAGCATTTACGGCATACAAAGTAAGCCCTCTTATAAGCACTGTGAGAAAATAGTATTAACCTCTACGATTGCTCACTGTCAGACACGAGGAAGCTCATCTGCCCAATCCACCCTTACAACAGAGACCAGACACAGCTGCTGATTTAATGGTGTGTCGTGAGAGCGTTCATTAATGTCTGTGCAGGATGTGTTTCAATGAGACTTGGCTGGTCCACTATCGCAGATTCGATATGCGTCACAATGACTGACGATCATTTGTTTAGCACCCTAGTTGATCTTAGTTGTCCTCTCTCTCGTGTCTCTCTCCTTTATCTATCTTCATTGAATGATGCACGATTTACTGTACTTGTTTGTGTGACAAAGCTCAGGCGAACCCCCAATCCAAACCGCACCCATGCATTCACCCTCCCCCATTCACCCTCAGGTCTGAGTGTAGGCAGATGGGTCTGTAACGCTCCGATCACACAGGGCATTCATACACTTTAGCAGTTATGTTTCTATCACCATTAGTTGCGCAAACACGAGGATGGAAGTAGTTAATATACACAAACATGTATACAATGTACCGCATGGCCAAAAGTATGTGGACGCCCCCTTGTAATTAACGGCTTTGACTTTTCCAGTAATTCCAGTAATGAAAAATCCTACTGCTACAGTGCACAATAACATTGTAGAGAATTGTGTGCTTACAAGTTTGTGGCAACAGTCTGGGAAGGGTCTTAAGTGTTCCAGCATGGCAATGACTCCGCGGTTCACTGAAGTGGCGTTGAAGAACTTGACTGGCTTGCAAAACATCCAGACCTGAACATCTCTGGGATTAAATGAGAAGAAGAAAAAGAACAATGAACTGGTTTTGAATAAGAAGCGTCATGAATAACAAACGCTTCGATTTTTTCGAAATGGTTCTCATCATCAAAAACACAGTGCAAACTGTGTAGTTAGATTACCGAACAAGTGATTCTAATGAGCTGGTTCTTTTTAGTGAATCAAACACACAGCGCAAAACAGTGAAGTCCAAGTCCTGAACAAATGATTCTAATCAAATGGTTCTTTTTAACAGGGGTTCTGCAGGTTTTATGAAGGTAAACTTAAGACCTTTTTAAAGATGCACCCCTTTGAAAGGTTGCTCACCCCTCCCTTTCGAAGCACATAGAGAAGCTACACTGAAAAAAATGGTGTGTTGGATTTACATGATTTAATCATGTACATCGGTTCCACATGAATCAATTAAGTTAATCAAACATCATTTGTTCACATAATTTCAACATCATAGAATCAAGTCATTTTTAAGTAACCGAATTGAGTAGTCTCACAATGATTTTAAAATGGCTCCCTAACAACAGTGGTGTGCACAGGGGGAGCTTGAGACCCTACCTTTTTAATCAAATCACAAAACACAAGTTTATTTTATTTTGGTTGTCACTTGACTGATCTATAACGCTGTACTAACTAGCTTCCATTCTATTAGCCAGCAATATCGCATAATGAACATTCCAAGTGCTAAGTATGAAATGCTCTTTAATGATATGTGCTGAATCAGTCCACAGCCTAAGCAATTTCTCTGCTCTTCTCCACTATGGTAACCCAGTGTAATTTAAATGGTTCTTATAATTCCAGCATAATTAAACATTCAACACTAATAAACAATATAAAGACTCCCCCTTTTCTCATTTTGCCCAAAAACACATAAAATAACACTTAATTTCAACAATTTTACTCTAGTCGTCAAGTCCCAAGCAAAGCATGCTGGAAACTACAGTTTCAGCAAAAATCATTTTCGAGTACTTAATTGGTTCACATTCACCCCAAATAAATTAATCTAGTAGATTGCACATTTTAGAGAATTACATTAATCGAAAGCAAAGAAATCATGTTTAGAAGAGAAACACATTTTTCTTGCATAGATCGCAAATAATATGATTAAGTAAATTGGACAATATGTGTTTTCCTGTTTTTTCAGGACAAAGATGTCGTCGTCTGAAACGGCAGAGAGTAGCTAGCGCTCTGAAGAGCAGTTTGTCCGTTTAGGGCTACTGTAGAAACATGGCGACGCAAAATGGCGACTTCACTGTAAGGGGACCTGCGGTGTATGGCTCATTCTAAGGTAATAAAAACATAACGGTTCATTATGTAAGCTCTTTATTCACCACTGAAAACAGTGATGTATATTATATTGCATTTCTGTCAATAGATCCTCATAAATATTACACATTGCACCTTTAAGACCAATTAAAGAAAATTGAAGGAATAAAATAAAGGGAACATAGCACGTAAAAAAATTCTCTAAATGTAAACGTCTGAGAACACAATAAGTTGAATTAGTGACACTTCTAAGTTTGAAAAAACTATTTCCAACAGATCTCCATAATTCTTTAATTCATTTTACAAAAAAAAAAAAAAACGCTAAAAAGTTTGAGATAAGAAATCTTGTGATGTTGTGAAAGGGATTTTATGATTAAAACAAGAACAAG
This sequence comes from Gobio gobio, assembly GCF_949357685.1. NCBI lineage: Eukaryota > Metazoa > Chordata > Actinopteri > Cypriniformes > Gobionidae > Gobio > Gobio gobio. The sequence continues at coordinate 48,028,092 of NC_137115.1, forward strand.
CTTGTTCTTGTTTTAAGCATAAACTCACTTTTTGTTCAATTTCTCAGGAAACCAGACTCTTTTCTTAATCTTGCATGTGAAGTAAATGCATCTTGATTTAAGGATGTTTATAATTTGTACTGGAAGACAAAAATCTTGAAGAACATTTTGTGCAGTGCATGCAATTTAAATTTGCAATTAAATTTATGGCCCTATGAAATCTGTTTTATTTATTTTTTATTACAATTTTTCTGGACTCTGCTTGAATGGTTAAATTAAATTTTACTGACTTCCATTCATCTTCGGAACACAAAATATATTTTTAATGAAATCTGAAAGATTTCTGTCCCTCCATTAAGAGTCTATGCAACTACCACTTTGATGCTTCGAAAAGTTCATAAAGTGATCCTAAACGAATTCATTCAAATCAAGTTTTTATAATTTTTTTAAAGAGACTCGATCACTTTATATGATGAATGAAAGTCTTATGGGTTTGGAACGACATTAGGGTGAGTAAATGATGAAAGGATTTTCATTTTTGGGTGAACTATCTCTTTAAGTGAACTGACCTATACTTTTGATTTATTCATTCAAAATTTGACAAATTCTGTGACTCTGCATTATACAGTAAATTCCATTATTATGAATGGACTCTGCAATCCAGTCCATCATAAGGCCCTAATTTAATGTCATGATATTGAACTTTGAAGATTTTCTCCTCCAACATTTTTAAGGCCTTAAATTGTGGAAGGTCAAATTAAGACTTTTTTAAGACCCGTGGAAACACTGATTTTAATAAATCAAAAACACAATGCAAACAGCATCTGATTCCTGAACGCGTTACTCTAATGATAGTTCTTTTTAATGGATCAAAAACACACAATGCAAACCCTTGTAACCTGGTTCCAGAACAAATTACTCAAATGAGCCAATTCTTTTGAGTGGATCAAAACAGACAGCACCGATAGTGTAGTCCAAGACCCGAACGAATGACTCTAACGAGCCAGTTCTTTTCAGCTAATCAAAAACCCACAGTGCAAACAGTGATCCCATACCCAAACAAAATCTGGCAGTGAAAATTTTTGTTTTTGTCTCAATTCCAAATAAAAGTACTAAAAAAAATCGTTAATGGAACCATCAAGGAACCAGAATCATTACTGACAGCTCCATCACTTTTAATCAGGCACTTTTTAATTTTTTTTTTAAAAAAATAGCCAATTAGAATGCGTTTAATTAATTGGACAATTAACCAAATCAAACTACATGCATTTGTTTTGAACTCTGCATTCATTAACTGGGCATGGCTCCATCAGCGAGTCATTTCCAAAGATCTGCAACTCTCTTTCTGAGGTTTGCTTGGCAACCAGACGCTAAAAAAACATGGCACTCGTCTTTGCTTTGGTGACAGAGCTCATGCCAGGGCCTAATAATACACTGACTGGAGATTGCAGCCGTTACATGCCTCCCCGCGCCGTTCTCTCTGAACCTCTAAACATAGCCCAGTATGAAAATCAACGAAAAATTAGAGTGATGTCTTGCCTGCTCCATGCCACATGGACCCCCTTATAAGACAAAAGGATCTGGGACAACTGCTTACATTCCAGGCATCACAGTGTGGACAGCATGGCACTGGGACAACAGTTGTAATCCTTCAGTGTCTGCTGGCGTGAGCTTGCGCCAAAGATTCCTTGTGTCAGAAAGTGATCAAGCTATGTGTGCACCTGGAAAAATGACCTTGCACATGGATTATCATACAGCTTTATGGAGGTTGGAACTTTCCAAACCTAATATTATACTTTTTAATGCTATACTGTTTGATGGCAATCTGAAAGCAAGAAAATTACAATGACATACAAATATAAATTGCCTAACCTACTTTTAAAGGATTAGTTCACTTTAAAATGAGAATTACCCCATGATTTACTCACCCTCAAACCATGTGTATATGACTTTCTTCTTTCAAATTAACACAATTGGAGTTATATTAATAAATATCCTGACGCTTCCAAGCTTTATAATGGCAGTGACCCATTGGTCCATTGAGTTTGAAGCTCAAAAAAGCGCATTCATCCATCATAAACGTACTCCACACGGCTCCGGGATGTTAATAAAGTAAAATATCCAGCTTCCGCAAGATTGCCTTCTATATTCAACTTACGCAGAAAGGGTAACTCTTCTCTCAGTTCAAAACGCTTACGCTACGTCCGACGTCATACGGTGCACCAGTTACGCTTTTTTTTGTAGGTTGAATATGGAAGGCATCTTGGTGGAAGCTAGATATTTTGCTTTATAAAATTCCAAATATTTTCCTAGAGAACTCCATCGCTTCGGTTCAGTAGGCCTTTATTAACCCGCTGGAGCTGTGTGGAGTATGTTTATGATGGATTGATGCACTTTTTTGAGCTTCAAACTCAATGGACACTGCAATTATAAAGCTTGGAAGCATCAGGATATTTATTAATATAACTCTGATTGTGTTAATCAGAGAGAAGAAAGTCATATACACCTATGGCCTGAGGTTGAGTAAATCATGGAGTAATTTTCATTTAAAAGGTCCCATGATGTGGATTTTTATTTTTTATTTTATGTTTCCTGAGGTGTACTTATATGGTTGGTATGATTTTTACATCATAAAATGTCATAATTTAGAAATAAAAGGCATTTTTCTATCCTGATTTTAGCCCTCTGGCTTGAATGCTCTGTTTGTAGGGGCGTGTCTGCGGTGAGACTTCAGTGTAAATGCCCACTGTTCTGATTGGCTGACATCTTTGCATTTGAAATGCGTATTACATGTGGAACCCCTCCCTTTTACTACGTTTTTTTCTACTATTTCAGCTGTCGAGATTAAAGAATCATGAAAGTGTTGATAATAGCTTTATTTTTAAATCTTTTCCCATCACATGAAAGGCTGCAGTGATGAGCATTGAGTAGACAGACAGTCTGTTTATCACATGAATGCTGTGATCTCGTCATTGCAGCGCTATTTCTCTGACAAGATGCTTTCACCACAACTAACAGCAAACACAATATCGACATGAATACAGTAAGAGCTTTGTTGTGCAGCATAACAGCGTCATTCATTACAACGGGAGTTTGGGCAAGTGTGCAGATACACTCTCGACGTGTGATTGACAGCTCCAAACATTATAAAGAGAGTGTTCTTTGATCGCTAATCTAGCGTCTAATCAAAATGTAAATAACATTTGTTTCATGCTACTAAGAGAAACTGTGAAGTTGAGCTTTTAGTCACTGGCTTGATTCACTGATGCATAAACAGCATTAAACAATTTAGAAAGAAAGTCAGTGTGAACTTGAATAAAGCTAGCCTACACATCAGAAATCACTGATCCCAGATCAGGCATTCATGAACACTGTTACTCACTGTTTGTGGCGGTGCTGTCGAATCCATATCGTAAAAGTCTGTTTGGAAAGCCTGTGCTGACATTGCGACTGAATTGAATGTAAAAAATAAACTGAATCCATTTTCTCCAAATTCTCTGGGCGGGCAAAGCAGAGAAAGGGGAGGTAACCTTTCCCCGTTTGACAACATACAGGGAAGATTCCAGATCATCTGAGCTTCATTTTCGCAAAGGCAGAGCAGGACACCCAGGGCTTGGTTTGCACCTATCTCCATTTCTAGCCACTGGGGGACCATAAACAGGCTAGGGGAACTCATATTAATGTTAAAAAACCTCATAAAGTGAAATTTTCATGTCATGGGACCTTTAAAGTGAACTACTCCTTTAAAGTCTGTATTTGACATATGACCATGGAAAACAATCACTAACGTTGTGCTGGTGTGCAGAATGCTTATAGCCATGCATGTTTTAAAAGTGTAGAAGAGTTCAAACAAATGTTAGTTCTTACCGATTTCTATTAAAGTATTGTATAGCCATGCTTTGTCGGATTTGAACAAACATGCTCTGTAAAATTCAGTGTTTATTAAATTTCATGGAATATAGACTTTAACTTAACATGTAGTGTGTCCGTTTTAGTTAAAACAATCTTTATTCTAATGTATTCTGATGTACTAAAGCTAACTCTCGAGTTCAGACAGTTCGGCAGTTCATTTCGAGGGTAAATAATACGGCGGTTTCTCGTATAAAACCACTGTGACAGGCATTGTCCTGCATCCTTACCTTGTCTTTCACTTTTTGAAAAACAATCCTATAAAAATACAATGACCTCTTTCTGCGGTTACAAAATACAGTCTACTTCGTTTGGGACTGTAACAAATCAGTCTAATGAAAAGGCTGGAAGAAGGTTTGTAGGTTAGCAAGGGGAAGACAAAGCTCATTAGAGGAGCCATCCTAGAACAATAACATTGTGCAGGCAGACAACGACAGACATTGTTTTACAGGAGGAACATCTGTGAAATGTGTCCTACAAAAAAAAACAAAAAAAAAAAACACAGATCAAACCTTTCATACAAAGGAGAACAACAAAAGGAGATTTCAAATTATTACGGTCTATTGCACTAAAGCCCCAAGTGTTTTCAATAGTCCTGGATAGTATTTTGTATACTTATATACTTATACTTTTTATGTGTGCACTGCAGTAAACTTACATGGAGAAAATAAACTGAAACACTACATAAATAATAATAACAAAATAAAAACAATCCTGCTCACTATAGAATATCATATAATTAATATAATATAATATAATTAATATAATATAATTAATATAATATAATATTATATGAATTATATTATATTAATTATATTATATCAATTATATTTATTATATTATATTATATTATATTATATTATATTATATTATATTATATTATATTATATTATATTATATTATATTATATTATATTATATTATATTATATTATATTATTAATATAATATAATATAATATAATTAATATAATCTAATATTATATTATATGAATTATATTATATTAATTATATTATATGAATTATATTTATTATATTAATTATATTATATTATATTATATTATATTATATGAATTATAATATAATATAATTAATATAATAAGAAAATTAATTAACTGAACATTACATAAATAATAATAATAAAATAAAAACAATCCTGCTCACTATAGAATAATATAATAAGTATAATTTAATATAATATATATATATATATAATAAGAAAATAAATTAACTGAAATAATAATAATAAAAAAACTATCCTGCTCACTATAGAATAATATAATTAATATAATAAAATTAATATAATTTAATAATATATATATATATATAAAATGTAATAAGAAAATGAATTAACTGAAACACTAAATAAATAATAATAAAAAAACAACCCTGCTCACTATAATAATATAATTAATATAACATAATACAAATAAATAAATAAAATATATTATAATTACTATAATATGATATATACTTCCATCCATCTTCAATATAATATATAATATAATATAAAATAAAATAAATATAATATAATTAATAATATAATATAATAAACAATGTAATATAATATAATTAATAATATAATATAATAATATTATAATATAATATAATATAATTAATATAATATAATATAATATAATATAATATAATATAATATAATATAATATAATATAATATAATATAATATAATATAATATAATATAATATAATATAATATAATATAATATAATATAATATAATATAATATAATATAATATAATATAATATAATATAATATAATATAATATAATATAATATAATATAATATAATATAATATAATATAATAATATAATATAATATAATATAATATAATATAATATAATATAATATAATATAGGCAGGTTACACTCTAAAAAAAAAAAAGGTTCTATATGGCACCAAAAATGGTTCTTGGCTCGTAGTCAAGAACCGCTGAAGAACCTCTGAAGCACCAAAATTGGTGCTATATAGCACTAAAAAAGGTTCCCCTATGATTACGAGCCAAGAACCATTTTTGGTGCCATATAGAACCTTTGTTTTTTAGAGTGTAGGGAAAGCGTTTTTTTTTTAGGACACAAGCAGCAAATCAAACACAAACTATATATAAGCCCTCAGGTAAAATGCAGGCAACCTGCTAACTTTCCATTTCAAACGAAACGTAGACCTCAGAGCCCTTTATGTCAAAAAACGTCATGTCTTTGCTCCTGACATAAAATGTGATGACACCGAGACACATCAGAGGTGTGAAACAACAGCTGCAGAGAGAGCTGAGGCTCAGGGTGACTGGATGAACAGCCTTTGACAGAAACATCCAGAGATATGTCACAACTGAGCTGTTATATGATCACGAACTTGGAGTCACAGTCCAAAATACTATAAATGTAAAAACATGCCTTTCAATGAAAACTCATCATTTAAGTCTGAGTAAGCTAAAGGATAAATGCTATTTACTTGCATTCAAATCTCACATTCATAACTGCCCTTGAGTATCCAATTTCACTTGCAAATGTCACACTATGAAAGTAAAATGTATTATGAACATTCATGTTGACTTTAATCACGTTATTAGGTTTTCTTCCAAGCCATAATTTCGTGTTTACTGTGATCACTCATCAAGAAGATATCTGCACAGATCTGTTTTCAAAGGACAAGACTTAACTTGCTTGGATTAGGAATAAAGGCTTTCACTGAAAGATTTGCACTGTTGATTTTGGGAGAAAATCCTCTCTTATTTGCTTTGTTTTAGGCAGAACACTATCATCTTCACGCTATACCCACCCTATGGGTCCAGCACTGCCATCACGCAGGTTCCACATCCATGCACGGCTGCTTTCAATGAACAAATCCAAATACCTCTTGTGCTCTAAATCCAGCAGCAAATCTGCTTGGCCTCTTTAGCACTCACCATCTTGAAGCTGAAGTATGCCATTTCCGCACCAATGGCATCTCTAAAACAGAACAGTAAAAATACTGTTTTTCAAACAGATTTCCCAAACACTCTGCCATTGGTCGGACAAACAAATAGTCAAAAATAAATGTCAAACTCCAAACATCTTTAGTTGAGTCAGTGTTGATGTGTTAGGCTGGTCGCGGTTACTCAAACAAGCAGAGCACATATGCAACCACAGTATGAATATTTATGACAGAAATCATGAATGACTTACAGTTTGTTCTGCATAAGATGGGTTGATGGAAGCTCATTTTCATCTGAGAAAAAGAAAGAAAGAATTGAATTGTGTAAAAAAAAAAAAAGTACTTGTGGTTATTGTGATTTTCCTTCACTTCTCCTAGTGACATTAAATCTCACACAGGGACTTTATATTTCACAAATGCAACTTTATATTCTTATTATAAACTTTAATTTACCCTGAAGCAGAAAAGGGCTTCATAGACAACATCCACAAAATAAAAAACTAAACTAAACTAAACTAAATAAAAACAAAACTGAACTAAAAACAAAGCAACAAAAAACAAAACAAAACAAAAATAATCTAAATCTAAACTAAACAAAATAAAAAACACAAAATACTAAAACTAAACAAAACAAAGCAAGAAAAATTGTAATTAAACAACAAATAAACAAAATAGGACAACAAACTACAAAAAAAAACTAAACTAAATAAACCATCAAAACTAAACAACAAAATCAAAAACAAAACAACAAAAACTAAACACAAAACAAACAACAAATAAATTAAATCTAAACTAAACTAAATAAAACAAACTAAACAAAAAACAAAAAACTAAACAAAACAAAAAGCAAACAAAAAACTAAATAAAAACCAGACACAAAACAAACAAAAACAACACACCAAACATTAAAACATAAAAAACTACACAACAAATAAACAAAAACTAAAAACTAAACAAAATAAACCATCAAAACTAAACAACAAAAAACAAAACAAAACAACAAAAACTAAACACAAAACAAACAACAAATCAATAAAATCTAAACTAAACTAAATAAAACAAATGAAACAAAACAAAAAACAAAACAAAAAGCAAACAAAAAACTAAATAAAAACCAGACACAAAACAACAAACAAAAACAACACACCAAACATTAAAACATAAAAAAATAAACAACAAAAACAAAAAAATAAATAAAAAAAATAAGACAAAATCTTTCTTTCATCCAAAAAGAAGAAAATTAATAGATTTGCACATTTGCACTTGCAGCCACCAATACATTCAGTGAAAAGTTTTATTTAAGAGAGCACATGGTATATCACATGTGGATCCGAGCTGTATTTGCATTACAACCTGTTATTGCAGCTGGTAAGGGGGGCGTGCCGTAATGAGACTGGGCATACAGATGTGCAAAGGGTTCCTCCGGGGGATTGAGGAGCAGTTCCCACAGCGCTGGGTGTGTGGAGCTACTGCTATAATACAACAACATGTGAGCACAGAGGAACCAGCCAAACCCATCTGGACGAGAGAGTCTCTCCCTGGTCCCCACCCTAAATGAGTCAGTCCATTTAAAAACACGTGGACGAGCAAAAAACAAACTACTTCATAGGGTCTACGCAACAGGATCACTCCATGTTTAAGGCAGGAGAAGTGAGGCCAAAGGCCAAAAATGGAAGATAATACTACAAAGGGAGGTGAATCAGCAGATTTAAGTAACTGCAGCACCTCTAATCTCATCCAGCGGTGCACAAGGGAACAGAGACATGGACTGAAATGAACCCAATACTGATTTGATAATGAATTTAAGACAATGGAGTGATGACTCAGTGAAAGGACAAGGGGAAAGGGACACTCAGATCAAGGAGATGAGGTAGAATGAGTAAGGGGAAAAACAGGTACAGACAAGTATAAGGAACAAGTCTGATTAAGTTTATCTTAACAATGCTACAAATTATACCAGTCAAATGTTTGAAATGGTTTTAAATTAATCAAAAACAAAACAGCAATAGTGTGAAATATTGTAATTTAAAATAATTGTTTTCTATTTTACTATATTTTAAAATGTAATGTATTCCTGTGATGCAAAGCTGAATTTTCAGCATCATTACTCCAGTCTTCAGTGTCACATGATCCTTCAGAAATCATTCGAATATGCTGATTTGCTGCTCAAGAAATATTTCCAATTATTATCAATGTTGAAAACAGTTTTTGGTGCTTAATATGATTGTGGAAACCATGATAGACTTGCATTCAAATGTTTGGGGTAAGAAGAATTTATTTTAAATATATATATTTAATCAAAAAATGTCACATTAATAGTGTCAGAATGCTACAAAAGATTTAATTTCAAAGAAATGTTCTGTTGATTTTCTATTTATTAAAGAATTCCAAAAATGTGTCTCGGTTTCTACAAACATATTAAACAGCACATCTGTTGCTAATAATAAGAACCATTGTTAATAACTGAGCACCAATAATAATTGAGCATCAAATCAGTATATTAGACAGATTTTTCTGAAGGATCATGTGACACTGAAGAAAATCAGCTTTGCCATAACAGGAATAAATAATTTTTTTATTATTATTATTATTATTATTATTAATTATTATTACAGTGTTGTTATTATTATTTTTTTAAGTTGCCCGTCACTGCCAACATTTTTGATAGAAAAATCTGAATATTTTATTGTATTTATATGTGGTTCTTCAGCGGTTCTTCAGAGGTGCTATATAGCACCTTAGTCAAAGAACCGGTGAAGAACCTCTGAAGAACCACTGAAGAACCACTGAAGCACCAAAATTGGTGCTATATAGCACTAAAAAAGGTTCCCATATGATTACGAGCCAAGAACCATTTTTGGTGCCATATTGAACCTTTTTTTTTTTAGAGTGTAGTATTTAAAGGGGCACTTCAGCACAGGGAAGATGAATGTGTTTTTAAACTGTGTCATTTATGTAGTAGAAATGTGAAATTATTTTTGAATTTGGTGCCTTCTAGACTGAGAAAAGACAGAAAATGTATTTTTGTCTCATGTGGATGAAAGACAACAACTCCCAGAATGCATTTGCTTCGCTGCCCTACGAGGCCACTCCCAACACCGCCCCCAGCGTCATTTTGATCTTCATAATAATACAATAATTTTGTTCAGTTAGAGAATAAACACTACAATTAAAAACTGAACAATAAAGTGTGAGTGAGCCGAACGAAAGTCACAGGACAAACACAGCAGGAGTCAGACCTCATTCATCACGAGAGCGAAGAGCTGAAGTAAGCGCGGCAGTCATTCTCGGCCTGTGTCCAGTCTGGCATGTTTTATGAATGCATATGGAAGCTAAACTTTCATAGGAATTCATTGAAAAGTTTAAATGCCATTATGAATGCCAGAGGCAGAGCCGAGCGCATTTACATTCTGTGCGTGAGATCTCTTCCCTGTGGGTGGGTTGAAAACATGTGGAACAGCTCCTTCTACTGGCTGTAGTTTTTAGCCTCCAGCCAAAAAATCCTCAGATGACGCAAAATGACGATATTTGCGTCATCGGAGGAATTTTTCCAGAAATAAAATGCATAATTCTCTCATCTCAGGGGGATATGAGGGGGGAAAGTACCATAATTCAAATATACTACGGGGTTTCTACTGATACAAAGCTTAATGCTAAATCACTGAAGTTACCCTTTAAGCACACACCTCAACTCAGTTAGGCCCTGTCCCTAAACCCTGCACCCTAAACCCTTGCGGTCTTCCTACGAGTCCGCACTTTTATGATGTAACGCCGCTTTGACTGTCAGGAAGAAGTCCACTGCGGAATTTATAACTTTGATACGATAACAAAAGTATCGATATTTGATACCATTTTTGATACCACGGGGGGGAACCCTGCATATACTGTCAAATAGATATTTTTTATATAATTGCTTTTTTTGTCCGTCTATTCAAAGTCTAGGCAATTAAATATTTCTTCTGAAGAGATCACGTTATATGATAAAGCTTTTAAGGTTTTTCTCATATATAAACGTTGATCAATTACCATTACAATTATCTCACAAATATTTGCTAAATAATTGTGTTGCAATAGCTTACATACAGCACAAGAAAGCTTGATTTCAAATGGGAAATTGAATTTAAAAAGACAAGTCAACAGTAATAAAATAAGAACAAATAAACAAATTACAAACAATAGCACAAATAAATACAATAGAATAAAGATACAAATGAAATAGACTGCTTTATTTTTTCAGGTAGGCCAAGGTCTACCAGTATTCAGGTAAGAAACTGAATAAAAAGTAAGCAAATTTAAAATAACATTGGATAATCTTCATTGTAAAAAATTAAATACAGATGAATCCATTAGAGTAACACAAGTTAATCGGTCAGGAGCAGTAAGTGATCTTTTGTCTTTTTGTAGTTTGAATAACAAATAACTGCTGTCCCTTTAAGAACTGACGCATGCGTGGAATCGAAATACTGTTCCTGTTACACATTCTTCTGAACTGTTTAAGACTGTGTTTACGTTAATACACACCAAGATGGGCATTGAGAAATGTTTTAGTGTATTTGACCATTAATAAGCTGGGAAAAGGAGCTAATTTTTTGCACTTGTATGTCAGAGGCGGCTTTATTAAGGTATGTGTGTGTGCGCTTCAGATGCGAGCACGAAATCTGCGGGAATGAGTAGAATTATGTGCAATCCCGCGCAAAATTCAGACTGTCACACCAACACTAACGCGCTGTCATAATGAAAAGTCCAGCAGAGGGTTAACCGGACTGAATGAGAGGAGGCGGATGCGAGACAACTCGGTGTCGGTCGGAGAGGAGAGCGCAGCTGGTATCCATACAGTAGAAAAGGAGTATCGTATCGTTTCAGATATTTCAGTATCGATACACATCGAAATATCAATATTTTTGACAACACTACCCTATATGAGTCAACGGCAATGTTTCAAAGAGGCAGTCCATTTAAAAACACGTTAAAGAATAAAACACAAACTACTTCACGCAACAGGATCGGGAGTGAGGCCAAAGGCCAATAATGGAAGATAATACTACAAAGAGAGGTTTCAGGCTTCCTACGAGTCCGCACTTTCATGATGCAACGCCGCTTTGACTGTCGGGAAGAAGTCCGCTGCGGAACCAGTGCGGGCTCGGCAGAAGTGTACATCGAAGGCGCATATCGACCGCAAAGGGGGTGTCAATAAATCACCCTTGCACTGCATTCTCTCTGTCTCCGAGTGTGCTTCCGTAACAGCAACAGAGCCACTGCTTAAAAAAAGAAGGAAAAAAAGTTGTATTCTAGCTTCATGCACTCTTTTTAAAATGTTTTTATTAACACTTGAATGTGTGTATGTTTCATAAAAAAGCTAAATAAATTTTTTAAAAAAGGTGAGGAAAGCACTGCTTTTATCACTTGTTTCTGCTCCTTTTCCCAGTGTTTTGATCGGGAGATTGTGCACTCTTTCAGAAGATGTGTAATAGCGCACCCTACCGTATAACAGTGGAAACACGGAAAGCCGGAAAATGTTGTCAATGGCAGGGAAAGAGTTAAAACAGAAAAAGAATTATATGTCATATTTGACAAATATTACTGTATTTTGGATCAAATAAATGTAGCGTGGTGAGCATAAGATTCTTCTTTCAAAAACAATCAAATTCTTACCAACCCCAAACTTTTGAACAGTACTAAATGTAGAACATTATAAAAGATTAAAAAAAGCTGTAAACAGTATTGTAAGCAGTATTAAGAAAATAAATCATATTGTAATAATTAAGTGTTACCAACGTCCCGATATTATTGTATATAAAACAGATCCATTTCAGTTAAGTTTAAGCTGTCATATCTGCATATCGATATCAATCAGGTGTCATTAGTACCTTGAGAAAGGGAGAAAAGACAAGATGACTAACTGATCACGCTTTGATGACACCACACCAAGCATTACGCTGAGAATTTACACTGACATGCCCATACAATGATTAACTCTGCCTTTAAGGCCTGGCACAAATCTTGTCATCTCAGTATTCAGGTGTGCGACCCTGCCGGATCACAGTTACATTTACAGTGTATCTCTAAATACAGACCAGGCTGTTTTTAAACTGAAATACTGGACCCTATTTGATGTTCTCATACCTTACTGCCTTTATTCAGAAGCATGCAACAGGTGTGAAGACTTGAATTTGACATTCAAAGCTTTCCTGCCACGTTTCACTTCGTTTACCAGAAAAGGTATCAGGTCAAGTCAGATTACAATCAAAGTGCATGAATGACGAGGGCAAACTTGCGACAATGGCCCACAGACCAAGACGTGAAACCCAATAACCAAGTTCAAGCTGCGATTAGATTTCAGAGAGCTTCGTTCCCCCCAGATTCATCAAAAGGGTCTGAGGGAACTTCCTTTCATCATCAAAGACATTTTCAAGAGAATAACACTTAGTCATGAACAAGTGGGCTAATGTCAGTATTGGGTTACTTCAATGCTTTTGTGTTAAATGAGTTACCCTCATCGGTGGAGTGGAAAACAACCTTCACACTTCGATGTTCATTAGACTTATTTTAGTTTTGGTAGAACACCTTTTCTTGCAGCATGAACTAGTATTAACATTATTAAGATGATCATAAGAAGTTTAAAATGTATAAAGGGCTCATCATTTATCTATACACTGCAAGCTACAGTATTTCTTTTCTACTTTGATTTTTTTCTGCTGTGTTACCCGAATATTACCCACAATACACACCATATACTGCAAAAGTCTTGGCTGTCAAATTTCTTTCAAACATTACAAAAAAATGGTGAGTTGGAGTCTAAAATAACGAAAGGGGGCGTAATGCTAAGTATACCAAGCTAGAAAAGCATTTGTGGCTCATTCAGGTATGTTTCGGACCGTTCAAATCGGTCGCTACTACAACTATTAGACTAAAGGCTACTTAGCAAAATATATGGCAGAGCATTGAATAATATCCACACATAAAACACTAGGCTAAAATAGGCTAGGCTAAAATATTCCAAAATTGGACACATCAATTTCCATTAAATAAACACATTTTAGACCACTGGATATAAATATGTCTAGATAGACCATTTCACCAGTTTTAAGGTCCTTGCCCACTGAGTATGAGTATGCGTTTTTTCATATTCGTCATCCTAAAAATTAGTCACGCACAGAAACCTTGCACGCTGAGTCCATGCGAATAAAGCCGGGTGCACACTGTGCGATTTATAATAGTCCTTCACGATTGTTGTTTGTAAGACTGTACGTACATGATCCCCGCTGTAAGCCATGTCACACTGTAAGATCTAAGTTGTCATTAATGTCAGACTGTACGATAGTCAAGGCGCGCTAAAAATGGACGCACGCAAAAAAAACTTGTCCGAAGTTTTATATCATCAATCAATGACGCATTCGGTGACAGTGAGCTGCATTACACGCGGGATTGAAATGGTGGCAACAAAGAAATCTCATGCGCTTATTTTGGTCATAGTTTGTCTTGAAATTCGTCTGAGGTCAAATTTGATCGCAGCGGTCATTAATCGGCTGCCGGTGAACATGTCAAACTAACGATCAAAGACATCAGATTTTAGCCTAGGATCAGAGGAATCTTTTAGGATTTGCAAAATGTGTCTCAGACGGCCAAAGCGTGGCCAAAATCGCAGTGTGCACCCGGCTTTAATTAATCCGTTGCGGAAAAATTCGCAAAACAATACAAAATGGAGTCTCTAAGCAGTGAGATTGATTTTGTTGTTCTCTCTATTCTTAAAAAGAGGAAATATTGGGTCCATCCAATCCTGAGATTGTGTAGAGAGGAATGAGAGTTCCACCTCCTTATCAAGGAGCTTTGGGATTATCTTGATTGATTCAAAGTTTACTTTAGGATGTCTGTGGCTCAGTTTGATGCTTTGCTAGCGATACTGGAGCTACATATTAAAAACGTTGTTTGTCATACAGTGCTTTGTGCTGCAAGACGAAGTGGATCAACTTGCCAGACGCCATTCTGGATTTGGCGTTCGCTTGTACAAATTGTTCTGAATTGTCAAAACACCTCTCAAAATGCTTGCTACGGATGCGGAAAGAAATGATGGGACAAAAGTTTCGGAGGTTGACACAACGTGAGGTTATGATGTGTGAAAATTTTAGACGAGAATTTCGAACTCTGTGCAAGGAACTTTACCATGAATACACACAAGTGATACCAAAAGTAATTAATTGTCTCTGCTTTACAATAAAACACACACTCATTGTGAACACTTAACTAACGCACACTCATTGCGACCCGTTTAACGGATGAGTAAATGCAAGACACGGATACAAGACAAACAAGAGCCAGTGTTTGAAGTCATTGAAGTCACTCAAGTCATTTAACTTCACAGACAAGGCTTAGGTCTAGTCCCAGGCCCTGTTTACACCTGGTATTAAGATGCTTTCTGATCAATGGAATCACTAGTGGACGACACTAAATACAGGTGTAAACGGGGTCAAAGGCGTTTTGAGCTTGTCCACTTTCAACCTCTTCTAGAGGATGTCAAAAACACATCCGGATTGCTTTCATAGGCCCAATTTACACTGCATGGTTCAAGTGACCCAATTCCGATTTTTCCCTCTCTTGTGGCACAGATCTAGCCTAGAAATCTAGAGGCACCCTAGTGGCAGCAAATCTAATTTTTAGTAGTCTAGGGTAGCCAGGGTAGTCTAGCAACTCTCCATTGGCTTGTGAGCTGGAAAAACCAAACTCAGGTCAGGCCAATCACATCGTGTATAGAGTCGGTGGGCGGGCTTAACCATGACGGCAGAATTGCCGCGGTTCCACGTGCTACTCGTAAACAAAGAAGCTGGCGAACAGCGGCCTTTCAAATCGGCTTTGGCCGCGACTCTGGAAGACTTGGAGTTAAGCTTTTCTTAGAGAAAAGAACAAAGAACAGCACTGAAGTCATTCTAAAGAAAGGAAGATGTATTCTGAGATTTGCCGACCGGATACGGTAAAAGTTTAATCTATCAACTAGCTCCGCTTCACCTACTTCGTTACTCTGGTTGGTTGTAGCGCTATCCTATTGCGTGCAGAGGGACTTTGAAAGACAACCGTTTATCCCGCCCCTCGGATTGAGCAATGCCAATGGTGAGTACCCAGACCCAACATCTAGATGTGGGTCTGGCTTGTCAGGCTAGCACAGATTAGATATGACATGTGACCGTGTAAGCAGGAAAAAAAAATAAATTAAAAAATAAATCCGATATGATTCGGATACATGCATTTGCGTCTGCCATGTAAGCGGTCAAATCAGATATTCCCCAGTAAATGCGAGTCATACGTCATTGAAAAAGGGAGTGTGGAAAGTGTGGAAAGCAAAACATTGAATAATCATTTCGTTTGCATCCATTGCGTCATATTGCGCCGTTTTACTTTCTTTTCCGGGTCAGAACGTCTTGGACTGTTTCGCCAGTGTATAGTAGGGGTGTAACGGTACACGTATTCGTACCGAACCGTTGCGTATACAGGGCTTTCGGTTCGGTGCGCGAATGCAATCTTTAACAGTTAAAAGTCGGCTTGTTTTAAGCGCGAAACACACTTCAGTCCTAGTTCCCACACGAATATATTAAGTATTCAGTCCATTTTATCACGAAATTCAAACGATAAATGCCGTTTTGACGCTATATAATGTGACGACTGATCACTGTAGACACGTCAGCTCAGGCGGCCGCGGCGCGCGCGTGTGAACGCGATCATCTCTTCTTAAAGAATAAACATGAATTAATATCTTAAGGTATGTTGAGGATACATTAACACTGAAACGTATATGTGGTGTAATCGCTCAGTCAGTGTTTCAACCACGGAAAGACGTCAATATTAAAACAGCTTGTAAACAATGTCATGTTGCATCACATTTACCTCAGGCAGTCATTCAGTGTCCACGGCTGTTAGTGCACTGGAGAAATCAACTATTTTGCTAAATATATGCACTATATTAGCCTATATATTCATTATATTCTACTTAACCTGTTAGTGATGTCTTGATTATTTCATGTATGTTTAAATAAACCTGTCATGAAAATGACAGACACTGTGTATAAATGATTATATTTCAACAACGAATTGGAGAAAAAACATAATTTTAGAAATTAGATTTAGAAATTAATGCAACAGCCTTATGTGAAGCTTAGGAGTGTTGATTATTATACCTAAAAATAAATAGCAACTGAATTTAGGCTAATAGTTTTGGCTCTGTTGTTAACCTTTAATATTAATGTGCAAGCAAGGTCTCCCTTTATAGTTTACACAGTAATATCTTCAATAAACTTTTAGTTATAATTTAATTAATTTAAGGACAGACACTTTTTTTTCAGTAAACCACTGTTTAATAAAAATAAGTAAAAAGCAATTTTGTAAAACTGCTGTACCGAACCCGTACCGAACCGTGAATTTCCCAACCGAGGTACATACCGAACCGTCAGTTTTGTGTACTGTTTACACCCCTAGTGTATAGTGTAAATGCAAATATCGGATACGGGCCGCTTTTAAATATGATGTAAGCGGGTCATCAAAAAAATCGGATATAGTCACCAAATCGGAATTGTGCATCAAGACCTGCAGTGTAAATGCGGCCATAGTGTAAACGCTCATGTGGTCGAATGTGAGCAGCCACAAAAGATCACCTGCTCTCCACCTACTGACCTAATGCATAAACAATTATGGGAAGCGTGCTAGCCAGACAGGATTTAAATGTTGGCTGAAGTCCCAAGTTTGGTTTGAAGATGAAAAATGTCCCATGCACAATGTTCTCTCACCATTCCTGATTTCTAACACACACTCACAGCGTTCAGCTGGTCTTGCGGCTGCCAGAGCAGAAACGAAAGCTGCTGCTCTCTGTATGTTTTTCCGTCGTCTCTGGGCACGTTTATATGTAAATTGCACAAGCTTATTTTGCCCATTACATCGAAAGATCTGGAAAAGCCCATACATTTACCCGCCCACACAAGCCCGTACATTGACCCTCCCCACACAAAAAAAACCAGGACAGAAGTGGTTGAAAGTGGACAAAAGAGACGGATGAAAACACCAGGTGTAAAAGAGAATGTGTCCCTCGTCTACTTGTGTTCAAGCTACCAAAACGAATCTTAATACCTGGTGTAAACAGGGCCTTTGTTGGTTCAACAGATCCACATGGTCATGCCTTCATGTTCTCAAAATACCCCGGTAACTAACGTTTAACTGGATCATTGGTTTCCGCTGGTGAGTCCCCAAGCAACCCTCTTGAAATGACAGTGCTGGAAAAAGAAAGGTTTTCTCACCCTCTCAGCCTGTGGACAAAGATCAATGGCGCCCACAATAAAGCAAAGGCCAAAGTAAGTGACTTTTGGGCCATTGGGTCATTCAACTAATCAAAGAGGGCTTTTTCCACACATCATAGTGAGTCAGTCTGGTTAACTAACAGGATGTGATGCAGAGGACAGTGTTTCTTTGTCCCTATGTGTGGACAGAGGCACTGAGACCGTATATAGGGTGGTGTTTACGTAAACTCACAAACCGAAAAAAGAAGAGATTCGATCAGCCTACGCAAGGCTCGAGTCTAAACATTTCTACACACTTTTCCAGAAAGCCCCACCCTAGAGAAAACATTCATAATATAAAGCATATGAATTCAATCACAACAGTGGCTTAACGAGTTCTCTAGGCCTCTGACTCACTGAAAATAACGGGGCCTGTTTATGTCGAACAAAGGCTTCAGTTAACACAGTCCTACAGGTTTTTTTCTTAGCAATCTATTGCCTCATTGTCACGCAAACCCTCAGAACAGGATTAAAGGCAAGTCTATACCTGAACGCTGGTTCAATTCTATGAACTTGAGCAATCTTGCCCTCTTCATTGGAAGTGTGTGAGCATTTCCATGTCACTGATGCACAGCACCTGTCTTTCTGTGAATGATTAGCAATGGCCCACTCATGCATTCACTCCAAAATGAAAACAATCTTCTATTTTCCCAATGATATGCATCTCAGGATTGATCTAAACTTTCCTTATCTGATATGATATTATTATGCTAAGTTGCTGACCTAAAGTAAGAACATAAGACTGGAGTAAGCATTGTAAAATCATGTAAAATTGCATTGAGACGACTCAAGCACAAAAACCGCTCAAACCTGATATTCAGCCAATCGTTTCCCATAGATTTCTACAAACGACCCGTAAAAACACCACTCAAAATAATGAAGTGATTCTTGTTTTCATTTTAAGGCATGTCATTTGTCTTTTCTAGGTATATAGTATCATGATGACAAGGCCTATTTTAGGTCACTTTTTATGTTACATAAGTTTAACCCACTATTTACTAAATTGTAATAACTTTCCATTAGACCTATATTTTTTGATTGCAACATTTGATTATCCATCAAGTTATTTTGCCATATATTGATTTGTTTTATATTTTGTGCTTAATTTTATTTCAAGGTGCATTTCATTTTGTATTTCATGATGTTTTTACAATTTTAGGGTGGATTCCAGCTGGTATTTCACATTATTTTTCATGTTGCATAAATAAAATGAATGTTTATCTAGTCTGTAGATAAAATCACTACATAGAAAACAGTTATGCTGCGGAAACTTGTTGTGGAAACTGAAATTTTTTTTCTGATTAGAACATTTAAAAGAAATTAAAAAGCATTTATTTGAAATAGAAATATTTTGTAATGCATTTACTCTCACTGTTATGCATCCTTGATAAATAAAAGTATGAATTTCTTTTTAAAAAAATCCATAATGCCCACAAACTTTTGAAAAGTAGTGTATTAAAATAGAAAACAATTATTTTAAATTGCAATAATATTTTACAATATGACTTTATTATATTAGTTTTTAACAGTGTTTCTAAATAAATAATTGCCACCTTAGTGAAGACAAGAAAATCTTGCTGATCCTAAACCTTTGATTGGGTTTGTGTGTGTGTGTGTGTGTTTGTGTGTGGGCGTAATGACTTGTATACTGTACAAACAGTATCGCCCTATACTAACCCTACCCCCTAAACCTACACATGACACAAAACGTTTTTTTTTTATTTAAAAAACAATAACAGTTTCGTGTTTAAGCCATTTAGTTTATGAGGACACAGGAAGAATCCTTATAAACCATTTTTATGTTGTAATACACATAATGTCATTATACACATTTGTGTCCTCATAAACCACATATTTTCCTCTACATACATACACACTTAAACATCTATCTTTGTGAGGACATTCATTGACACAATGCAATCTCTAGCTCCTAAAGGCCCGTTCACACCAAGAACAATAACTATAACGATAACTATATTAGCGTCCACACCAGCGGACGATATCGTTCTGTTTATTCTAAGCGTGTGCTTGTCTGCTGCTTTAAATGCTCAAGCTCATTCCAGCAGGATGGATTCTGATTGGCTGTCAATGTTTTTATCGTTCATCAGCTAGATAAAATCGTTCTGAAAATGTTTCCATCAATATTGTTTTTCTATATCGTTATAGCTGTGGTGTGAACTCTGCTATTCTTTAATATTAAGAATGATTTTTAGATCTATCTTTATCGTTATCTTTATCTTTATAGTTATTGTCCTTGGTGTGAACGGGCCTTAATCCTTACCCTACCCATCAAGTGCCTAACTCGAACCCTTACCCTAAACCTACTCATAACCTTATCCCTAAAACCCTCAAACAAGCCTTTAAAAGGGCTCTCAGAATGTGAGGACTGGCCAAAATGTCTTCATTTTACTCCATTCATTTGTCCTTACTCCGAGAGGTCTAAAACTCAAACCGGTCCTCACAAACATAGTTGTACAAGTACACACACACACACACACTTTAATGTTAACTAATCAGATTATATTAACACTTTGGACGAATATCTGGTACCAACCTCTAGGACATTTCAGTGCACTTGTAAAGGCTCTGTTGAAAGTTTTATTGAACCATTGGGAAACACTGATCCACAATTGCTGTAAGAAACCTAAAGCCTATTATTTGGGTTAAGCAATATTTGTACACAGATTAGTAAGGATCACTTGCATCTAATCTTCACTCCAAACAATAAAACTGGTTCTGTTGCCACTGCTAGGGCAGTCCCTGAGCAAGGCTATAACCTACAGAAATATGCAGTTTTGTTTATGGGTGGAAATGTTAGAAGGCACAGTAAATGGCTGCGCCTCAGCAACTTGTATTTCTCTAATTATGGAGGGAAAAATGTACAACTCACAACCGCGACTGCACACAACAAAATATATAAGCTGTTTTCTAAGCTTTCTAACAGTCTAACAAAACACACAAAGTCATTTGTATGTATAATTTAATAAACAATTGAATGCCGCATTGAAGTTGAATTAGTAAATGGTAAAAAAATGGTTTTGCCTTAAAGGGGATGTCTAATTCTAGTTCATGCATTCTGACTTTTGTACACTGTTAAAGAGTTTGATTCTCATGCTAAGCATGGCCAAAAAAGCGAGTTGGATGTACGAGTTTGGTCAAACGAGTTTCTGTGCAAAATACACTACTTCAGGATTCTAATACGTTTCTGAAAGTTTTTTTTTTTTCAAGTATGGCCCTGTATGAGGTCATAAAGGGTGGAATTTCTTGTATGGGCACTTCTCTCGGATGAGCGTGTGCGCACATCAACCAGAGCGAGAGCTAGAGCAAGAGCATGCCCAAGAAAGTGCTTAATTTGGGTTACAGAATCCCGGTCATGAGTCGAAACAGTAAGTGAAAGTGCATCAAATATTTTAAAAACAGTTTTGTTTGCAATCCTCGCATAAGTGCATTATAATGTGAACAACACAAACTTATAGTGAATCAAAAGTTGTCATAATGCAATGTATTGTGTGTGTGTGTGTGTGTGTGTGCGCGTGCGTGCGTGCGCGCTCGTGACTCTTTAGCTCCGCCCACTGCACGCCTCCACGAGCTCAGCTGTTTTCAGAAAGAAACGGTACAGCGTATCTGTCCTTTATGAATCTGATAAAACTAAAGACTCTTCTAAGATGTGAAGGATGCTCTATAGGTACTCAAGATTAACATGAGATTAACACACAGTTTCTGCCATGTACCCTTTAAAATTTCCATAATCCACCATAATGTGCCATACCAATATATCGGCTAATGTCACCAAGCTGTGTTTTAAAACATTTTGCAGGTAGGCCAAACTTTAATGTAAAGCCAAATGTGCAACACATCAGCTGAAAATCTAACCCTCTGAATGACAGCACATTCAAATTGCTGAGCGGAGAATCAGGCGTACTGCCCTCCTACACTCTTCACGAACAGACTGGCTAGTACCAGCACACTGCATGAACAACATTCATCTCCGCTTCATGGCGGATCAGCTGCAGGGAGTGTAAAAATAGACACTTGCCGGTGCAGGTGGTCAAATCTCCCTTATACTGTGCATAAACACACATATGTGCAGAGAAGACTTTGAAAGCTTTTCCTCAGCACTTTGCTGGATTCTACACTCTGATTGGATGTGACAGCTGAGACAGGGTTATTATTTCCCATATTATCCCAGCGGTCACGTCGCTGAGTGAGGACTTTCACACCTCACCACCAATGCATGCGCACATAGAAGCCTTCAGCAAACCCGACTGATATGTTGTCACGACGAATTGCAGAACTTGTGCAATGGCAAGAAATCAATTAGGTGAATCCTTTCAGCAAGGTTAACCCGCAGAATGATCTTGTGTATCTGGGTGCAAAAAGAAAATGGCAATCAAACCAAGAAACTAACTAAATAAATAATATACACTAACAAAAAGCAGTAGTCAGTGTCTTATGTTTTGATATAATATTAAAATATTCATATTTGGACAAAATTTGAAAGGAAATTGGGCAGCAAAGTCATAAAACTAATACATAATAATAATCTTTTCCCATCAGCTTTGCAGTGTATGGATATATATATACACAGGTGCTGGTCAAATAATTAGAATATATCATCAAAAAGTTGATTTATTTCACTAATTCCATTCAAAAAGTCAAACTTGTATATTATATTCATTCATTACACACAGACTGATATATTTCAAATGTTTATTTCTTCTAATTTTAATGATTATAACTGATAACTAAGGAAAATCCCAAATTCAGTATCTCAGAAAATTAGAATATTGTGAAAAGGTTCAATACTGAAGACACCTGGTGCCACACTCTAATCAGCTAATTAACTCAAAATACCTACAAAGGCCTTTAAATGGTCTCTCAGGCCCTGTCCCAAATGGCACACTTCATGTGCACTTTCGGTCTTGTGGACTTACAATGGCTGCTGCCTGCGCATGTCCGTTAAGTCCACGAGATCGCAGGGTGTCCCATTTGTCATTTTAGGTCTCAGAAGGGTACTCGCGAGCGCCCCCTTTGAGGTCGATATGCGCCCTCGATGCGCACTTCTGCCGAGCCCACACTGGTGCAGGTTACGCAGCGGACTTCTTCCCGGCAGTGAAAGTGCGGACTCAGAGGAAGACCGTGAGGGTTTAGGGTGCCATTTGGGACAGGGCCTCAGTCTAGTTCCGTAGGCTACACAATCATGGGGAAGACTGCTGACTTGACAGTTGTCCAAAAGACGACCATTGACACCTTGCACAAGGAGGGCAAGACACAAAAGGTCATTGCAAAAGAGGCAGGCTGTTCACAGAGCTCTGTGTCCAAGCACATTAGTAGAGAGGTGAAGTGAAGGAAAAGATGTGGTAGAAAAAAAGTGTACAAGCAATAGGGATAACCGCACCCTGGAGAGGATTGGGATTTGGGATTTTCCTTAGTTGTCAGTTATAATCATCAAAATTAAAAGAAATAAACACTTGAAATATATCAGTCTGTGTGTAATTAATTAATATAATATACAAGTTTCACTTTTTGAATGGAATTAGAGAAATAAATCAACTTTTTGATGATATTCTAATTATATGACCAGCACCTGTATATATACAAAGATGCTTTACGTAAGCCGTCCGCCATATTGGAAAGTTCAAAGCCAGTCCTTGAACATTCAAGAGCAAGTTAACTTAGCGCCAGGGACCGTAGTTAGACGCATATATGGATATGAAATAGATTTCAGCAGGTGATTTTGAAGGCGTCAGCAAACACAAAATTAAAAAGTTACCATAGTAAAAGTAAAAACATTAAAAGTACCATAGTAAAAACATGTAATATTGAGTTAATACATATAAAAACACAAACCAACACATTTTCACCTGTGAATTTAAATTTAAATCTCGGTGGTTTCACCATAGTTTCATTCAGATGCATCATTAGCGGTCGTCTGCCATATTGGAATGGTCAAAGCCGGTTTGTGAACATTCGAGAGCAAGTTGAGTGTCTGCAACCGTAGTCAGACGCATGTATGAATATCTATATATGAAATTGATTTCACTTTAGCAGATGATTTTGCTAAACTGACAAGACGAAGGCGTAAGCTAACACAACATTAAAAAAGGTATACTATAGTAGAAGTGAAAACTTCTAGAAGTGTAAAACATTCTAACTTGTGAAAGGTTATCCCATTTCTTCTGGAATTTAAATCTTGGCAATGTTGTGGTATCGTATAATTCTTACTGTAAGTGACAACATACTGACCGTTGCAAGATGGCGGGCTTCACAAGCTTTTTACTGTTTCATTTGAGAAAAAGCGTCTGAAACTGAAATATCTTCATGACAAACTGTCAAAATAAAAAGTTCGGTTTTTACTTCAAAAGATTATGACAGAAATAATTCACTACTGTGTACTAAAATGTACTTCTCAAAGTAGTAATACTAATATTATTATTTCTGAGGAATATCATAGAACCAAGATTTTTTTTCATCCATGTTTTAAATGTATACAGTTCTGTTCTGCAGCATCTTATTTGATCAACATCTTAAGTTTTGTTGTAAATAAATTGTTATATTTTCATTTGATTACATTTCAAGGGCTTGTTTAAATTGTTAAAGTTAATACAAATTTGTATTAGATCATAAAACACAGAATCCCAGAAAAATAAAATAGAAAACACAGAATTTAGGGCAAAATAAAATGGATTTCATGAGGCCCTAAATTTTATTGTGAACAAACAAGTTTACATTGATTCTCAAGTTCTAACAAATATGATGTGGAAATATGATACAGAAAAACATATCATAATAATATGATATTTTTTTGATATACGCCCAGCCCTAACTGGCACACAAACAGTACTTATTACTGAATGTCAAAGACTGCCTCAAGGAGAAAGAAAAAAAACAACAACATTGATCAACTTTCAAAAACCAACTTGTCACTTCAGGGTTATTATAAAAGGGATGGGTATAAAATGTAATAATATTTAATATGTAATATGACCAAATATAATAATATACACTGCCCAGCCACAAAAAAAAGTCGCTGTTTGGATTTAAATAGTATATAACTGGATAATTATTGCAGTGATTATTATGTTTCTAGCATGTTGTGTGGCAACAGTTCTTCTAACCTTAATTCAGTAACCTACAGAGTGTGTAGCTTTTCATTTCATAAAAACCATGTAGGAAGACACATCATGGCCATATTCCAGGATGACGATGTCAAGATGCAGGAAAAAATGTGCCTCACACAACTCAGAGGATTCTTTCTGTCTGTAACGATTAGAGCCATGGTCACTGGAAAATAGAGGAGAGAATGTGTGGCCTGTAATTGACATTTCATGGGGCCACTTTCTTTGTGTATCCATTAAGGCATGTCCGGCAGTTAATGGAACCGAATTATTGTACAAACTTCTAGAACTCTGGCTGTGATGTTACTCTGCCTCACAACCCTTGGTGATCTTTCTAAAGAATGACTCATATGGGAAAAAGATAATAATACTAGAGAATATTAAATTGAACATTCTAGAATAAATACAAGTTTGGCAGTTTCTGCTGTCGATTATCACAGACAAAAGCTGTCGTCACAATACTTTATGCAAACAAAAAATTGCGAGAGCAAATGTGTTTGTTTAATAACGTAAAGTAACATCCAAAAAAAAAAAAAAAAAAAAAGCATTCAGGTAATTCAGAATTTCTTGACGATGCACCAATATTATAACTATGGCTGAAAAATAAGTTGATAGCTATTTTCATGTTTTGGTCTATAACCAATAATGTAAACCAATATATGTAAAAAAATATTTAAATGAATAAAATAAAAACTAAAATCAGTGGTTAGTATAAAAAAATTATATTGTTAATTCAGATTTTCTTGGTGATGCACCAATATTATAACTATGACCAAAACAATAAGATGATAATAATTTGTATGTTTTGGCCGATAACCGATGAATTGCAGTTCCCTTTCAAGGGAACTCGCGCTGTGTCACCGCTCTGGAAACGCCTCTGCGTGATTGCGTCGTGAAGCACGTATGTCATCAGTCCAATAGAGAGACGGAACGTCATAGGCGGGTGACGTCATAGACCCGGAAGCTATAAAGCACACCGGCAAACACACGCCGTTAGCTTCTTTTGCCTTCAACAAGCGCTCTGTGTAAAATCTGTCCAAAGTGTCTTTGTGTTGTGTCTGAATTCAGACTGTTTTGTTTCGTTTGCACTCTCACCACATTGATAAGAGAAAAAAAGTATGACGAGCGAACAGCGTTACAGACAGTGTGTTCCTCCCTGCTCACGCTACATCACGAGTGGGGATACACACTTGATGTGCGTTGTTTGTTTGGGAGAGCAGCACGCGCAGTCGGCACTCGAGGGTGCCGGCTGCGAGCATTGTGAGGCTCTGCCTCTTCGCGTGCTGCAATCCCGCCGGGCGCTCTTCGAGGAGGGGTTTGAGGTCCCGTCGCTTATACAAGCTGGCGCGCCTTATCCTCCTCTGGGCTCAGGGAAATTGCTGTCAGTCAGGGCTATGTTCATTCCTGGGCGGTTGAACGTGGAAGCAGATATCCTGTCGAGGCAGGGGCCAAGGCCCGGGGAGTGGGGACTCCACACCGATGTGGTGGAGCTCCTTTGGGAGAAGTTCGGCAGGGCCCAAGTGGACCTGTTCGCCACTCACGAGAACTCTCATTGTCGTCTGTGGTTCTCCCTGTCGCCTCCAGCTCCTCTCGGACTGGATGCGATGGTACAGGAGTGGCCGAGGCTGCCCCTGTACGCTTTCCCCCCGATCGCTCTGCTTCCGGGAGTTCTAGAGAGAGTGCGCCGGGACGGGGCCCGTCTCCTGCTAGTAGCCCCGTTCTGGCCGGGCCGGGTATGGTTCTCGGATCTGGTGTCTCTTCTCGACGGCTCTCCCCTGGAGATCCCGTTCAGGAGGGACCTTCTCTCTCAGGCGGGCGGAGTTTTTGTTCACCCCCGCCTGGAGTTGTGGAAACTGTGGGCTTGGCCTCTGAGGGGGCCCAACTCATATGTTCCGGTCTCTCAACTGAGGTTGTTGAGACCATTCTACACTCCAGAGCTCCTTCTACGAGGAAACTTTACTACCTAAAGTGGAGACTCTTCACCTTATGGTGTCGAGATCACCTGCGGGATCCAGTTAACTGCCCTGCGAGCGTGGTGCTGGAGTTCCTGCAGGAGAGATTCTCTGCTGGGTTAGCCCCCTCCACACTAAAGGTATATGTGGCGGCCATAGCTGCTTACCACACTCCTTTGAGTGGAGTTTCATTAGGGCGACACCCTCTAGTAACTCGTTTCCTCCGTGGAACCTTGAGGCTGAGACCTGTGACACGCACCAGGGTGCCGGCCTGGGACTTATCCATCGTCCTTCAAGGCCTTTCCAAGGCTCCCTTCGAGCCGCTCGAGGAAGTTTCTGAAAAATTTCTCACTTTCAAAACTATTTTTCTTCTTGCCATTTCTTCTCTTAAAAGAATTGGGGACTTGCAAGCCCTCTCTGTCGCACCCTCGTGCTTGGAGTTTGCCCCGGGTATGGCTAAGGCCTTTCTCTCTCCGAGGCCCGGGTATATTCCTAAGGTCCTCACTAATCCTGTGAGACCTATTGTGCTCCAGGCCTTCTGTCCTCCTCCCTTTGTGACGTCAGACCAGGAAAAGTTAAATCTGCTTTGTCCAGTTCGCGCTTTAGACGCCTATGTCCACAGAGCTGCCCTGTGGAGGAAAACTGATCAGTTATTTGTTTGCTACGGACCTCCATCCCGTGGGGGTCCGGTGTCAAAGCAGAGGATGAGCAAGTGGGTAGTCGAGGCTATCTCACTGGCTTATGTGGTGGCCGGACAGCCCTCTCCTTTGGCTGTTCGGTCCCACTCCACTAGGAGTATGGCTGCTTCTCAAGCTCTCTTGGCAGGGGCCTCCCTGCAGGAAGTGTGTGATGCGGCGGGGTGGTCCTCGCCGCATACCTTTGTCAGGTTCTATGAACTAGATGTTTCTGCTACTCCGGGGTCTCGGGTGCTCGCCTCGTAGCTGTCTCAGGCGGGCATCCAGACTCGCATGGGGACGTGGGTATTCTCGTTCCCAGAGCGGTGACGCAGCGCGAGTTCCCTTGAAAGGGAACGTCTTGGTTACGACTGTAACCTTAGTTCCCTGATAGGGAACGAGACGCTGCGTCACCCGGCCATACTCCTCGCATGCCCGCAAGCGCCTTGTTTCAGGCCTTCTTCAGAAGCTAACGGCGTGTGTTTGCCGGTGTGCTTTATAGCTTCCGGGTCTATGACGTCACCCGCCTATGACGTTCCGTCTCTCTATTGGACTGATGACATACGTGCTTCACGACGCAATCACGCAGAGGCGTTTCCAGAGCGGTGACGCAGCGTCTCGTTCCCTATCAGGGAACTAAGGTTACAGTAGTAACCGAGACGTTCTTAAAATTCTTTATTTTGTCAAAAATAAAACAATTTAAAATAATAAAAAATATAATCAATGGTCAGTATTAAAAAATTGCATTATTCATTCAGATTTTCTTGGTGATATTCCAATATTGAAAAATTATGACCGAAACATTAAGAGGATAATTATTTTTTTAATGTTTTGGCTGATAACCGATTAATTGCAGTTTATAAAAACCTTCTTTATTTTGTCAAAATAATTTTAAATAATACAATAACCAAAAAAATGTCATTGCTCATTCAGATTTTCTTGGTTATGCACCAATATTAAAATTATGAACGGAAAAAAAAGAGGATAAATATTTTTATGTTTTTGGCTGATTTTAAAGTTAGTTATTTTGCCAAAATAATTAAAAAGCACAACAAAAACTAAAATGAATGATCTGTAACATCATATTCTCGTGGTGATAAATCTAATTGTATTGCATCTAATCTAATTGTAAAAATATGGGATATGACCATGCACAATTAAATATCCAATATGGGTGATAATGATATAATTAATGTGTTACGCATAGATGCATCCCCGACAACTATGTATATCAAATCACATGATTTCATTATCTTCTAGTCTGCACTGTCTTATCCTTGCTTGTACTCTCAGTGGCATTTAATCAATATAATACTCCATGACGGAGCTTACATCTGTGTCCGCAGAGGCTTTGAGAGCTTCTTGGATGTCTCTGTAGCAGGCAGCCACGCCTGTCATCAAAGCAACAGCTGTCAATGAGCACAACTCACTTGAGGAACAAGAAGGAGCAAAGACACATGTCTGCCCGGCCGCCACACGTTCTCACGCTGTACCGTAGAGCTGCAGTGCACATTCCAGCCCCCTGCTGCGAGGCTCTGGTGAGGCTTAATTATGGAGCACCGGTGCCATTGCTTTTCACACACCAGACTGACTGTATTTCACATTGCACGTCACCAACTGGACCTGGAAAAAAAAACAGGCCTGAATATATCCCTGCTATAAATATAACCAAATTCTTTTAACACAGAACGCTTGAGGATCTTATTAGTTATGTTACAGTTGATAAGCCAAACACATTCTCTGGGATGTGATTTTTCATCTTGGATGCCGTTCATATTTAGTTGTCTTGTGTGTTAAAGGTCCTGTTCTTCGTGATCCCATTTTTCAAACTTTAGTTAGTGTGCAATGTTGCTGTTAGAGCATAAATAATACCTGTAAAATTATAAAGCTCAAAGTTCAATGCCAAGCGAGATATTTTATTTGACAGAAGTTCCCTTTCAAAGCCTACAGCGAACGGCCGGTTTGGACTACATCCTGGTACTTCCTGCTTTAATTACGTCAGTAGAGCAGTTTGTCGACTAAACTCTGCCCACAAGAATACGCGAAAAAGGGGGCGTGGTCTTGTTGCTCCCTCGTGGAGAAGAGGAAATGTTGCGTTCGGTTCGGTTCGGTTGCGTTTGACGCCATGTCGTTCAGACGCTGTTATTTTCATTCCGGAGTCAAATCACCTTTGTTTGGCCTTCAGGGGCTGTAGTTTGAGCGCGTTCATCTCCCCGTTATGGTAAGAGGCGTGACCTTTCCGGTAACGTGCGCTCTGCGTGCGCTAAGCTGCTGTCGAATCACAACACGGGAACCACTGGCACAATCAGAACTCGTTACGTATTTCTGAAGGAGGGACTTCATAGAACGAGGAAATTCTCAGGCCGTTTTGAGGACAGTGAAAACAGCGGTATACAGATAAGTAAATTGTGTGAAAAATACTGTGTTTTTTTACACATGAAACATGAACACATGTTATATTGCACACTGTAAACACAATCAAAGCTTCAAAAAAACACGAAAAACGGGACCTTTAAAATATGAAATTAATGAAACATTACATACATTTTATTTTTTTTTTGTAAATCCAGCACCAGCATTTTTGATAATTTTCACAAACCTACATGGCCCCCAGAATATTTTTGCATGAATATCTGAACATATATATATATATATATATATATATATTATATAGTGGTGGGCATAGATAATTTTTTTTAATCTAGATTAATCTCACTGTAATCTTGGAATTAATCTAGATTAATCTAGATTCAAATGGGTCATTTGAATTCTGCCGAAGGCATTCAGAATATGTGTACTCGTAAGTGATCGTTTGTCTTTTTGTTGTTTGAATAATAAATAACTTCTGTCCCTTTAAGACCTGACGCACGCATGGATCCCAAACACTGTTCCTGTGAGCTGGTTACGACTGTGTTTACGTTAAAACTCACCAAGATGGGCATTGAGACATTTTTTTGTGTATTTGACCATTAATAAGATGGAAAAAGGAGCTAATTTTTGCATTGTATGTCAGAGGCGGCTTTATTACGGTATGTGTGTGCGCTTCAGATGCGAGCGCAAAATCTGCAGGAAATAGTAGAATTAACGTTATGTGCAACCCCGCACGAAATTCAGACCGGTCACACCAATAACACACTGTCATGAGGGAAAATCCAGCAGAACACGCGTTCGCAATGTTAAGAGGATTAAACGGACTGAATGAGAGAAGGCGGTGCGTGTCAACTCGCTGACGGTCGGAAAGGAGAGCGCAGCTGATATCGATACTGTAGAAAATGAGTATTGTATCGTTTCAGATATCAGATATTTCAGTATCGATACATAGCGAAATATGGATATTTTTGACAACACTAGTAGGCATACACACAGGTTCGAAGACTCTTTCTCTCGCCCCTACAGTGCAATTGGGCTAGGTATACATCCGCGCTAAAATATCAAGGTGAAAGTCATCATAGCTTGCGTAGTATAGACCCAGCTCCCAACCCAACTTTGAGAATAGATTAACGGCGATATTTGTTTTATCGCCCGATAAGAGTCTCACGTTAACGCAGCACGTTAACTCCGATAATGGCCCACCACTAATATATATATATAAATCCTTATCTTGCGCAAAATAGGTAAGCTGACATTCAGTACATTCTATATCTTTTATTTAGAATACATACAAATATAATTTACAACTTTAAGTTTGTCAAGAGATTTATAGCACTGTTTTTAAAGAGTGCGCATGTGTATACGTGCTCTAGTACACAAGAACGAGCCTATGATTGAATCTGGAAATAAAGCAAAATTAGCAGTCCTTAGATTTAGTCCGCAGATGCCATGTTCATAATTTATAGCAAAAATCTAGCATTAATTCAACCTTAAACCGATTCATTAAAAGAAGTTATTACTCCACCACCTGCGTGACATCATTAACCAACGTGGTTGAACGATAAATTTGCAACAATATGGTTTCGGGAAACAGTTGTCAGTAGCTAGTTGATTTCTTCAACGATGAGTTACGTCATTGTACGGGAAACGCACCCCTGAAAAGTGAAACCAAAACATTTTGATCGCCCCCAGGTGGCTGGTCCCAGTATAGCTCATCAACCCCGCCCCTTCATGTATTCTAATGGGATGCGAGGCAAACTAAATAATCAAATTACACTTCAAATAATGGTTTTCAAAAAAATGGTTTCAGTCATTTTAGGTAGTTTTAAATGTTTGGCCAGAAAATTCTGTAAATGGCGAGGAAAGAGCTAAATATTGTGTGGGCAAAGTTTACTTAAAGTAATAAACACCTCTCATAAACAGGTTAGATTTGAAGTATCATTCATGTCATCGGTTGGTGCAGAGTGACTTAGGGCCCTGTTTTAACGATCTAAGCACATGGTCTGAAGCGCATGGCTTAGGTGCACTTAGGGCGTGTCCGAATACACTTTTGCTAGTTTAACGACGGAACAAACGGTCGGTGCGCCAGGTGCAAAAGGGTTGAACCTAGTCCCTTAATGAGTCATGGGTGTGTTTTGGGTGTAACGTGCAATAAACCAATCAGACAGTTGCGCTTGCACCATGGCGGATTTGCTATTTACATGGCGGAACGAAAAGACTGTGCTTCTCCAGAGAGGAATTTTTTATATTTAAAAATGTTTGTGTGCTGCTGCTGTGTGTGTAACAAACAGTGTGTACGTGCATTGTGCACAGGCCTATAGGCACACATTACTAAAGCGCCCTTTAATGTGGCGCTGGACGATAACTGCGTCGGGCTGAAACTAGCAAAAAAAACAACTGCGTCTGGCGTCGCATTGTGCTGGGTGTATTATAGGGCCCTTCGTTTTTTAAATAGTTTTAAATAATTTTTTTAATTAAATTTTATGAATTAAACAGCACATATGTGCTCCGTCACGGGAGCCAGTGAGACAAGTCGGCAGCACAACTTTCAAGCAAAATGAAAATGAACCGGGTTTTTTTTCAAAATTGGTGATTTTCGCTTTTTGTTGAGATCACGAAGAAGCCTCTCCGTGTTTGAGATAGCAGCATTGGTATATTTAAAAGCTTACATTTTGAGGTTGAAATCGGCTTGTTTTTCTGAGATTTTAGCATGAGTAGGGGCGTTTGTTTCTTTTGTTATTGCCCCCGCCCTCCAAGCGTGGCTAAGTGTTGCAAAGTCCACGTTTTTCCCGTGGAATTGGGCTACTTCAACACTGTTGCCGCGGGCTGTTTTTCATGTCCGCGGGTTGAAGCGACCCCAATTATGTGATATTTAGCCCCGGGAATGCGAATTTTACCGGAGAAGCCCCCCTGAAACGCTTGTTTTGGGCTAGTTTTGAGTAGCAATTGTGCGGGTTTTGTTGTGAAAACCTGGCAACCCTGGACGCACACAGATCTCTGCTGGCAGTGCCAAAGCAATAACGAGCAGCTGATACGAAGTGCAAACCTCCCAGATGATAGAAAGTCTGAAGCAGTAAAGAAGCAACAAGATCATCTTTCCCTTGTGCAGAAAGAGAGGGCTGTGTACAACGACGTGACTGAAAATAAACATACATACATACAGGTCCTTGAAAGTGCTTGAATTTATTTTGTGCAAGAAGTTTTCTGGAAGAAATTCCATATTATTCTCTCTGGTTCGGTAATGTGTTATTTTGCCAACACTTCGTGGACTATGCTTAATTTACGTTTGTTACTTGCATTTACGCGCTACGTTAAGTGTTTCCCGCGTGAGGTACTTTGTGTTGTACATTGCCATGATGTTCACGCGCGCACAAAACTACTACGGTACCTCAGCGTTTCACAGACACACCGTGAAATATTGTAAAATAGACTGGTTACATGAGCCTAAGCTCTTTTCAATAAAATCCATGCAAAAGTTAATATCAGATCATTTTAGAATACAGTATAGGATGTACCGAATTTTCTTCAGTTTTATGCAAAACAGAAATATGACAAATAGAATATCAGACCTCTGTCATATGGCCAAAAATAAATGCAAAAAAAAACCCTAAAAGAGTCTTTGTAGGCCTATTATACTATAAAAACACATAATTATAGTTGATTTAAGTTTATCATAGTTGATCATAACTAGAGATGAAATGGCATGAAAATTTCATTTCATGATTATAGTGACCAAAATGATCACGGTTATCACAGAATCCTGTTCAAAAAGTCCTAATGCTACACAATGAAATCAATTCACCAAGTTGTATGTAGAAAACCAGCAAATAACAAATAAAATTAGCATCAATATGTACTTTTTGTTTACATAAACATTAAAATAATAACATTAAAAATGATGGCTAGATTTTAAAGGAGTGTCTTGCAACATGTTATCTACGATGCACAAGTTCAAATAGAGTTATATAGTTTTATAAAAAGATAAAACTCACATATTTCAGCCTCTAAATCATTTTTCAAAAAAGATAGACATAGACATTTACAATGCACATTATCCTTTATTATTAATAGTATGCGGTCCGATTGCAACCATGCAGCTTTACAGGGGGTATGGCTTATCTAAATGAGATGTAAATGAGCCCTATTGTCACTCCCAGCAGGTGAGAACTACACAATCTTTAGAGCCTGTTTTCTTACTTTTAAGCTTTTTTGAGTGCCTACCTTCAAATGGTCACAGCTTCTCCAAATATTATCAGATTTCCATGTGTTGCACATCGTTGGAAAGTTTGGAGACTACACTTTCAGAATCTATGATTAACTCAAAATGCCGCAGAACCGACTTGTGTCCCTACTTTCCGTGATTGGTCACATATACATACATTAGAAAAAAAACTATTAAACATGAAAGTATTGTGCAATCATTTAAGACATTTCTCTTTATATAAAGCCCTTTTGGCATAAAGGGTTCTTTAAAATTAAGTCAAGATCACTAGGTTTCTATCTAGAAACCCATTGAACCTTTTTTTCTCCAAGTGTGATGTGGCATCAATGTTGCGTTGGTAGGCATAGGCTACGCCACAAACAACATTTGCAACATTTGCGATAACACAACACAACCTTGTTTCTGATGTCTGATGTGTTTATATTTTAAGTGGAGTGAGAAAGTGACATAAGAAAAAAACGATGCAAAATCCAAGCAGAGCAGTCAGACTGAAATGGATTTCAAACCACATATAAGTTTAACTTGAAACGGATTAGTAAACATTTGATTTTCTTTGCCGTTCACACTTGCTTAAATATGATCAGATTTAATTTCCAATCGGATATGCATGGATTTGGACTGAAAGTCTGAAAAAGGCTTTCAATAATAAGCTGCAATGCGAGACCATGTGCACTCTGACCTGTAAAAAATGTGTGACCAATAGGGGATCTACACATCACAGAACTTCAAAGCTGCATGGTTTGTATAGTAGATAATACATTTTAACATTATATATTATTAATTTATAATGAAAGCAAACACCTTGTTTTGTATATCTTTCTTTGTCCATCAGTCATGACAGTTAACTTACAGAAATCATTTACTTGACAAACTCTAATTTCACTATTAGTTGACTATGAATTCAATTTATATATACACATAAAAGCCTTTTTTCCCCCATGGAAATATTATCAGTAATAGGCTGAATTGAATGCATGGCTGTGACATGGTGAATGAATGTTTGTTCTGTGCAAGCTGCTTTCTCTCTCGGTCAGGTGATTTTTTTTAGAGATGGAATGGCCATTAGATTACCATGGAAACCTCCGCAGAGACTTGATGGCAAACATTTAAATGAACAGTCATCTGACTGGAGGCTTCTCTTAAGATACCTTTACACTTCAAAGACACTTATGTTTTTCATACTGTATTTAATGCTCTCTTTGGCATATTCAATCTTAAGACAATGGGCAAAAGATGTCCCGCAATTTTTCCATGCCATTAGTTTTTGAAATAGCATTTTAACAGATGCACATGTAATTTGATTTTGTTCATTTTAAATCAAAATTATGTTGCATTATACACACACATACACACACTGATGAGCTAAAACATTATGACCAGTCACAGATGAAGCGAATATCGTTGATCATCTCCTAACAAGGCCACATATTAATGTCTGGGTAGATTTAGATGGTTAACAAACAATCAGATCTCGTATTCAACGTGATGGATGCAAGAGAAATAAGCAGGAATAAAGATCAAAGTGACTGGCAGAGCGTCTCTGAAACAGCAAGGCTTGTTTGTTGCTCCCGGTCAGCGATGGTGAGTATTTACCAACAGTGGTCCGTGGACAGACAAGCTACAAACCAGCGACAAGGCGGCCAAAGCTCATCCCGTCTGGTCCAAGCCAAAAGAAGGTCTACTGTGGCACAAGTCATACATCATTTTAATGGTTATGGTAGTAATGTGTCACAACACACAGTCATCGCACTCTGTTGCATTTGGTTGCGTATCTGCAGACCACTCAGAGTGTCAATGATGACCCCTGTCCACTGTCGAAAGTGCCTAGAATGGGCACACGAGTGTTGAAAATGGGACTCATCGGACGGGCCAACCTTCTTCTACTACTCTAAGGTCCAGTTCCTTTTACATCACGTGGACGTGTGTGCCATTTACCAGGGGAAGTGATGCATTGTGGGACGACAACAAGCCGCTGAAGGGAGTGTGAAGCTCTGAGCAATGTTCTGCTGGGAAACCCCATCTGGCCATAAATTTGACACATGCCACCTACCTAAACATTGATGCAGACCAGGTACATCCCCCTTCATGACAATTGTGTTCCCTGGAGGAAGTGGCCTATTTCAGCAGGATAATGCACCCTGCTACACTGCACACATTGTTCAGGAATGGTTTGAGGATCATGATGAAGAATTCAAGGTGTTGTCCTTGCCTTCAAATTCCCCAGATCTCAATCCAATTAAGCATCTGTGGGATGTGCTGGACCAGCAAGTCCACTGTCTTCCATTCACTTTCATTCAGGAGACCAGAAACATATACCGATCAGCCATAACATTATTACAGGTGAAGTGAATAACACTGATTATCTCTTCATCACGGCACCTGTTAGTGGGTGAGATATATTAGGCAGCAAGTGAACATTTTGTCCTAAAAGTTGATGTGTTAGAAGCAAGAAAAATTGGCAAGCACAAGGATTTGAGCGAGTTTGACAAGGGCCAAATTGTGATGGCTAGACGACTGGGTCAGAGCATCTCCAAAACTGCAGCTCTTGTGGGGTGTGAACAGCAGTGAACCGGCGACAGGGTCATGGGCAGTCCAAGGCTCATTGATGCACGTGGGGAGCGAAGGCTGGCACGTGTGGCCCGATCAAACAGACGAGCTACTGGAGCTCAAATTGCTCAAGAAGTTAATGCTGGTTTTGATAGAAAAGTGTCAGAATACACAGTGCATCGCAGTTTGTTGTGTATGGGGCTATAAAGCCGCAAACCAGTCAGGGTGCCCATGCTGATCCCTGTCCACCGCCGAAAGCGCCAACAGTGGACACGTGAGCATCAGAACTGGACCACGGAGCAATAGAAGAAGGTGGCCTGATCTGATGAATTGCGTTTTCTTTTACATCACGTGGATGGTCGGGTGCTTGTTCGTCACATAGCACCAGGATGCACTATGGGAAGAAGACAAGCCGGTGAAGGCAGTGTGATACTTTGGGCAATGTCCTGCAGGTAAACCTTGGATACTGCCATCCATGTGGATGTTAATTTGATACATACCACCTGCCTAAGCATTGTTGCAGACCATGTACACCCTTTCATGGAAACGATATTCCCTGGTGGCTGTCGCCTCTTTCAGCAGGACATTGCGCCCTACTACAAAGCAAAAATGGTTCAGGAATGGTTTGAGGAGCACAACGAACAAGTTTAAGGTGTTGACTTGGACCCCAAAGTCCCCAGATCTCAATCCAATCGAGCATCTGTGGGATGTGCTGAACAAACAAGTCCGATCCATGGAGGTCCTACCTCGCAACTTACAGGAGTTTTAAAGGATCTGCTGCTAATATCTTGGTGCCAGATACCAAGGCACACCTTAAGGGATCTAGTGGAGTCCATGCCTCGACGGGTCAGGGCTGTTTTGGCAGCAAAAGGGGGACCAAGCAACACAATATTAGGAAGGTGGTCATAATGTTATGCCTGATCGCTGTAAGCTCATGTGAAGAAGTTTTGCATTTTGCTGCATTGCAAAGTTTGGTGAATCCTGACCAACGAACATGTCCCTCGAGTCTTTAAAAAAACAAGAAGTGCTGCAAAGTTGTAGCACTGACTCAGGTGCAATGTGATAATTTCACAGCAATCATGAACTTTGAGACAAATATTTGCCCTGTAGTTGACAGGGCCTCATCTAGCGTTCCTCACACATTGTAATCACCTCCTTTATCTGTGTAGAGCCAAGCCACAGCAAGCCCATAAATGACTTACAACACAATGATCTAATACCCCTCAGAACACAAGACAAGACTTGTAACTCGTAAAATCAGGCCATTTAAGAACACAAGAGCACATGGATACTATCTGGAATTACTGAAACATTCTGTTGTATTAACAGAATGTACTAACAGATGTGAAATGGAACACAGAGGCTATGTTGGAAGAGCAGCAATATTTTTTGTCTTGACATTGAACAGCCCAAAACACTACATTAAAATCAGCTAAAATTGCACTAAATAGCCTGCAAATTTGTCCTTTTTCAAATGAAGAAATTGCACTGCCTTATTTAATCTTGAACGTTTGGGGGACCAATGGAATAGACATTTCAATTTATAGGAATTAAAGAAAGGATTTAAAGGAATAAATACAAATAATAAAATAACTAGAATTAATTGCATTTGAACTATGCAAAGGTTTGCAGGTAACCCACAATGTGCATATGTTATCGTATGCCTAATATGCTGAAAACGCTACACAACTAACAGTAACAGATGTAAGTAATGTAAGAAACGACATAAACAGATTACAATATATGAATCATGTATATTATATATTTTCCATTTAAACTGATGAAATTTGACAAAAAGTTGAGTATGCATCACTGTATATTACAGTTGGTCAATTAACATTTCTATCATAAAACTATGAATATCTTACCTGCACTGTGGGGTTTCCCAAAGCCAACTATGGTTGCAAGTTCTGTCTTTACCAACACAATTCAACGGAACTTGCGGCCATAGTTGGCTCACGATGCTTTTGGGAAACTCACCCCTGAACAGTAAAGCCCACCTTTTTTGGTTGGCCATATCAAACATTGACAAGCGCTGTTTTTGTCTTGACTTGTCCCCCTCGATGTTTATGGTGGTTACATCCCTTATCCAAACATACAGAATATGGATAACTAAACAGTTCTAATCTGTCAGTACTTTAAGTTTACACACCCTTTAGACTTAAAAATAAAGGTTCCTTATCGGCATCTATGGTTCAAAAAAGAACTTTTAACATCCACAGAACCTTTCCATTCACAGAAGGTTCTTTAAATTATTAAAGTGTTCTTCACACTAAGAAAATAACTGTTCACTGAAAGGTTTTTTGGGGAACACAAAAAAGCCGCTCTTCCACCGTCAGACTGAACGGTTCTGATTGCGTAACCGTTCTATTCCCTGCCAATCCAGGCCAGCTAGTACGGTTCTGGTTCCATTTTCCACTATGGGGCTGATAACCGCCACCCTTTGGAATGTAATACAAAAGCATCAGTCGGAGATGTTAATATCGACCGCATTATGGAGGATGATCAGATATTTATTTTAATTGTATTACTAATTTGTGTTTTAGTCGCTCA
Source organism: Gobio gobio (assembly GCF_949357685.1). Classification (NCBI taxonomy): domain Eukaryota; kingdom Metazoa; phylum Chordata; class Actinopteri; order Cypriniformes; family Gobionidae; genus Gobio; species Gobio gobio. The sequence continues at coordinate 48,067,657 of NC_137115.1, forward strand.
AATAGAGCACTTAGCAAGCTACAGAGAAACTGGTAGCCACGCAACGGACAAGTGACCAATCCTGAGTGGCGACGTCACTTCACGGATTCTACCAGCACTAGAGCTGCAACTAACGATAATTTTTTCTGTCGACTAATCTAACGATTTTATTTTTCAATTAGTCGACTAATCTAACGATTATTTTTCCGGATTCATCTTATGATTCTTTTTTTACTGATTATTATATTTCAAAGAGGGTAGTGAATTTGTATATTATTTTAACATGAAATCAATGAATGATGACAATATTAATTGTATTTCAGGAAGGGTAGTGTACATAGTATGCCATTTTATAATGAAATATATGAACACAAGAAGCTTTTTAAACATAATGTATAATGATACTATTCATCATAAAATGTATACAGAGTAGGGCTAATTAGGAAAAGTTGGTTACTATAGTAGTTGAGTATGATTTACTTATTGATTTGTGTCAATAGTAAACGAAAATGCACTTGTATTTTTATGCAAAAGGTTCACATACAGGAGCTTTCAGATAGTGTTAATGTATAACTAGTCGTCTATTTTGAAGATATACATGTGCATAAACAACGACTAAAGCTGCCAGAAGTTTTTGCCCAAACTTCAAAGACATTTAAATGATTAAAGCTAGAGGCATATCTTAACGTTAATGTTACTTTAAAGGTCCCGTTTTTCCTGTTTTTTTGAAGCTTTGATTGTGTTTACAGTGTGCAATATAACATGTGTTCATGTTTCACGTGTAAAAAAAAACAGTATTTTTCACACAATTTACTTATCTGTATACTGCTGTTTTCACTGTCCTCAAAACGGCTTGAAAGATTTCCCTGTTCTATGAAGTCCCTCCTTCAGAAATATGTAACGAGTTCTGATTGTGCCAGCGGTTCCCGTGTTGTGATTCGACAGCAGCTTAGCGCACGTTGCCCGGAAAGGTCACGCCCCTTACCATAACGGGGAGATGCATGTGCTCAAACTACAGCCCCTGAAGGCCAAACAAAGGTGATTTGACTCCAGGAAGAAAATAACAGCGGACTGGACGACATGGCGACAAACGCAACACTTCCTCTTCTCCACGAGGGAGAGCAACAAGACCACGCCCCCTTTTTTGCGTATTCTTGTGGGCGGAGGTTAGTCAACAAACTGTTCTACTGACGTCATTAAAGCAGGATGTACAGGGATGTAGTCCAAACCGGCCGTTCGCTGTAGGCTTTGAAAGGGAACTTCTGTCAAATAAAATATCTCGCTTGGCATTGAACTTTGAGCTTTATATTTTTACAGGTATTATTTATGCTCTAACAGCAACATTACACACTAACTAAAGTTTGAAAAATGGGATCACGAAGATACATCATGTTATTATGCATATGTGTTTGGGACAGAGGGGAACCAGGTCGCATTTACAGCAGATATATGCAGCCCATAATAAATAAAAGCATGAGACGTACTGGGGTCGGAGAAGAACACCAGAAAATGTGACCGTCTGTTGCAATACACACGCCACGGTTCAGCTGCGCGAGACGAACACTGGCAGCAGGGTTGCCAGGTTTTCACAACAAAACCCACCTATTCTTTACTCAAAACTAGCCCAAAACAAGCCCAATTGCGTTTCGGGGAGGTTCTCCGGTAAACATCGCGTTCGGGGGGGTTAAATATGTGTTTTTTTCTGACTGGCAGTGTGAAAGCTCCCGCTCTCCACGCGCACAGCTTCTGCTCTGCCACCGCATGCAATGTGAAACCGGCGTTACAGAGCGAACAAAGCACAGTTTTATTCGGCTTCTGTTTAAAGTTCTCCCACACTTTTGAATGTTGCGGTCTGGCTTTATATGATAAATTATAATTTTCACTATGCCCAGGAGCAGAAGCCGCCATTATTCTAGATCTTCTGTTCTATTCTAGAACGTAAATAATGTGCCGCCAACGCGTCGACACATTTCACGCATGTCGACGTATTTTCTTAGTCGACGTCATCGCGTCGTTGCAGCCCTAACCAGCACGATTCAGCACGGTTAGCTAAGAGAATTCCAGGCCGAGAAAGGTTTGTAATCGGCTCAAGTTGAAACACAACTGGAACCATTCCTTACCATTCTAAGAACCGTTCGGCCCGACGGTGGAAAAAAAAGGTTCCATATGGCACTAAAAGTGGTTTTCTTCGTCGCAATCATAGAGGAACCACTTTTGGTGCTATATAGTACCATATCTTAACATGTTCTGTATATGGTAGCGGTGCTATATAGCACCTTAGTCAGTGAAGAACCGCTAGAACTACTGAAGCACCAAAAGTACCAAAGGTTCCCCTATGATTACGAGCCAAGAACCAATTTTAGTGCCATATAGAACCTTTTTTTTTTTTCGAGTGTACGGCCCCGATCACACAGCACGCGTTTTTGCAGCGAGAGGCGCCTTTTTTTAATAGATTTCTGATGGCAGAGAGCGTTATGCGTGCTGCTTATGCGCCCCGGGCGCCTCGCGTTTTAACCGCCTGCTGTGCCTCGCATTTTAGAAGGAGCGCTCTGAGCGCCTTAATTTGTAAAAAAAAAAAAAATCAACTCTGAGCGGGAAAGCGCCCGACGTCATCGCGTTTTTTTTTTCTATTGTCCAATCGAATGAATGGAGAGTTGGGTCTTCCGTTGTGGCATCCGTTACCTTGATTGGACTGACAGGACAGCTGAGTCGGGGGTTTCCTAGCAACATAACAAAAAAATGCAGCGCACTGCTATTTTCTAAATGAAAAAACGTCAATCAAAAGAGGCAGTGTGGTGCACCTCGCGTTTTCAAACCTGAAAAACACATTCCCTGTGATCGGGGCCTAATGATGCTTCTATGGCATCAGTGGCATCACTATTTTTTGAGTTTATGACAAACTTACTCAGAGTTGCAAACAAATCACATAACATAGAGGAAAACTTCCCAGAATTCAGTATCTAAAGAAAACCAGGAAGGCAGCATTAAAACTTTTTTTACAGGAACTTTTTTCCCCCCAGACCTGCTACTGTCTGCGTTTCCACTGCGGTCTAAAGGACCATGAAGATTAGGCAAATTAGTCCAGAGACTGCACGTGACTGTTCCTCCCAGTCAGCGACGTACAATAATAATTTTTGCGCGACACCGTCTGCAACAATAACAAGTATGGAGGAGATGCAAGCAGCACTACTTTTGCTAGTTATGTATTGGTTCACTAAAGAGGTAATTAACAAAACGGTGTAAAAGAGATGAGCACTGATACTAAAGTATATTCTGAAAACTCATAAAGCTAGATTTCAAATAAAAAAATATTTAATGTATGTTATCAGCTATTACGGACATTGACCGTGCGATTGCTGAGACAACACGCGCCATCAGACAGAAAGAGCAAGACTGATATTTACTGAACGCAGAACAAACCTCGCAAGACTTTTAAAAATGCCAGTTGAAATAAAATGCTGCGTTAGCTCAACCAATCAGCGCCCAAGTCCCACCCCCGAAAGTTCCTGAACTTTGAAAAAGTACTACCTCGTGAGCAGGGCCGTAAATATTTACCTGGAACTTAATTTAGACCCTGGTTCCTGCGGTCAGTTACCATGGTAACTTGCTCTGTGAACCTTTTCTTTGGTAAACCCAGTTTATTCGGTGTCCTCCCCCTTTTTAAAGCACAAGTGATGTTTAAATACTTAATTCATTCATTCACCCTGCAAGATGCTTTTCTTTCTTGAGTAGGCTATATATTTTTTTATTTCAAGAACAAATATCTAAAAAATCTAAATTAAATCTAAATCTAAAATCTAAATTAAGTGCATTTTACTTAAAACAAGTAAAATTATCTGTCAGTGGGATATGAAAAATAATCTTAATGCAAACAGAAACAAGATTATTTGCTTTACCCCACTGGCAGATGATTTGCAAAATGCACTTAAAGTATTTTTTCCCCCCAGGAAACAAGACTAAATACCTTATGTCATGTTTCTTATGTTGAAAGAATCTAGTTATAGAAACAAGAAGACAAAAATACTAAGTAGGAAAAGCATTCTTTGCAGTGCAGGTGCATTCATTCATTGTGCATGTAGGGTGCAGACACCCTCAAAGTGACAAAAATGGCACGTCCTTTTATACAGGATCCTGTAGATGAGGAGGCTGCATTAATAATTCGTAAGGAGTAACATCTATGTTGGGAGAGGATTTTTTTTATTCATTTATACATTTTTTGGCCATAACCACATGCATATTTATTTGAGTGGTACAATTTTTAAATGGTAGTTTTACATCAGGGATGCAGAGCACATTAGTAAGGCCGCTGTATGCAGAGCGGTAAGGAAAGTGTGCCTCGCTCTCACAATTTTTCGGAGAGTTGTTGTGTTGTTTCCTGGGCACAAACCCGTGAGGGCCATCAAAGAGGAGTTTCACAGGATTGCAGGTCAGTGGTGTAGAAATTGGTTTAAATGAGGCTAACATATGGAAAACGCTGCTGCACATTAGAAATAGACACTGAATGATATATATTAAATATATCAAGTATTTGTAAAGTCATGTAGCCTACACTTATGAACCTTTTATGCTTAAAACTTTACTTGATTGAATTATGTTTTTTATAATTTTTGCCTGTAGGATACCATGAAAATTATTGTATTATTGTACATTATTAAAATAAATATTTTTGACTGTGTAGCAGAAGAGTATGCAAGCTTTGGGACATACTACTTCGTCATCTATAACGGACTCTGTTGCTTAGTTACGTGCATCCCGTCACCGTTTAAACTGCCCTGTCAATCATCGTCACAGTTCAAATCCTCCACATTCAGTTTAATTTCCTACCGTATCGGAGAGAAATGTAGTAGCACGTTGATCTGCCATTCGTGGGTCTTTAATGCAGAGACTCTCATGTGTTTGCAGTTTAAATATAATGATGCATTTAAAAGTTAATGGCCAAACGTATCATTACAAAAGTTCACAATGCTGCTGCAGGTGAAATATAATGTTGATAATATTGAATAAATATCTTTTCGTCAGGTTAAATACTGATAATTGATCACTCAAACCCCTTTATCTAACCCTCTCTACTTAACCGTCGGACTCGCATAACCGTCATGTTTGTAGTTTTTCAATACTTTTTATCCGTGTTTGTAGTTCTAATCTGGAGATGGTGGTCCATTGGGTTAAACCACTGAACTGATATGCAGATGTCATCACACATCTTTCTCTCCATCTCTGCATCTCGTTTTCACTCTCTTGCTCTCTACCAAACAAACACACTTTGGGATATCCATTACAGCTGCCTGAAAATAGCAGTCCTTGTTGCATCACAGACAGTGCAGATGTATTCAACTTTCATGCTACTTTCTGAACAATTCCTTTTTTAGAGGTGAAACGAATTTCTGAACAAATGGGGTCACCAAAATTGCAAAAAAAAAAAAAAAAAAAGACAAGGTCAGACAAGACAAAATATACCAAAGAAAGAAAAGCATCTTGTGAACAGACGAGGCCCACAAGTGGATGATGCTAAATACAAGTGTAAACGGAGTCTAAAACACTTTGAGCTTGTCCACTTTCTACCACTTCCAGAGGTAGTCCAAAATGCATTCTACCGGATTGCTTTCATAGTGTAAATGCTCATCATGTGGTTGAATGTGTTCGAACAGCCACAAAAGACCCCTACTCTCCACCTACTGACCTAAGGTTGCTGGTTCGATCCCAGCGGTCACCACCAGTGTGTCCTTGAGCAAGGCACTTTACTCCCCATTGCTCCAGGGGGATTGTCCCTGTAATAAGTCACTGTAAGCGTCTGCCAAATGCATAGATGTAAAAGTAAAGGTAATCTAATCCTCATCCATCTCGCAATGGGTTGTGGGCAATATCAGCCGTTAGAGTGCGCATCGATCTGCACTTCGAATTCTGACCGGAAATAGTAGACCATCTGGGAATCTTTGGAATACTCTTTTCAACATACTACGATTTGTGACATAATAATTATATTTCGAATACTATTTAGTACAGATAGTATGCGAATTGGAACGCAGCGCACTTCCCACGCATGCTCCAAGTTTCCAGTGGTTTCGTGTGTACGCAGATATTTCTTGAAACAAGGGGAAAAAAGATTGGATAGGGAAAGCTCTTGCTTCGTGGATGTGGCCTCAGTCTAGTCTGAGTTGATTGAACTAATCCATTCAGCTGTTCTGAAACCCAAAACTCAGAGTTTCTCAGGGTAAGTCAACTCAGAGTTCCTAATGGAAACGGGCCCCTGGTGTTTTAATATGTCTCTTTTGTCCACTTTCAACCACTTCTGTCCTGATTTCTTTGAGGGGAGGGTCTATGGGCGGGTAAATGTATGTTTTTTTTTTTAGAGATGTTCCGATACTCTTTTTCCCTTCCTGATACCGATTCCGATACCTGGGCTCAGAGTATCGGCCGATACGGAGTACTGATCCGATACCTGGGTGTGTATCTGTTTATACAGCTGTTTCTACTAGTCCTGTATGAATTGCTAGAATTATTTTATGGTGTGCTTCAGACTTATCTCCGAATAAAATATGAACAAATACATACGGTGAACTACTGTATTTATTACAGTATTTTTATTATCTGACATGCATTTGACAGTAATATTATTTATTTTTCTAAAGCGAAAAAGAACTTCAAAAGCAGCCACAAATCTAACACCGTAAACTAAAAAAGATATCTTAGTTTTACAATATAACTGTATACAAAAAATTATATATTAATCAGAAAATAATCTCTTTACAACAAAACAAGTAAAAAAGAAGCAACCGTCAAGACATAATTATTATTATTAGTAGTAGAGATGTATTATTATTACTACATAGAGATGTAGCTAAATCTACTGTAGGCTACAAGAGTAGCTTAATATATTGTCAATTTATTCACATTAAACTGAACTTTTATTTTGACGGGTTGCCGTGAAGATCTTTGAATGTCTGTGTTCATGATATGACAGTTTTCTCAAATGAACGTCATGCGTGTGTGTGCGCGCGCCCGCGCATCTGCGCCCGTCATCCACAGAGACGTAGACGTAGATATTGCAGGAGTAATATTTAAATAGTATTTTGCAGTTTAATATTCACAGACACTAGTATATATTTGGCTACAGTCTGGAGACCTGCGCTTAGATACACATGGAAGCGACTGAACGCAGCTGCGGGTACCGAATATAGCCTACTTGGGAGTCTGTAACTCACTACCGGTACTACAGAAATGCTGGTATCATCACATTTTTTTAATTTCTGCCCCGACTTGATACTGAAGTGCTCGTACTTGTGACATCCCTAGTAGCCGTTTTACTGTCTGGTTGGTCCAGTCTGCTAAACACTGCACATACTGCTAACGCATTTTCATTTCTTCTTCGCTGCTCTAAACAGGGGTTGCTTGTGGCAACACAGCACAACCTCCTGTGTTTGCAATGCATTCTGAGCAGTGAAGAAGAATCGCGCAGTGGTTAGGCAAAGCGGTCATAACTAGATCTTGTTTAAGAAAATGGTATCGGATCGGTACATGGGTTCAAGTACTCGGCGATACCGATGCCAGAATTTGTTGTGGTATTGGTGATATTTCCGATACTAGTATCGGAACAACTCTAGTTTTTTTCAGATCTATTGATCTAATGGACAAAATAAGCTCACACAATCTACATATGAACATGACCGGAGACCTCGGAAAACATACAGAGAGCAGCAGCTTTCGTTTCTGTTCTGATAGACCATGCTGGACACTGTGTTAGAAATCAGGAATGGTGAGAGAACATTGTGCTTGGTACGTTTTTTGTCCTCCTTGGGTCTTCAGCTAACAGAGTTGAAATCTTGTCTGGCTACCCATAATGTTTACGCATTAGGTCAGTAGGTGGAGAGTAGGGGTCTTTTGTGGCTGTTTGAACACATTCAACCACATGATGAGCATTTACACTATGAAAGCAATCCGGTAGAATGCATTTTGGACTACCTCTGGAAGTGGTAGAAAGTGGACAAGCTCAAAGTGTTTTAGACCCCGTTTACACTTGTATTTAGCATCATCCACTTGTGATCTGATCGACCAAAATGCATATTGTGAACAGGGCCTTGTCTGTTCACAAGATGCTTTTCTTTCTTAGGTATATTTTATCTTGTCTAACGTTGTCTATAATATTTTTTTAAGCAATTTTGGTGACCCCATTGGTCCAGAAATTCGCTTCACCTCTAAAAAATGAATTTGGACTAATAGCATTCTTCAGAAAGAAGCATAAAAGTTGAATACATCTGCACTGTTTGTGATGCAACAAGGACTATGCTATTTTCAGGCAGCTGTAATGGATATCCCAAAGTGTGTTTGTTTGGTAGAGAGCAAGAGAGTGAAAACGAGATGCAGAGATGGAGAGAAAGAGGAAGAAAGGTAGATAGAGACAAATAGGCAGTGAAACACAGAGCTGTTTAGCTCAGCAGAGGAAGCAGCAGCCATCTGGGTGTACTGACACGCCTCCACTCTAACACAGAGGTGCAGGTAGTGCTGCGGCCTCTGAGGCCCCACTGTCTCCGGCACTCACTACAAAGACTGTTTTCACGATGCAGGCTGACACACCGGCCAGCTGGCCCACTGCAGAGTGACCTTTAATACACAGACAGGACATGCTCACAGCTGCAGGGAGAAGTCAAAGATGCCAAGCTTTAATTGGCAGAGCTTTGATTTAGTTGCCAGAACCCCATGATACTAAACTCTTTAACGAAACAAAACAGTTACTTCGTGGATCTTACAGAATATTGCCATGGTAAAACTTTCAGAAGAGATGGAAATGTTTAATTCATGACTAGCCATTTAGGAATATATTTAGTGAGTATATTGCCGTGTCCAAAAATGAAGCCAGCTGCCTCGCTGCCCAGCCTGTCAATGACTGAACAGGCAGTGTTTGTGTATGAGTTCCTCCAGCGAAACCGGTATCAAACAAGCACCATAACAACATATTGAAAGTAGAGATGCAGAGATTTTAAAATTTTGGCCAGATAAGCTGATCATTATTTTTATTAAACACATAGATCCTATTAATAAAAACACAGTTAAAAGATTAATAAAGAGGTCATATCATACTCTTCTACAAAGTCTTGATTTTGCCAGTAACACTTACGTTTAGTTTCATTCCTGTCTCTATGAAGCCCCTCCATCCGAAAAGTGCAATGTACTCCGAATTGTCGGCTGGACCAGTGTGTTGTGATTGGTCAACCACTTAAAGTATCCAGTGGCAGCTCATCAGGGGAGGCACAGCCTATCTAAAAATGTTGAGGTGAAAATGGGAGAAGGATGATTTAATGTTAATAAAATTCCTAGTTATTCATTTCTTGTCTCAGAATGTGTATTTCTTGTTTGTAATTTCAACACTGCAAGTGTAACCACCACACTCTTCTCTGAACAAGGCAAATCTGCCAAATATGGGAGGCAAATCCATAGCCCAAAAAAAGAGAAAAGCCTATCACCATCAAATACTTCACTTTCAGCGATTAGGAGCGTTAAGAAAATACATTAAATGATACACTATTGCCAAAAGTATTGGGACACCCCAACAAATCATTGGATTCAGGTGTTCCAATCACTTCCATGACCACAGGTGTATAAGCTCAAGAACAGTGTGTAAAGAGCTTCATGGAATGGGTTTCCATGGCCGAGCAGCTGCATCCAAGCCTTACATCACCAAGTGCAATGCAAAGCGTTGAATGCAGTGGTGTAAAGCACGCCGCCACTGGACTCTAGAGCATCCGATGGACGAGTCTGGGTTTGGCAGGAGAACGGTACTTGGACTGCATTGTGCCGAGTGTTAAGTTTGGTGGAGGGGGGGGGGGGGGGGGGATTATGGTGTGGGGTTGTTTTTCAGGGGTTGGGCTTGGCCCCTTAGTTCCAGTGAAAGGAACTCTTAATGCTTCAGCATACCAAGACATTTTGGATAATTTCATGCTCCCAACTTTGTGGGAACAGTTTGGGAATGGCCCCTTTCTGTTCCAACATGACTGCGTACCAGTGCACAAAGCAAGGTCTATAAAGACATGGATGAGCGAGTTTGGTGTGGAGGAACTTGACTGGCCTGCAGAGTCCTGACCTCAACCCGATAGAACACCTTTGGGATGAATTAGAGCAGAGACTGCGAGCCAGGCCTTCTCATCCAACATCAGTGCCTGACCTCATAAATGGGCTTCTAGAAGAATGGTCAAAAATTCCCATAAACACACTCCTAAACCTTGTGGAAAGCCTTCCCAGAAGCTGTTATAGCTGCAAAGGGTGGGCCAACTCCATATTAAACCCTACAGATTAAGAATAGGATGTCATTAAAGTTCATGTGAATGTAAAGGTAGACGTCCCAAAACCTTTGGCAAGGTTGTGTATTAGTTTGAACAGCTAACGCTGATGTACCAACTGTGTATAGAGAGTAGAGATATTGAATATTTGATTGCAAACAAATTGACCAAACTGCTATTCGAACAACAGCTACAAATTAATAATGGAGGAAGACCCAACACCTAAGCTAAGATATAGACTACAGCAATCAGCTTCACAAAATCGCAGAACATACTCTTTTAACACGGACATTTAAGTCAAGTCAAGTCAACTTTATTTATATAGCGCTTTTAACAATGCAGATTGTTTCAAAGCAGCTTTACAGTGTTAAACAGGAAAATAATGCAGCATAATTGTATTCAGCCGTCTAGCCAATCTGGAGAAAACGGTGATGTCATCAGTTCATTTCAATTATCATACAGTGACAGTGTGGGCTTTAGATCAGTAATTTAGTTTATAAGGTTAATTTAGTTTAATAATTAGATTTATTTCGATATTTAGTTGAAAAATTTAGAAAAATTTAAAAGGACGGAAGGATGGATTTTTGCTTCAAGTGATAGGCTAGGTGAGTAAAGTAATACTGTCTTACTGTACGTGTGGTTTTCTTTACATTTTCTGTCTAAAAGTGACCTTGGAAGGGGACCTGACCGCTAAAATTTTGTTTGCCTCCTCTTATTTTAAAACCCACCAGCCGCCACCGAGCGTATTACGGAAATATCACACCCCTTACCATAATCACATGTTTCAACATACTAACACAACTCAACCAGGCCTCGCCCCTTTTTTTAAAGTATGCCTTCGGTGGGAATTATTTAAAGGCAACGGCTTGCGGTAAGTGTAAATAGTAGTTAGATGCTATTTCTACTTATAAATAGTGGCAGATACTATTAAATGGCATGCAATAATAACAGAGTGTAAATTATTATATTTATTAAAATTATTAAATGGATGCCATCTTATTGGTACAATAAAGCCCTCCCTACAACTACCCCTAACCGAAAAACACTTTATTATTAAACACACGTTAGATACTTTATTCCCACTTTTCGAATATTTTCTGCATTTTTATTTAACTTAAATAACTTTCCGATCTGATAAATGGAGTAGAGCGAGTTTGGCAAAAGGCGGATTCGAACTGCCACGCACCTTACCTTTGCCTAGCCCAACCAGACATCAGTGGGCGGAGTTAGTGTAAATAACCTCTGCCAACAAGGCAGGCTATTTGCACTTAGTTTAAATAGACACTCTGCTATTGCATGAGGAATATTATTAATAGGATGTATACGCTCCCGGAAGAAAATTCCCTGCAATGGAGTTTCATGGATAACTCCCTTTGGAGTGACTTTGTGCTTTGTAAATTTGCAGACATTTTCATGCTCAAACAGCAACAGTACACACTAAAGAAAGTTGAAAATGTAAAAAAATATTTCAAATGTTAAATCGGGGAAATCTAATATCGACCAAAAAAATACATTGCAAAAAATGCTCTTATTTAGTTTTTTTTTTCCTTGTTTCCAGTCCAAATATATAAAAAAATCTTAAATCAAGATGCATTTACTAGATAAGTAAAATGACAAGATATTTTTTCTTGTTTTCTGGGGGAAAAAATCTAAATGAAGTGAGTTTTTGCTTAAAACAATCTAAATGATCTGCCAACGGGGTAAGAAAAATCAGTTTGGGACAGAAACAAGAATTCAATCAGAAACAATATTATTTTCCTTACCCCGTTGGCAGATCATTTAGCTTGTTTTAAGCAAAAACTTACTTCATTTTGATTTTATTTTCAAGAAAACAAGAAAAAATATCTTATGTCATTTTACTTATCTAGTGAATGCATCTTGATTTAAGAAGTTTTAGATATTTGGACTGGAAATGAGAATGAAAAATACTAAATAAGAAGAGCATTTTTTGCAGTGTATTGGCCAATAACCACTATGGAACAGAAATATCATGCATCCCTATTCTAAAACAAATTCAAGTCAGATCCAAAGATAATCAAGCAAATATTTTGTGATTAATTCAAGTTTATTACTGCTTATTTTTGAGCCTATAAATCGAAATAATTCACATTTACTCACATTTCATCCAATTAACTCATTTCTACAGCTCCATCAGATGCCATTTTATTCTTTCCACCAACCTGCTGAACAGCACAGAGACAGTTGTGGGATATCAAAGGCAGTGAAGCATATGTCTAACTATACTGCCTTGAGAAACCATCTACATGAAGGCATCTTAGTAGACAGGATGTAACGCTCCCCTTTCTACCTCCATATGTGAAAGCAGCATTTCTCAGCTTTCGGACGCAGTCAATGAATCGTCCCTTGAATTTTGATAAAGACACAGGTGTGAGGCCACATGTCTAGGCAGGCATTCTGAGAAGATGTGGGCTAGGACAGAACTAGCCGGGATTCAATCGGTTCAGAGTTACACAGAGTTAACGTAGCCTAAAGCAAAATTGTCTTACAGGAGAAAGAAGCACTTGCTAAACAGAACACTCACTGTTTATACTGACATCAGCTCCGTGTTCTCTATGTGTGACAGCACCTCCTCAGAATGCCGTCTTGTTCTTGTCCTTAATTTATGATGCATGAAATCCTCTGTCAGAATGAACAACATAATCAGCCTCAGGCCATATTAAATACAATGTAGTATGTGCAAACAAGATCATTGGCAAAGTTGCTCTAATCTTAAAGATATTTGGGGAAAAGTGCACTTTTGTGGCATTATAACTCATGAAATCACTAATTCTCTAAGCTAAACTGCCTCAAAGTGCTTGTTTTCAACTTTTATGCACAAAAGATCCATTTGTAATTGGATTTAGCTTCATGCACTAAAAGGGTTATTTCAGGTGTTCTCCAGTTTTTTATACATATTTTTAAAAGAAAATTGTCCCTGCCAGCTAAAGGTCTGTTTTCAAATAAATTGACCAATTATAGACAATGAGCCCTATGAGTATTCTTACATAAATAAACAAGGTCAAGAAGCGGAATTATACAACATTCAGTCTCAGCTTTCAAATGTAACACAGGTCAGGAGTGTGGGTTGCTTGAGGTTAATCAAATTGCAGCAAATGTGTATTCTCACGAGCCTTAAATGTGAACATTCAAGCCAGTGTTTACAAAATCAGCATTAGTGTAGCTGTTTGGATAACCCTTTTCCTTAAATGCTGAGCACAGGCTGAAAGGAGAACTTGAGTGCCACTTAAAAGTATAATTAAGAATTTAAGAATTAAAAAAATAATTATAATTACAAATTCAACTATTACATTTAAAGTCGGCATGAAACGGAAGTTGCGACAGTCTTTTCTTAACTAGTGTGACATATATTAGAGTCAAACAGCTGGTCAAATTTTTAATGCAACTCTGAAAAAGTTGGGCGAAACATTTTCAGATGAAGAATTTATTAAAGATGTATTGTATTATAAAACATGTCCAAGATATGAAAAGGTACACTATGTAACTTTTGGCCCTCTAGAGGTTAAAAAAACTAAACTACATGCACTGAAAAAAGAACATTGTTTTGTTTGTCCTTTGGCTCTGCATGACTGTGCAGATGAATATGGTTCTAGCTAAAAAAAAGAGAGTGAGATTATCCTACTGCTCATAAAATGTTCACTACTGGACTTAAGAGACCAGTTTAAATGGAAAGGATCTCATGCTGACTAGCTGAAGATGTGACTATAGCTTTACCCATTTATAGACACAGTATTAGTGTTGTCAAAAGTGCCGACTTCAGTACTGAAATTTTAAAAATAGGATGCTTTGAGCATTGTTGAGCAGAATCGTAAACACCTCTGATTGGCCATTGTGTTCACACGCTCATCGGATGTCTGTGATTGGCTTGATACTGAAGTTAATACTTTTGACAACACTGCAAGAATTTAATTTCAAGGAAGTACCGCGTACAGCGCTACAACAGCCATAATGAAATGACCATTCGGGTCTTCACAATTAGGGGTGGGACCAAATAACTCTAAGGCAATATATTGTTGTCCTTCTCCGTGCTATACGAGAATCGATACGCTGACGCCAAATATTGATATTTTAATTAATAAAATAAGGCACTCTAAATACATTTCCCTGCTCCCAGTATCACTACTTCATGGCTCCTCAAGGTGACGCTCAACACATGATGGAGGGAAAGGTGAACATAAGTTAACTACCCTAAGAAAAAAAGGATGGCGGACAGCAGTAATAGATGCCCCAGCATGTTTAAGTCCAAAGTCTGGAAAACTTTTCACAGGCATTTTGTTTTCATAGTTAGACAGATAACGTGATGTATCATTATAGGATTGTATAGCAATAAATTGATTATCGCAGAATTGCTGTATCGTGATATTATCAGTATTGTGAGCCATGTATCATGTACCGTATCGTATTGTGAAGTACTCTGTGATTCCCACCCCTATTCACAATAGATAATGCTTTACATATGGCAATTTATCTCTTTAATAAAATACTGTACTCACCTGTTGAGTTATAAAAACGCAACCTCCACAACGCTTTTTACAACATTTAAATCCATCAGTTATCGCCATTTCTGAAAAGCCAAGCTAATGTTGATTCTTGTTTTATTACGAGCTCTGTCGCATTCTCTTTTTGTCAGCAGACTCTCCTCTGTTCGGTGTTTGTTTAAAACAAGTGACTCCCCAGAGGTTCAAGATTTAGCTGCTCCATGTCAACCTTTCTTGCTCATTGTGACATCTAACCTATGCTACTCCCACACCATACATGCATCAAAGTAGCCGGAGCAACTTTTCTTCAGGCTTCAGACAGGCCTCCATTGGCATACAGTACATTAATACTCCCAAGACCCATAAAAGGCACTTAAAACGTTGTTACAAAGTCCATCTCACCACAGTGGCTCTACAATAATTTTACGATGCGACGACAATAGTTTTTGTGCGCAAAAAAAAATCAAAATAACACCTTTATCCAACTTGTTCTTGTCTTCCGTGTGTGCCTCCACGACGCATGCGCGAGAAAATGACGTAGCGCCGGGGTTCGGGAATCCATGAAATGCACACTTTAGTCTGTTTTTGAGAACTACGCCGAGACCTAAAGCACGATCAATGTAGAATTCAACAGCTTAGACACGCGCGTCTTCCTCTGCTTGTGAACAAATCACTTCTGGGTCATGTGTCTGAACGCCGGATCTGCGTCATATTCTCGCGCATGCGTCGTGGAGGCTTACACGGAAGACAAGAACAAGTTGGATAAAGGTGTTATTTTGATTTTTTTTTGCGCACAAAAACTATTTTCGTCGCATCGTAAAATTATTGTAGAGTCACTGTGGTGAGATGGACTTTGTAACGACATTGTAAGTGCCTTTTATCGGTCTTGGGAGTGTAAATGTACAGAATGCCAATGGAGGCCTATCTGAAGCCTTTCTCAGCCATCAGCTTTCAACTAAAATATCTTCATTTGTGTTCCGAATATGAACGGAGGTCTTACGGGTGTCCAACGACATGAGGGTGAGTAATTAATGACAGAATTTTCATTTTTGGGTGAACTAACCCTTTAATGATGTCGACCGATTATCTGCGCTGATATTAAAGGAACACGCCTTAAAGGACTTTAGCTTATTCACAGTATTCCCCAGAGTTAGATAAGTCCATATACATACCATTCTCATCATATCTGGGGATACGGTCAATAAGCTAAAGTCCCAAAAAGTCGGCATGTTCCTTTAAGCAAAACACCTAAATTAGGGGTGTGCGATATCACAATTGTGGATGATTAAAATGTCTCCACAATCTGCTTTTGAAGAAATATCGTAGTATCGTGCTACAGTGCATTCTATCAGTTGCAGTTCTGTTGCCTCCGTCTCAACATACTGTACAACACAACGTACATTCACATCACATGCTAACACAGCCGTAGAGTAACTCTCACGGGACACTGCAATTCACAAAGTTCATTATTTGCATGTGCTCTAAAGCCTTGAATAGACCCAAGCAATTCCCACACATTGCCAGATAATCACTTTACCTCTACCATACTTTAACAGACTTGGATCGTTTGTGATTCATCATTTCTTGCATTGTCTTGAGCCTTCACTTTGCCAATTATATGCTATATCATTAGTAGCCTGGATAGCCCACAGTCATTATTGCATCATATCGCCTTCTACTGGATATAAAATGCTCTGTAGTACATTTTGTCATTTTAGAAGGTTAAGTTCTACTTCTGTCATTATTTTGGTGAACGTAACTCAAAAGTAATACAGGAGTAATGTAACGCATTACAATTCCGAGACAGTAATATTGTAAGGTAAAGAATGACTTTTAACTAACAGTAACAAGTAATCTATAATGTATTACAGTTTGGAAGTAACCACATAACCACAACACTGGTTATGGCAGATCCAGAGTGGCTCTGGGCAGATCCAATAGTTTTAAACTTAGCACCCACCTTCAAGGAAGTAAACGCTTGTCAATGGAGAGTGGCCTGACTCTATGTACAAATTAAATGTACGAGAGTCTGGTTGGAGATATATATATATATATATACATATATCGGTTTAAAATATTGATTATCGGTCTACTTGATCCATAATAATCGGTCGACCCCTAATTGACTCATTATTAAAATTTTCATTTTGAACAAAAAAAAAGTGACAGTGTTAAACAAGAGGAAGGAACACTGCCTGTAAAAACAAACTGGTCAAATGCTGAGGATGTCTATAATCAGTTAAGGGCACCATATCAAATCAGTTTTTCCTTTTGGCAGGGTTATTTCAGAGTCATTAAAACAACATTTGTTTTGTTTTCGTAAAATTACCACTGTTAAATCTTGGAACGAATACTGTATGACCAGGGAAAAACAACTTTAACCACAGGAGAAAATCCAAAGGGCATCCTTATAAAAGACAGACAACACTGAGTGCAGCGCAGTCCTTGACTAAAGGAAGATTGGCAAAGCAAGAAAGAACAAGATAGGTCTTTACCTGACACCACAGGAAACCACGCTGCTAGTTTGGACACCTCAGCAATCCCCAGTGATTCTCACATCGTTGATCTTTATTTTTTTCCCCCTTCAGTAGCTGTTTTTCTCTAACTGTTGGCGAAAAATATTCAATAAATTCAATAAAGTATATTTAATGAAGTTAGCTCTTCCAACTGCACACAGCATAAAATACTTAAAGCTAATTAATAAGCACACTAAACAAATAACGTGTATGTCACATCAGAAAAGAAACACTAGTGGCTTTTCAAGGTTGGTGTTAGTCTTTTATCTTTTATGTTCTGTGAGAGGATTTCCTTCCTAACCATTAAAATAGTTTAAATGTCCTTCTAATGCAAAAGTCATGTTTAATGTGACATATGAACAGAATAACCTTTAGGTCTTCATTGTACATTGTTAATAATACCAAGGCTGTTAAAACACTAGTCACCTCTCTGTGGTACATGTGTCCTGCCCTTCGAAGGTGTTTGATTCTGGCAAGGTACATGATGTAAGGAAAGCAAGGCCAGACGCTGGTGTCACATTCACTAGCAAAGAGAACAAACTATAAAGGGCAGAGAGTCAGTGTAAGATACAGACTGTGAAAAGCCGCACACAAATTAATACTACAAAGACAGGGTTCTCCCACGTTTTTTCAGGCCAAGGACACCTAAAGAGAGTAAAGAGAAAAAGCAGGGACATTTTACTCCTGGCCTATAATAACATGTCTAAAGTACCATATTGTTGAATTTACATATTTTGGGATGACAAACACTTGTGCCAAATCCAGTAACACAACCAAATTATTGATATACAAAGTCATATTATATCATGTGAAATCATTATAATTATTATTATATTAATCAAAAGTGACAATAAAGACATTTATAAATATTTCAATGTAACATATGAACTTTTGAATCAAAGAATCCTGAAAAAAATTACTATTGATATAAAATATTAAGCACAACTTAATAATAAATGTTTCTTGAGCACAAACATGCACTCAAAAAAGTCTCTCTTTTTTTAAGATTTACGCATTTCAATTCATAGTAAAATTTTATTTAATTGTATTGAATAATCCTTACATATTATTCAGAATACTAAGAATTTTAAATGAGTAAAAGAAAGAGCTTAATACATTTTTTTATATAAATCTTAAATGAAACAAGGGAATGGGCCATTTAGTGTATGTGATTTGTATTCATAAATAAAATAAAAGTATTTATATGTTAAAGTAAATATGTTTTACTCATTTAAAAGTTTAATTCATAATTTGAATAATATGTAAGGATTATTCAATTCAATTCGATGGAATATTACTAATTGAATTAACTAAATATTGAAAAAAGGTTACTTATTTTATGGTATTAGAATTAGAAGGATCATGTGACACTGAAGACTGGAGTAATGATACTGAATACATTACATTTTAATATATATTAAAATAGAAAAGCTATTTTAAATTGTAATAATATTTCACAATATTACCAATTTGTACTGTATTTAATCAAGTAAATCTTACAAACTTTCTAATCTAAAAATCTTTTGATCAGTAGTGTATTTTGTGAAATTATTATATTAATATAAAACTTTTTTTAAATGAATATCTATTTTTTATAATATAATAAAATTAGATTATATTACATTTTAAAACGTAAATTTATCAAATACATTATGTAAGAGGGAGAATTCAGCTTCAGCAGAGGTTATATATATCTCAATATATATATTGTGTATATATATATATATATACAAGCGTTTTTGTCAGGCTTCTATGTATAGGTTTCTACCTAAGTACCGGTACTTCTGAATGGGCTGAGGCTGGGATTTAGTGGGTTTGAAGTGAAAGTATTTTATGAACGTGTACTATATGCGGAGAGCATTCACTCAGTATCGTTATCTCATTTTTGACCGAGGTGGCTTTTAGAGGCTTTTGCATCTGAACTCTTCATATACATACATACACACATACACACATACACACACAAAAACACACACAAATAAGTTCATAAATTACTTTAAACAAAAATAATGGATCCCCTGCAGCACAATGATAAGTTCCTTCTTAAAAAGCTTGGGGGGGGGGGGGATCTAAAGAGTTTACTCAAAAATTTAGTTAAATGTTATGATTGAGAAATAGTTGAAGAATGCTTCTAAAGTATGGAATCAATCCAGGCAGCTCAATAAAGAAGGTGTAAACATAAGAGACGCAAGTTCAGGCCAAAGCTTCTCCTCAAAATATACAGAGAGTAAGAAGGGGCTCAGAATCAGCATGACCAGCGCTGTGGCTTCCTTGAATTGCTGCAATTTTTGGCTGACACACTGAGAAATCAAAGCTTGGCATGGTTTTGTTGGACTGCACTGAACAATTACAGAAGCCGCTCTTCTTCCTATACAGGTTTCAGAATCCCTCAATGAACACTGTCTGTGTTTATCATGCCGATAAAGCCTTCTTTGAATCATACACCCTGAGCATGGTGGTGAAAGAACATAAAACGATCTGTCTAAAGGCATGCTAATTTCTGTGGTTATGTTATAGCCTATAAATTTGTAGCACAAGTTTGTTATTTAGGTCAAGGTGGGTCTAGATGAATTGTGCCACAGATATGTGCCTTTGGTTTAGTTCTGTAAGCCGAGAGCACAAAGGAATTGCACAAGCAGCTATACAAAAAATACATACAGTCCTAAATACACCAATCAGGCATAACATTATGACAGGTGAAGTGAATAGCACTGATTATCTCTTCATCACAGCACCTGTTATCGGACGGGATATATTAGGCAGCAAGTGAACATTTTGTCCTCAAAGTTGATGTTTTAGAAGCAGGAAAAAAGGGCAAGCGTAAGGATTTGACAAGGGCCAAATTGTGATGCCTAGACGACTGGGTCAGAGCATCTCCAAAACTGCAGCTCTTGTGGGGTGTTCCCATTCTGCAGTGGCCAGTATCTATCAAAAGTGGTGAACCGGCGACAGGGTCATGGGCTCCTTGATGCACGTGGGGAGTGAAGGTGAGCTACTATAGCTCAAACTGCTCAAGAAGTTAATGCTGGTTCTGATAGAAAGGAGTCAGAATACACAGTACAATGCAGTTTGTTGTGTATGAGGCTGCATAGCCGCAGACCAGTCAGGGTGCCCATGCTGACCCCTGTCCACCGCTGAAAGCGCCAACAGTGGGCACGTGAGCATCAGAACTGGACCACAAAGCAATGGAATAAGGTGGCCTGGTCTGATGAATAACGTTTTCTTTTACATCACGTGGATGGCCGAGTGCGTGTTCATCGCTTACCTGGGGAACACATGGGACCAGAATGCACTATGGGAAGAAGGTAAGCCGGTGGAGGCAGTGTGATGCTTTGGGCAATGTTCTGCTGGGAAAACTTGGGTCCTGCCATCCATGTGGATGTTACTTTGACACGTACCACCTGCCTAAGTAGACCATGTACACCCTTTCATGGAAACGGTATTCCCTGGTGGCTGTGGCCTCTTTCAGCAGATAATGTGCCCTGCCACAAAGCAAAAATAGTTCAGGAATGGTTTGAGAAGCACAACGTGTCTGAGGTGTTGACTTGGCCTCCAAATTCCCCAGATCTCAATCCAATCGAGCATCTGTGAGATGTGTTGGGAACAAACAAGTCCGATCCATGGAGGGCCCACCTCGCAATTTACAGGTCTTAAAGGATCTGCTGCCAGATACCACAGCACACCTTCAGGGGTCTAGTTGAGTCCATACCTCAATGGGTCAGGGCTGTTTTGCATCTAAAGGGGGACCAACACAATATTTGGAAGATGGTCATAATATTATGCCTGACCAGTGTATATACAACACAGGGATTAGTGTCATTTAATTATGGATGCATCAATCGCACTGATAATTAGCACCATCAGACTTCCCATCAGTGATCACTAAAGGACAAAAAAACAAGGGGAATTTAACTAAAAATATTTGATATAAACTATGAGTTTTAATAAAGCAACACTGGAAAATCCTGGATTGTGACACAAACATTTGGACAGCTGATGACGTTAGACTCCATCTGGAAGCACTTTTATTTCCTATTCCACACATGTAAGACATCAGTTCAACTGTATTACTCACCCTCAGAACCTCCGCTAGCACCCTATCTGTATGTTCGGTGGGGAGCGGCTCTGTTGCATAAGCTCCATGAGTACAGAATTCCAGAAATTCCTGCTGGAGGAACAACTGCATGATCCCTAAAGGGGTACAGAGAAAGAGGGGGTTATTGCAAATGACGACAGAACTGACTCAACGCACGCACACAGCTGATCCATCTGCAGTGCAGGACATATAGATTACCCATTACCGAACCTCCAGGCTTTCATTTCCTTAAAACAGAGGAGTGTCAGAGGCCTGGACTGTCTCACTGCGCTCATGGGAAACTCAGGATAGGAAATGATCTAAACCGCCATCAGCAAGACAAAGAGCATCAGGCTAATACTAGTCTGATCATCTCAGAGCGTCTCTCGGGACATTATCTCATCAACTCACTCAGAGTGAGAAACTGTGAAGAGACTGGCAGTGCATTTGATCTGGAAATGCGTGATTAATAGTTATAGTTACTTTTCATCGAAAGAAAGCAAGCAAGCAAGAAAGAAATACATTTTTTAAAGGGATAGTTCACCCAAAAATGTAATGTCTGTCATCGTTTACTCACCCTTATGTTGTTCCAAACCTGTTCCTAATCAGACAGTAGCATTGACCTCCATCGTATGTTGTCCTACTATGGAAGTCAATCAACTGTTTGATTACCGACACTCTTTAAAATATCTTCTTTTGTGTGCAGCAGAAGAAAGAAACTCTTACAGGTTTGGAACAACATAAGGGTGAGTAAATGATGACAGAACTTTCATTTTTGCGTGAACTGTCCCTTTAAGGAGCTCAACAAACTTTGATGCAGAAGCCATAGAAGACAGAGGGAATGTTCTACTGCCATCTAGTGGCGAGACACGTGTAAACCAATGAAACTAAACTAAAACACTTTGCACGTATATCAATTACAATAAATATTTGTATACACAATGTTAGATATTGAACTCTAAATATCTAGCATTTGGCTTTAAATATGGCTGCTTCTTTAATTAATAGCACTTGCATTTCAGAAAATAAATCCATGTGTGTACATAAATAAAATATATGCCATTATAAAGTATACTCTTATTTTAAATATAATAATTTGTGCATAATTAACCAAATTTGACAAACAGCCTTATATATAAATACTGACTTAAAGAGAGTGGTGCCTGTATTCATTCCACCAATAAACCTTCTTTGACAAGAACACCATCTTGTGGATACAGCACTAAAAAATAAAGCGTCAAGAAGTGTTTATATGTTTATAAGATGCCACGAAGTCAATTCGAGCTGTGTTATTAACTGCACAGAGTAAAATACGTTTTGCTTTGACTTTTAATCACGTAACTGTTGTGAGTGAACAATAACGTCCTCAGAGTTTCAATGAAACACGACACAATCTATAATTACATTAACCACATACATTACCATGTTTAAGAAAGCTATCAAGTGTCTTTCCTGCGAATGTATATTTTAAAATATTATAAAATAGTTTAAAACTAATTTATCTTCCAGTACTGAGTCTGTCCTATAGAGGGCAGTGATTCACAAACAAACCGCCAATTACCAGTCGTTTCCAATCATTCGATTGAGTTTCACAAATCAACGCAGAATACACTACAGCAACGGTAACCGTGTATCTTAACATTACATGTATATACTTATCCCTTGACTGAGGTTAATTAAGTGACAGTCGATGAAAAGTGTCTTTCTGATCCGTGCTCGCTAATGGCTCGTCGCTTTTGAGGTCGAATGAGGCCTGAATAAACAACCAACCGGCGTCGTGTTTACTAGTGGCGGCAACCCGTGATACCTGAGTTCTGACGTTGGAAGGGGCGTGTCCATACTTAAGATGGCGGAAAGCAACCTGCAGATGATGGTAATAAATGATTTAGTAGTTATTTTAACTTCATTGTTAGGCTACATAATAATGCATGCTTTGCTAGTTGCTTTTTGGAAATACTTTTTTTAAATGCCATGCATTAGTAAATAATGTTGGGAGCCTACTCAACAGTAAAAAAGCATATTGTATAATTGTTTTGGTTTGCCAATAGTTATGAATTTAAAGTCACCATGAAATCAAAATGAACAATTCTTGTTTTATTATGGTATATTGCAATATATATTATAAATGATTTATCTGTGCACATCACTGTTTTTTATTCATGTGCCCTTGTAATCTTTAATCAAAATAACTTCCCCTTCCTCTTGTAACAACATCACTTCTCTTCTCTGATGATGTGTTTATTGGCGTGAGGGCGGGACAAACTGTCACTCACAGGAGATCACAGTAATAACAAACACAACGATCCAATCCATTCCCACTGTACAAAATCAAGCCCTATCCTACATTTTGTCTTGTTTGACAAACTGTTTCACTCTGATATATGTCACAATAGGCAAGTATGTACTTCTTTTGAATAAGAACTTCCTTCACAACCAGTAACAAAAATATATTATGAATGTCTGAACACACTATTCCTCTTTCCATTTTCAGTTGCTTCACTTCAAAAGTGTCCATTGGATGCACACTTCAGAATCTCGTAGGTCATCTGAGTACTTTTTATGAATTCGGAACATACTATTCTTTTCGCATACTATAATAGTAGGAAAATATGCATTTACGATTTCAGCCTCAAAGCTATTTGTTTGTAGTAGCTGTCCTACTTTACCATGCAATGGTATCTAACTGTATCAAGTTGCAGATCACTTTCTGCACTCCCATTGAAATGTATGCAAAAACAGTTACAAGATACGCAGTTGTCTAATGTATATGACTGTAAAATCTAACAAGGTAGGTATTAAAAATAATAATTTATTGAAATTATCACAAATACAAATTACATACTTGACAGTTCAAATTGTAACTACGACTTCAGACTAATATGCCCTTCATGTGGAGTCCAAACACATGAATGACCAAGCAAAGTCGTATTTACAAGTGGGAAACTCGGAATTCGAAATGATAAACAATTTGTGATATTGAAAGGCGATTGTAAATTTGAAACAATGGAAACACTAGCCATGTTTCCATCCACCTATTTTATGCTCATTTTGGGATATCGCATAAAAAACGCTTGAAGGAAACGCCAAGACGCACATAAATAAAAAAAAATTTGCATAAAAAACATAATTTTTTATCAGATACTGTAAGTAGACTTGCGCATAAACTATTATGGAAACACATTTACTGAATAATTCCCTCAAAGCGCAACAAAAAACTTGCGGGACTTTACCTTTACAGCAGTGGCTGTGATTGGTTATCTGGACTAACCAGCGGATCAGTTTCATTGCACAGAATCTCAAATGTTGTGGTTTGATCATTCTGAAATGCCTGAGCAAAAGTCATCAAAATGACTGGGTTTAAATCCCTCTCAGATGCATCTCATATGATTGCGTTCACAAACACAAGCCTCTGAACACAAGATAACATGACAGCGTTTATCGTGTTTCGTCTGCACGCTCTGAGACGCAAGTCATTTATGATGTAGGATAAAGAGCCACAGTTTCCTCCCTGATTGCACCAACTTCCATTTTTTTGGTACAAATATTTTGTGCCAATTTCCCAGGAAGTGACAATTTTGTCCTCTTGAAGGCTTGAACACATGCGATGGAAACAGTGTTTTATTCGCAAATGTTTTATGTGGTATTCCAATTTTGAACACAGTTGGTTCGCAACTTTGGATATAAACATAGCTACCAATCTATAATACTGATAATATAATATATCTATATATAGATCAGTGAGTGGAAAGCAAGCCTGTAGTGAAGTTAAAGAAACACGCCGACTTTTTGGGACTTTAGCTTATTCACCGTATCCCCCAGAGTTAGATAAGTCCATACATACCATTCTCATCTCTGTGCGTGCCATAACTCTGTCTAACGCACCCACCGCTAGCCTAGCTTAGCACAAAGACTGGAGGTAAACGGCTCCAGCTAGCCTACTGCTCAATAAGTGACAAAATAACACCAACATTTTCCTATTAACATGTTGTGATGTGTGAAGTTACATCATGTACTGAAATGAAAATGTTGGTGTTATTTTGTCACTTATTGAGCAGTAGGCTAGATGGAGCCCTCCAGTCTTTGTGCTAAGCTAGGCGGTGGGTGCGTCAGACAGAGCTATGGCACGCACGGAGATGAGAATGGTATGTATGGACTTATCTAACTCTTGGGGATACGGTGAATAAGCTAAAGTCCCAAAAAGTCGGCATGAAATGAAAGTTGCGATAGTCTTTTTTTCCCTATTGTGACGTATGTATTGTGGTGAGTGAAATGTAGGGTGTGACTTGATTTTGTCCATCTGAAACTGATTTGATGGTCGTGGTTTGCTATTGGTCGATGACATGTAAGTGACAGGTTGTCCCGCCCTCATGCCATCAGTGAAGAGATGTCGTAGCAAGAGGAAGGGGAAGTTATATATGCAATATTCTATTTAAAATAAGAATTGTCAATTTGTGACTTTAATCACTTGGCTAACTTGAAAGTAGCA
The DNA here is from genome assembly GCF_949357685.1 of Gobio gobio. NCBI lineage: Eukaryota > Metazoa > Chordata > Actinopteri > Cypriniformes > Gobionidae > Gobio > Gobio gobio. The sequence goes on from NC_137115.1 coordinate 48,093,480, forward strand.
CACAAAAAAACCTGCGTGAGACTCGAGTTACCAAGTTAGATTGACCCACAACCTTTCAACATGGTAGAGAGGAGAACCATATCAGTTGTGAATGGTAGAAAATGGAAGTAGAGCTATCGAAGTAAAGCTTCCTTGTTAGCTGTTTTGCACATGCAAAACTCACTGCCAAAAGGCTAAGGTGTTGTGTGTGGTTGACAGGGCATTGTTATGTGATAGTGTTCTCAGTGGTTTTACACGTTGCTACGCAGTTGCATTGGGAGTTGCTGGGTTGCTAGTGTGTTCTGGGTGGTTCCTTAGAGCCCACCTTCACATATCAGAATCACCTGCACTGCAGCGCACACATAACACTATAAGATCTTGTGTAGTCTATAATTTATTAGGTTATGTTATGTGAGATTGTATGGGGGATAACAGCCCTGCCTTGCTTGCCTTAAACAGGTAGTGCTCTGCACACTGTACAATTCTCCTTCATTGTCAATCTCCCAACATCTATTATTATTGGTAGTCGCATGCAGTATAGCCAGAGTGTATATGGAAGGTCATTGTTTTCAATTACAGATTGCATTTTCGATACCCAGTATCAAATTGTTTATCGTGACATGTCTGCTGGCAGGAGGAGAAGAACTATATGGTTGACGGGCTTTTCCAGCTAGCTTGGATAAATGTGTTACCCTTACTATACAATGGCTTGGTGATGGAACTGCATATATTTGAATATAAATTCTGGATTATTTTCTTTTCATTTGTAGAAATGTAAGCCCACTTAAAGGGACATCTGTCGTCATTTACTGACCCTTATGTCGTTTCAAACCTGTATGACTTTCTTTCTTCTGCGGAACATTAAAGATATTATGAGAAATGTCTCAGTGAATTTGTCCACACAATGGAAGTCAATGGTAAACAAAACTGAAAAACTTGTGATCCACAAAACACAAGAAATTCATACAGGTTTGGAATGTCATGAGTAAATGTTGACAGATTTAGTCAGACATTTGTACTTTTACATGACAACAATGTACAAAAAACGTGCGTTTTTTTGCGTACAGACGATGTTGTCGAAATGATCCCCGTTCACACGGATCCACGGAAACAACTTAAAACGCCGTATTATGCATGTCAGACCAGTAGTTGGCGATGTCACTCTGTAAGGAAACACTACGCGCCTATAAACTGCGTAATACGAATGCACATGACGTTGCCGTTTTCCCGAATTTGCGCTTTGAATCCCATTTTCAAAAGTTTGCGTTTTCAGGCACCCAAACTCCGTTCTTGTGTAAATTAATGGCCAAAACACTATTCAGTTAATTGATCTAGACTAATTTTACCTCTCTGGAAAATAGTGATCTACAGTATTTTGTCGAATATCAAAGGTTTTCGTGTCTATTTGTTAATGAGGGATTTGAGGGCACATTCATATTTTTAGATTTGTGGAGTAATTAGCAAATGTTTGATTTCCATTAATAACACATTTGCTGATGCATCACAATCCTGCACATGCTAAACTTAAAGGCAGGGTAGGTGTTTTGTTCCAGAAACGTTTTTGTTCTGCTGGTTGGAAGTCTCTTCACATCCTGATAGCAATCACTAAGTTAATTGGTCTAAATGTATTTATGTGTATACAGTCTTGCTCAAAGGTTTACTCACCCCTTGCAGAATCTGTGAATGATTTTAACAAAATAACAGGGATCATACAAAATGCATGTTATTTTTATTTAATACTGTCCTGAATAAGATATTTTACATAAACAATGTTTACATATAGTCCAAAAAATAGCTGAATTTATAAAAATTAACCGTTCAAAAGTCTATGAACCATTGATTTTTAATACTGTGTGTCCCTGGATGATCCGCGGCGGTTTTTGTGATTTGTGATGGTTGTTCTTGAGTCCCTTTTGTCCTGAGCAGTTAAACTGCCCAACGTTATTCAGAAAAATCATTCAGGTCCTGCAAATTCTTCAGTTTTACAGCATCTTTTGAATATTTGAACACATTTTTTCATTTAGTACTGCCCTTTGGAAGCAACAGAAGATGTGTTTGAGTCCCTCAATTGTGTGTGAAACAGTGTGAAAAGATGGATCTCAAAATCATACAGTCACTGCTGGAAAGGGTTCAAATATGCAAAAGATGCTGAAGAACTGAAGAATTTGCAGGACCTGAAGGATTTTTCTGAAGAACAGTGTTCAAGGGACTCAAGAACAACAAGAATCAAGGTTATGTAAACTTTTGAACGGGTCATTTTGATAAATTCAGCTTCATAAATTTGAAATAAATTCATAAATACAGCATTTTGTTTTGTCTTGTGAACTATATGTAAACATCTTTTATGTAAAATATCTTATTCAGGACAGTACTAAATAAAAAATAACATGCATTAATTTTGTATGATCCCTCGTATTTTGTTCAAATTATTCACATTTTTCACTGATTGTGCAAGGGGTGTGTGCACTTTTGAGCAAGACTGCATAGTCTGTGGAAGGTGTAGGACCATAAAATGTTTGTCCAATCATTGCATTCGGTCCGATGTCCTACCTGCAGACATCAGCTTGTTTCATGCTATGCAGAGTTAAACAGACGTCAGTCATGAGCCCCACATCCGAAACAGCAGCCACCTTTTACAGTTCCTCCTGAACCAAAACAACCAGCTTATGCTGCGTTCACGCCATAACTACTGTCATTTGAAAGAGATGGAAACCGTGATGTTGTACTTGGAGTGGTTTGTGACTCGAATTTATGCTTTTCAGTGGCAACACTAGCAACACAGAAATTAATCTGCAGCCAGGGGCGTAAATTTCATCTAACAGTTGGGGGGGACAATAAACATGAAATTTCTCAAGAGCAATTTTTGAAGGGGACACAAATAATCCAGCCAAAATCGTACTTGTAAGGATATGTGTACCAAAAAAAAAAAAAATATATATAAAAAAAAAAAAAAAAAAAAAAAAAAAAATATATATATATATATATATATATATATATATATATATATATATAGTACTTATTTGGCATTTTGGTGTGATATTTAGATATTCAACTGCAGCAAGCCCTCTGATCTGCCACTTATTATCATATTGAGCAAAACCCTACACAGATCTGGCGGAGCGGCCGTGCGCATATACTTACGGATTATAATTAGCGCCAATTTTTGGAATTTGGGGGCGGGTTGCTTAAATTTTGGGTTCATTAGCCTATTATTCGTAATGAAAAACACAACAACAAAACAGTACAATGACACAGTCCCTTAAATAACGTTAACTTAGCGCTTTACATTTTGCTTTGAAACCAAATCTTCGATCATCTTGTCTGTCAGCTGTTTGCTCGTTCGGCTCGTGCTGTATTGAGCAGACACGTTCAGTTTTTAATTGTTGTGTCTGTTCTCTAACTGAACTAAATTATTTTATAATTATAAAAACGAAAACGACGGTGGACGGTAACAGTGTCTTGCCTGATCTGTATTAAAGAGAAAATAATCACTTCATCTGATGTTTAAAGTGAATAAAATAGCCTTGACAGCTCACTGGAGTTTCACAACTGCTGTCTGAAGGGCTTTGTTCTCTCCCCAAACTTGTGTTGAAGTTTTTTCGTGCTATGGGTAACGTTAGTTGAGGTGCGCGGTGGATCAAACCACTCTGGGGCAAGAGGGGACTCAAAATGTTTCTAAACTTAAAACGCATTTTTTTGTCCCGTTTGCATTTGTATTGTTTTACTACGTACACATATATTTTAAGTATATATTGTTATATTATTTACAATACTCAGCATGGTTTTTAGGGGGGGACAGCCCTAAGATTGGGGGGGTCCTGTCCCCCCCGTCCCCCCCGCGATTTACGCCCCTGTCTGCAGCTATCAGGTGGTACAGGTCAGTGCACTTTAAGTTATGTTCATTATTATTGTGATGTTTTGTGCTTTGAGACATGAGGCAGTTTAACTCCGTCTCTTGTGACGCTTTTGTTTGCTCTGCTGTACGCATTCATGAGTTTTGAAGGAGGCGTGGCTTTGGAGATGCTCTGAAGGGAGGGTGTGCTCTTATGCTTTCAAAGCTAGCTTGCTAATGCTCTGAAAATTGCCTACCGTGCCTTTTAAAGGGTTAGTTCACCCAAAAATGAAAATTAGCCCACGATTTACTCACCCTCAAGCCATTCTATGTGTATATGACATTCTTCTTTCAGACGAACACTATCAGAGTTATATTAAAAAATGTCTTTATAATGGCAGTGAATGTTGCTCTGTTTTTCAAGTCCATAAAAGTGCATCAATCCATCATATAACTTCTCCACACGGCCTCGGGGGGTTAATAAAGGCCTTCTGAAGCGAAGCGGAACTTACAGAAAAAGTGTAACCCCTCTCGCAGTTCAAAATGCTTACGCTACATATGACGACATTGCACACAGTTACGCTTGTCAGAGCGTAAGCATTTTGAATTGCGAGAGGCGTTACACCTTTTCCGTAAGTTGAATACAGAAGACGGTCCGCCGCAAGTTTGAAATGTTACTTTATAAAGTTTTAAATATGGATATTTTCCTTACACAAACGCATCGCTTCGCTTCAGAAGGCCTTTATTAACCCCCCGGAGCCGTGTGGAGCAGTTATATGATGGATTGATGCACTTTTCTGGACTTCAAAAACAGCAACAGTCACTGCCATTATAAAGCTTGGAAGAGCCAGGACATTTTTTATTATAACTACAATTGTGTTCGTCTGAAAGAAGAATGTCATATACATCTAGGATGGCTTGAGGGTGAGTAAATCATAGGCTAATTTTCTTTTTTGGGTGAACTAACCCTTTAAATTTAAATAAGTTACAATTTAAAAGTAAATGCACATTGGAGCCATCTTTCCCCCATCTTACCCTAAATGAATCATTTGGACTTATTTAGACTTTCATGCAGAGGACGTGGTGTGAATTTTTGACTTTGGTCTTAAAATTAGAACCCTCCTCCTTGCAACTTACCACAGATTTATCTGTCAAGAGTATGATGAAATCTTGTGATAGATGTGTAGTCGAGATGGACTTTATAGCTGAATGCATTTAAACCAGAGAAATGGTTCATTTCTGCCTTCATCTGTTATGTAGGCTGGTTAAGATTTTCTTGTGCTATTAATTTTATGCCATTAAATCCATATTTAAAAAAAAATAAAAAGGGAAAAAAAGAGTCTTTTTTTTTCTCTCTCTCTCTCTCTCTCTTTCGCTCTCTCGCTCAGCACTAGCCTTTGCTCTGCTTCTTTTTTCTCTGTCTCCCCCTCCCTCTCGCTGTCCCTCTTTCTTCTCTTTCTTTCTCTCTGGCTGCTTTTCATTCCTGTTTCTCTTTTCATTGTTTTTTTTCTCTCTCGCTTTTCTTTAGCTCTTTGGGACCTCTATTTCTTCTCTTCCTCTATTCAGGTTTTCTTTATTCTCTTTTCTGAATAGTTGTGGTACTTAAAGGGAAAGGGGAAAGGGAAGGAGCAGGGGAGGGAGGTTAGTTTCAGTCAGATCTCAAGCATAACACTTCCTCCTACTGCAGTCAGTCTCTCAACCAGACTACGCCAGGGACTTTTTCTCAGTGTGTTTTGTGTAGAGACTTACATAAAGCACTCGGTTTAGCCCTAATGAAACGCCCTCAGGTGCCTTTCCGTGCATGCAAACTTGTCTCATTTTGAGTAATCCTGCGTAATGTACAGGGGTATATTGTGTCTCGCTGGTTTTCTTTGTTGTTGAGGTTGTGATACTGTATCTTGCTACATGTTACTGCTGCAGTTGTGTATGAGGAGCGTTATCTCCTCATAGGAGGTGTCTAGGCCTCACAGGGACATCTTCATCACAGCACTGAGCTGACAGGCCACAATAAATGTCCTGCCACATGTTTTCACTAGGAACCATAGGTAAAGGATATGAAGGAACCCTACAGCGTGCAAAGCATAAGAAATCTCACTCTCTGTTATTAAAGTCACCATCAAATTAAAATTAGGGCTGGGTAAATTTGATTTAAGTCTGATTCTTTGGGGCATGTTTCAATCATAATGTGTATTTTGCTTACATATGAAAGAAATTCACTGTCAGTTAATGCTGTAAATTCTACAATAACCTTATAACAAGAGGACCCAAATGATGCAGTTCGATTGCTGTTTATTTAAAGGGATAGTTCACCCAAAATTGATCCCATGATTTACTCACTTTTAAGTAGGGGTGCTCCGATTGATCGGCAACCGATCTCTATCTGCCGATAATCGCTTTGGGATGATTGATCGGCGGTCTCTAAAAAGGCCGATCTCATGAACCGATCGCATGCTGACGACACATAAACCCCGTGCCTGCCGTGAGTGCTGGGGCATGACATGCAGCGACACAGTCTCATTCTCTTTCCGGCGCGGGTAAAATAATTATAATGCTGAAGGTGAGGTAAAATTCATATTTCTATATTAAATAACTTACGCAGTCATTTGAAAACTTTCTGTGAGACGTAAGTTCACAAACAGCGCGAGTGAATCACCGCGTGCGCGCGCTCTCTCTCTCCCTTTCAAAATGCTCAAATGGCTTCACATCAGCGCATCGCATCTGCACTAAAATCAAGCTGCACAGTTGACACAGGATTTGCCACTTGCACAATCGAGGCAGTGTCGCATCGTCACTAAAGTTTATCATTTGCATTTATTTTTAAGTCTTGCCAGTGTTCAAACCACTCAGCACTCGCGCGCTCTCCAGACCGTGAGCGCGCGCTCACACACAGCACAGGCCAGCTCACAAAAAACTTGCGAGTACAAATTGCGCTGAAATGGTCAGATACACACAAATGTATGTACTAAATTACCGTCTTGACGAGTATGCACGTAAACCCCGTCGTGACTCACGAGTGAACATTTGTGCAACTGCATGTAACCGTATCCGTGTTCGCTCTTAAAGTGACAGCTGTCGAATAAACTGCTGATGTCTGAAAGATGGCCTACAGTGGCCTTAAGTTATCTCATTTTCTAAAATAAACACTTGGTGGTTCTTCAAGATCTTGACTCTAGCCTATTTCTACAGTTTTTTTGCTCAATACAGTTAATTTAGAGTTAGTTTCATTTCTACAAATGGTGCAAACTCTGCAAGATTATAGATAAAAGATTCCCATTCCCTTGCCATTCTGTGATCGGCAATCGGCAGATCATGATCTTGGTGATCGGCCCCAAAAATGCTGATCGGAGCATCTCTACTTTTAAGCCATCCTAGGTGTATACGATACGCCGAAAAGAGCAACCCCTGACATGATGCATGACGTAGGATGTAGGAGTACTTTGTTTGAACTTTGCCGCCTTCGCGGTTCAAACAAATAGGATCCTCTTCTCTTCAATCGAAATCCTCCGATATTTTTCTTTAAAAATTCTAATTTTAGACTTCTAATTCATGACCGGTGTTTTGTTTTGCTCTTTTGATCTTCTGCGCTTCCGCGTTCAACAATACGCCATGTGTTACTCTTTCACCGTAAATCGATGCGTACTGCAGTCTGTCGAAGCTAGTTATTTTAGTTTATAAAGTTTTAAATATGGATATTTTTTACACAAACACATTGCTTCGATTCAGAAGTTCTTTATTAACCCTCCGGAGCTGTGTGGATTTCTTTTATGATGGATGGACGCACTTTTTTTTTGGCCAAAATCTCGACCCCTATTCACGGCCATTATAAAGCTTGGAAGAGCTGGGACATTTTTTAATATCCAACTGTATTTGTGTGAAAGAAGAATGTCATATACACGTAGGATGGCTTGAGGGTGAGTAAATCATGGGGTTATTAAATATTTTTGGTGAACTAACCCTTATACACCGATCAGGAATAACATTATGATATAAATTCCTAATATTGTGTTGGTCCCCCTTTTGCTGGCAAAACAGCCCTGACTCGTCGAGGCATGGACTCCACTAGACCCCCGACGGTGTGCTGTGGTATCTGGCACCAAGATGTTAGCAGCAGATCCTTTATGTCCTGTAAGTTGCGAGGGGGGGCCTCCATGGATCGGACTTGTTTGTTCAGCACATTCCACAGACGCTCGATCGGATTGAGATCTGGGGAATTTGGAGGCCAAGTCAACACCTCAAACTCGTTGTTGCGCTCCTCAAACCATTCCTGAACCATTTTTGCTTTGTGGCAGGACACATTATCTGCTGAAAGAGGCCACAGCCACCAGGGAATACAGTTTCCATGAAAGGGTGTACATGGTCTGCAACAACGCTTATGTAGGTGGTACGTGTCAAAGTAACATCCACATGGATGGCAGGACCCAAGGTTATCCCAGCAGAACATTGCCCAAAGCATCACACTGCCTTCACCGATTAGCCTTCTTCCCATAGTGCATCATGTTGCCAGGTGTACTCCAGGTAAGCTACGCACCCGGCCATCCATGTGATGTAAAAGCAACCGTGATTCATCCGACCAGGCCACCTTCTTCCATTGCTCCGTGGTCCAGTTCTGATGCTCTGATGCCTGCGTGCATCAATAAGCCTTGACCCTGTCGCCGATTCACCACTGTTCCTTCCTTGGACCACTTTTGATAGATACTGACCACTGCAGACCGGGAACACCCCACAAGAGCTGCAGTTTTGGAGATGCTCTGACTCTGAGTGAATGTTCACTTGCTGCCTAGATATATATACAGTATATACAAATTCTTTATTTTTTTTACCCAGCTCAAAATTGACTTTTCTGTTGCACATTCCACATTCCCTTATTGGGAATGACTCATCTATGCTCATTATTATTTAAAGGGGTATTTTTTTTTTTTTAAATGGTCAACTTGTAATGTTAGCAATATTTTTACATTAAAAAACATCTTAATTTAGAACTGATAGGATATTTTTATATCCTGTTTTTGACCCTCTCTTTGAAACGCTTTGATTGTAAGGGTGTACCGCATTCAAAACTTGTAGGTAAATACCCACTGCTATGATTGGGTAACAGATTTGCATATTTAAATATTTTTCAACGTCACCGCTACACGTGTGGAATTTTTTGGAAAACTTCTGATGTTCGTCATACATGTTTGAGCCAGAGTCTGATCCCGAATCAGAAGACAAACCTACTCCTCAAATACCAAGGATGCTCCAGTCTGTGATAGCTTGGTAATTAATCATCTTTATTTATATTTATTCCTTATGTATTTGTGAGTTAGTTATTACATGTTTAAACAAAGACGTTACAGAAAGGTGTTTATCTTGTTACATGGTGCATTTGCCAACTGTGAACCATTTATGCGTATTACATATGCTTTATAAGCCTTGGTTGTGGCAAATGAAGTTTAAATACTTGGAGTTACCACAGCTATAGTTGACAAAGGATAACTTGCAGTGTTTCTTGTAAACAAATCATGAATGAATACCATTGTTTGTCGTACTGTCATCCATATTCATTGTTAATAATTTTCAGTAAAGTGAGTACATATAAAACGATCTGTAACAGACAAAGCAATAGACAGGCTAAAAAACATTGTTACTCACGCTTGTGTGTTGTGACCATAGACTGTATAAAACAATGGACACTACGTCCATGATGTCAGGTAGCCGTCAGGAAACCATAGGTTTCTGAAGAGCATTTTTGAAGCCCAAAGTGGGTGGGGCTGGTGGTCGCCATCTTGGCAGCACGTCACGCCCGGATAACCGAAAATGGGCAAAGAGGCGGGACGTGGGTGGAGCTGAGGTGCTGGTTACTGAAACCAGCAACGGCAATCCATCTGTCACTCAAGTGGTCATGCCCTTAACTTTAAGGCGAATATAATTTAAATGGATGAGTTATAAAAAAAATCACCCCCCTCACAGTTATCATGAAGGGCAAAATTAGCTATATAGACCAAAATATTGATGTCACGGTACCAAAATTCCAGTAGTCGGTACCAAACCATAAAAATTGTATGGTACTTGGTACCAATTTCTAGCCTGGCGTGGCCATACTCAATTCTAGTCAGAATATGAGTCTGGTACCGCTCCATTGAGTTTTGATTATGGGGCGTGTTTCAACCGAGCCAGGAAAGACCTCAATTGGATAGACCCACAACCAATCAGAGCAACGAAGCGACGCATAACGTTAGTTGTCAAATGTCAACAGAACTCAACTGCACTGTGTTGCCAAGTCCGTGTTTTTCTCCATGTCCGCGGGTTGAAGCGACCCCAATTATGTGATTATATAAACCCAGGAATGCGAATTTTAGCAGGCAACCTTGCCAAAATAACATATTTTGCCAACCAAACGCCATTTTTTTCCGGAGAACCCCCTGGAAAGTTATTGTTTTGGGCTATAGTTTTGAGTAGCAATTGTGCGCGACATTGCAAAAACACTTGGCAACCCTGTCTGCACGCACGCTGGATTAAGTAACGTTACAAGAAAAAGATGAGTGTAAACGATCTTTGCCAGTAATAAAATAATTTAAGGATACAAGGAGTACTTACCAACACGATCATCGTTTCTGAGAGAAATAGTGAAGGTGAATGCATATACGAACAAGTTCTCCGTTTAGGATAAGAGCAAATTCAACCCAAGAGCCTTCGATGACGTGGATGATTACGTTAATGTTGATCATCTGTCCATCATCGTCTAAAGCCCGCCCTGACAATTTCATTGGTCCGAACAGTTTCTGTTCGGGCATAATTACTCCTCTATGGAGTGAGTCCAGAACGATTTGCCCGAGCAAAAATTTTTGTGGGCGGGGCTAAATTCGGTTGGCATCCAGGCTAACCAATTTCGGTACCACTGCTAAATGTTTTATTTATTTATTTATTTTTTATTTAAAAAATATATATTAAATGTATTAAGTTTATTATTTAAGATAATCATTATAAGTAAATAATACAAACATTTAAAGCCTGTATGCTGTTTAAAAGTAAACATTGTTTATAAAAAAAAAGATGTATTATAATTACATATAGCTAAATCTACTGTAGGCTACAACAGTAGCCTGATATTTTCTGTCAATTTCAATTTTTTAAACCAAACTTTTATTTTGACGGGTTGTCGTGACCTTTGAGTGTCTGTGTTCATGATATGACAATTTTCTCAAATGAAACGGTAAATTCTCAATACTATGGGATTGACTCCCTTTTGGAGCCTGTCTGTAATGGCCAGTCGATAATTTTGCAGTTTAAGTCACTTCCATGTTGGATTCAAGAGAGAGACCGGAAGGTTGCCACTTGGTTGTGACATGACTGTTGGATCCAATATTGTCGGCAGTCGGCCGATTTTATCTTTTATTTTCAGCGTCTCTGAAAAGCCTGCGTCGAGCTGACTTGTTTAAAACCAAATCCACAGTAAAATGAAGCAAACAAAGGAACAGTGTTTTACTGACGCAATCTGGAACTTGTTAAACATAAAGTTCATTCACTCTTTCCTAATGTTCGCATTACAAGGAAGGCAATGCATAAAACTCTGTTTGCGTCACTCCCGTATTTACTCACCTCCTACTCCATGTGTGAACCAGTAGGCGGGGCTAAAGAGGCCACGATGTAGAAGTGGGCGTTGATCTTCTTCTGCAGAGACTGTCTATGACATACACAGACAAACTCCGAAACGAGTCGTTTTGGCAGCTTTGTTTCAATAAAAGCTGTTTTGGGGCTAACAAGGAAGTTTTGACTTCTGAAACTCTTATACAACCTTTTAAATGTCAAAAGATCAAGGAAAATTGTATTTCTCAATTCATGACCACCCCCCCTCCCCTTATCTGTAAGCAACTTATTCTACTGCAATTACACTTCCGCTGACATCACTTAGGCCCTGTTTACACCTGGTATTAAGATGCGTTTTGGTCGATCGGATCACAAGTATGAGGGAGACATACCCGTTTACGCCCGGTGTTTCTCTTGTGTACACTTTCTGTCCTGATTTCTTCGAGGGGAGGGTAAACGTATGGGCTTTTTCAGATGTTTCGATCTAAAGGTCAAAATAAGGTCTCACAATTTACATATGAACACGCACGGATACAACGGAAAAACATACGGAGAGCAGCAGCTTTCGTTTCTGCTCTGACAGCCACAAGACCAGCTGAACGCTGCGAGTCGAGTGTGTGTTAGAAATCAGGAATGGTGAGAGAACATTGTGCTTGGTATGTTTTTCTTCATCAAACCAAACTTGGGTCTCCAGCTGACAGAGTTTAAATCCTGTCTGGCTAGCGCGCTTCCCATAATGTTTATGCATTAGGTCAGTAGGCGGAGAGTGGGCGTTCTTTTGTGGCTGTCTGAACGCATTCGACCACGTGAGCGTTTACACTTGCGAAAGCAATGCGTTATCGACTACCTCTGGAAATGGTCGAAAGTGGACAAGTGGACTGTATGTAGCGTTGTCCACTTATGATCCGATCGACCCGAAACGTATCTTAATACCAAGTGTAAACCGGGCCTATTTGATAATGTTAACCAATATCCAAATAGCTGCTTAGGTATGTAATTCTTATTTGCAATGTCCATTTTTCACAGCCAAATCAATTCGTTTTATATTTCCATATCCCATTTCACTCAGAAATGCATCACATTATGAAAGTGAAATGGGTTGCAAACAGTTCACTATGAATTTAATTATAAACACATCACATAGACATCTACGCCATGCTGAAATAACCGTGGTGAGATGAGGACACGCGATAACCGGTTTGATTCACGCCAGTCCTCCCGAAAGCTTGTAGAACAGAGAAGATGAGCACTGAAGAACTGACCACTGTCTAGCGCACATGTAAATGAGAGATAGTGCCAGTGGAAATGAAGCAGGGGATTGGACGAATGGAAAGTGATTAAAAATGCAGAATTGATAGGGCAACAGATGAAACTTTTCTCTCTCTATCTCTCTCTCGCTCTCCATCTCCATAAGTAAGAAACGGAAGAAAAAAAAACAGCATGATGGAATGGCAGGCTTGAAGGGGAGAGAAAGGTGAAAGACAGATGAAAGTGAAAAGAGATAAAAGCCGGAGTGAGGAGGGTGTGGGATAAAGCAGGAGGAAGGGAGGCAGAGATGAAAGCAAAATGAGAAAGATAAGAACAGAGTGAGAGAGACAGAGAGGGAAACGGAGGGAGAGATAGATAGTGTACAGCGTAGAGAGAGGGGTAACCATGGAAACAAGAAGAAGGTACAAAAGAAGAGAGAGACAAAGGGGTTTTGATTTAAAAGAATGAAACTTGGGAGAAAGAAAAAGTAATTCAGGTTGAAATTTGTTACCGTGAGGTGAGGGAGAAATACAAAAGAGCCCGAGCGCGCCGAAGGACGGCCACTTTTTCCATGCTGTTTATGAGACCCCGCAAATGAGACTGTGCATACGGTCAGGCGTCAGACCCGCTTGTATTTACAGGCCTCTTCGTTTGAGCGCGGGCCCAATGAAATCGGACGTGAAACTAGGCGGCCGGACTCGTGCCGTCAGTCCATTTAACTGCCATTAGCAGGATTATGAGATGAAACGGCATGGGAGGCAGGAGGCAACTGTTCTCTTGAAGGCAGCGGCAGGAGCCGGTCGAGGCTTTGACCTCCCAACCTCAGACCGCAGGGAAACGCACCCATGCAGAGGAGTGGCGCTCCTCAATGCTCCCAGGCCCGACACAATGAACTTGTGCCGAGTTTTGCAGGGTGTGGACTCCCGTCTCATTCAGATGCACACAATATAGCCTCCCATGTTCATTCAAATTTGTCTATCTTCATGGAGCCGAAGCCAGACATTGCTGCTGCTGCTGCTGCTTCTTCTTCTTTTTTCTTTTTTTAATATTCTGTGGTTTTTGAGTCTCTTGTGTGTCTCTTTTTCTTTCTATCTCCCTCCCTCCCTTCCCCCTTCTCTCCTGTCTTTCTCTCACTGTCTCTCTCCCTTTCCTCTTTCTGTTTCTCTCTCTTGCTCGCACGCTCTCTCCCTCCCTCCCCCTTCTCTCGCTCTTCTTCTCTCTCTCTCGCTCTCTCCCCCACTCTCCTCTTTCTTTTCTCTCTCCGTTCCTTTTATATCCTGTGCTGAATGCTCTCCTCCCTCAACTGTCTTTCTCTTTTCTATTCACTCTATTTCCTCTCGGTTCTCTCGGCAGAAACATTTCTTGCCCAATATTCTGTCCAACATTTTATCTGTAACCCCCATGCTGAATGAGGGGGGTAATCTTTTATTCAGGATTTGGAGAGCCTCTCTACTTTGCATCCTCTGTGTTTGTGTTTGTGTGTGCGTGGATGTATCCGAGTGCGATTTTTCTCTCAAAGCTGCAACGAAAATACACAAACACTGAAATCAAGAGCGCGGGATCATCAGGGCCGAGACGCAACTTTTCCGTCAATGAGATTAAGACATCCGAGAGTCGGTGTTTGGCTAAACCAGCTCCCGCTGTCTAACCTCGTAACACGTTCACACAAGTGGACGAATGATTTAGAAGTTAATTTAGAAAGGAACTAACTGCTGGCAGTAATGTCTGGCTTGGGGTCAAAGGTTATGTCCATTGAGTTTCCGTGGTTAATAAGTGGCAGTGCTGGTGTGTGTTCTGGGCTCGGATGGAGGGGGGGCTGAAGGCTGGCTGTGTGCGCTTTAACACCTCGCATGATCTCCACTAAACCCAATCTCACGGTAGCTTGGATGACACGTTAAGATCTGACTTTGTGCTAATTCATGTTTGTTTGGTTCTGCCCATATTAAAAGCTTTTAAACAGATCGTTTATCATGGAGACATGTTTAGATTAACATGACAGCATTGTGGGGGGAGTGGGGTAAGATGGACCACCCCCTTGAGTATAGGCAACTGTGTGGGTTATGACATCACCACATTTTTGCTATGTTTTATAGGGGTTTATATGTCAATGTAAATGATCTACATGGCAGGTAAAATTAAATGTATGTTAGCAGGTAGATAAAAAAAATGCACTACCACTAAAAATGTTTACCACTCTTTTTGCATTTGCTTGTCAATGGGGTGAATTCTATTAGAGTAAAAAAAAACATGGACAGACAACTTCAAATTAAACCCCGCGGCTCGTGACGACACATTGATGTCTTAAAGGGTTAGTTCACCCAAAAATGAAAATTCTGTCATTAATTACTCACCCTTATGTCGTTCGAGACCCGTAAGACCTCCGTTCATATTCGGAACACAAATGAAGATATTTTTGTTGAAAGCTGATGGCTGAGAAAGGCTTCAGATAGGCCTCCATTGGCATTCAGTACATTTACACTCCCAAGACCGATAAAAGGCACTTAAAATGTCATTACAAAGTCCATCTCACCACAGTGACTCTACAATAATCTTACGATGCGACGACAATAGTTTTTGTGCGCAAAAAAAAATCAAAATAACACTTTTATCCAGCTTGTTATTGCCTTCCGCGTGTGCCTCCACGACGCATGCGCGAGAATATGACGTAGCGCCGGGGCTCGGGATTCCATGAAATGCACACTCTAACCCCATTTTGAGCACTACGCCGAGACCTAAAGCACGATCAATGTAGAATCCAACAGCTGAGATACGCGCGTCTTCCTCTGATTGTAAACAAATCACTTCTGGGTCATCTGTCCGAACGCCGGATCTGCGTCATATTCTCGCGCATGCGTCGTGGAGGCACACACGGAAGGCAGTAACAAGTTGGAAAAAGGTGTTATTTTGATTTTTTTTGCGCACAAAAACTATTGTCGTCGCATCGTAAGATTATTGTAGAGTCACTGTGGTGAGATGGACTTTGTAACGATGTTTTGAGTGCCTTTTATCCGTCTTGGGAGTGTAAGTGTACTGAATGCCAATGGAGGCCTTTCTCAGCCATCAGCTTTCAACAAAAATATCTTCATTTGTGTTCCGAATATGAACGGAGGTCTTACGGGTCTCGAACGACGTGAGGGTGAGTAATTAATGACAGAATTTTCATTTTTGGGTGAACTAACCCTTTAAGACACGAAACGATCGGTTTCTGAGAGAACGGTATTTATGCAATTAATTTCACCTCATATCAGACGAACGCTTCAGCTCTCCAGACCAGGGCCGTGCAGAGAGTTCTTCAGGGGCAGAGGCTCAAATGTAAAAAAGGGGCAATATGATATATATATATATATATATATATATATATATATATATATATATATATATATATATCCTTATGCTCATCAAGCCTGCATTTATTTAATCAAAAATACAGAAAAAACAATATTGTGAAATATTATTACATTGTTATTTTTAACTTTTTATTAATCAAACAATCTTGAAAAGAGTATCACAGTTTCCATCATTGACATTAAATCCTCATATTAGAATGATTTCTGAATGATCATGTGACACTGAAGTGTGAAGTAATGATGCTGAAAATCCAGCTGTGATCACAGGAATAAATTATATTTTAAAATATTTTAAAATAGAAAACCATTATTTTAATACTATTTCACAATATTGCTGTTTTTTCTTGAAAAATGCAGGCTTGATGACCATAAGAGACTTCTTTCATAATGCTGCATAAATAATATAAAAAAAATGGTAATATAATAAAATCCTTTCACATAACCATTTCGCCAGCCTACACTTCACATAATAGGCCTGTAGGTGCTGGTGGCACTTGGGTTTTGTTTACTATGATAGTTTCATGAAATAGTAAACAGTGTATCAATATACATAAATACAAGTGAATTTAACACTAATTAACACTAATTTAACACTACTTACCATTAATGCGACTCTTGCTGCTGCATGGTTTTGTGCAGATTTGTTTGTTGTCAGTTAAAATCCATTTTGTCAGTGATGCAATTTATAAAATGAGACAAACCGCAGGAAATCATTCCACAAACATTAGTTCGTCTGTCCATGTAATTTTCAACCGATTTATGAATAAGAACAGAAAATTACCGCTCCACTTCACATCGCCCAATGGAATTTGAACTTTCTTTGCCAGATCACGATTGGTTGGTGTATATACATGACAAACGGGCATTGGTGAATTGTGTAATACTTTAAAATATATCATATATAGATTTGTAATTAAATCAACACATTAGCTCTGATTACGGATGAAAAAAAATATTGGTTTATTTTTTCCCGTAAGGCCACACACTCTCTGAAAGGACTATATTTGGCTCGAGAGCCGTTTCCAAACACTGGAAAATCAGCTGTCAATCTAAACGCACGCAACCCATAGCAACGCGTTATGGTAACGCCTCAACAGAAATTGTCCGACTTTTGAGCCGTTCGTTACTATTGTATACATTGTCATGTTATAATAATCACATTTATTTAGTTTTATTGACCACGATATTATCATTGATATTTGTCTGAGAGGGGCACTTTTGATTCATTTAGAAAAAGGGCAGGGGCTCGAGCACCCAAATCTTTCATCTTTCTTTCAGACTAATAAAATTGGAGTTATATTAAAAATGCCCTGGCTTTTCCAAGCTTTATAATGGCAGTGAATTGTTGGGTCATTTTTGAGGTCCATAAAAGTGCATCTATCCATCATACAACTGCTCCACACGGCTCCGGGGGGTTAATAAAGGCCTTCTGAAGCGAAGTGGCGCATTTGTGTAAGAAAAATATCCATATTTGAAACTTTATAGACTAAAATAACTCGCTTCAGAAGGCTTTATTAAAGGGTTAGTTCACCCAAAAATGAAAATTCTGTCATTAATTACTTACCCTCATGTCGTTCGACACCTGTAAGACCTCCGTTCATCTTCGGAACATAAATGAAGATATTTTAGTTGAAATCTGATGGCTCTGAAAGGCCTCCATTGGCTCAATGCACGGTTCACTCTCAAGACCCTTAAAAGGTACTAAAGACGTCGTTACAAAGTCCATCTCACTACAGTGGTTCTACAATAACTTTATGAATCGGCGAGAATAATTTTTGTGCGCAAAAAAACCCTAAATAAAGACTTACATAGTGATGACGATTTCAAAACACGGCATCATGAAGCTTCGAAGCGTTATTAATCAGTGAGTCGAATCAGCAGTTTGGATCGCCAAATTTCAGCAGTTTGGCGGTTTGACACGCGATCCGAATCATGATTCGACTCACTGATTCATAACGCTTCGAAGCTTCATGAGGCCGTGTTTTGAAATCGTCATCACTATATAAGTCGTTATTTAGGGTTTTTTTGCGCACAAAAACTATTCTCGCCGATTCATAAAGTTATTTTAGAACCACTGTAGTGAGATGGACTTCAAAAATGACCCAACAATTCACTGCCATTATAAAGCTTAGAAGAGACAGGACATTTTTAATGTAATATCATCTGAAATAGGGCTGCACGATCGAACCGCAATCACCATTTGGCTTATGTGCGATTATGAAAGCGCAAAGGCTGCGATTTGAATGAAATAAATAAATGCCCAGCGCGTCAGTGACACTGCTCCATCTGAAAGCCCTGCGAGTTTATAACGTGCGTTTGAAAAAGCAACACGCGTCAAACATCTTCACAAACTAGTAATGTGAAGCGTTCATAAACCCGTTGTCCAACAAAATACGTTTAATAACATGCTTTAACTCGCTTCATATCGTCAGTCGAGCTGATAGGGCTTCTTATCACAGAATGTCAATCAGCACTGAATACTTTATTATGGAAATACCCGAGAAGGCTTGAAGAACTCAACTCAACACCATATCTTGTCGCAGAAGTATTATCTTCATGTTTAATCAGTCAAAGCGTTTCGATTTTCGTTTTATTCAGCCTACAGAGCTAGCTAGACATTAGGGATTTCCTGAAAACGATTACTTCTCTGAGGAAAATGTGGAGTTTCTGCTCGAGGGTGCCCTCTGACTTCCAGTATGAATTAAACTTTTGGGTATAGAAAATAAGTAAAATAATACTTCTAAATACATTTTTATGACAAACCATGTTTTTCTTCAATGTACAGGAGTTTTAATCCCCACAGGTGGATGTATCATATTTCATTTTAAAGACATAGACTTTAAGAAATTGATATCACTGATAAAAAGCACAGATTTTTATAATAATAATATATATATATATATATATATATATATATATATATATAATTATTATTATTTTTTTTTTACTTTAAATCCTTAGACCTTTCTAATGTTTTTTAGTCATAGGCTGTCTGCATATTAACAGGTAACCCATAATTTTTTCTGTAAAATATAAATATTATTATTATTAAGTTGGCTTGAGAAAGCCAACTTACTGAAATCCTATTTAAACTTATTATTATTCTTTTTATGACCCAAAATGTTCTGACTGCTATTCTACAAACTCCAAACTCGGGTCAGACCTTCATACTGTTCTGACGTGCTATATCTTTTCAGACTGATTTGAATTACGGTTTTCCTAAAAATGTATATTTAAATATCATAAAAATCCCATAGACTTTCATTGACCAAAGGTTCATGACTGTTTGAACTGTTTAACTTAAACTGCTAGAAGCCATTGAAACTCAATTGACCTATCGGTAAGCCCCGCCCCCCTTAGTTACTGTTGCTAACTCGGACAAACAAACGGAGTTGCTATATCTTACAATGACAGCCGTCAGTGTGAAAACCTTATCCCAAGATGTTTTTGGACACAGAATGTGGCGTATATCCCGTCTGAATGATGGCCAAACTTTACTGATGGTTTATCAAGTTTATTATGTCATTTTTCACTCCAAAAAAATCATCGTAAGAGCTGAACAAACAAAGCATAAGAAGTGCGGATTAACGTCTCATTCACAAACTCTCTCTCACCGTTGCTTTACCATTAACATACACAACAAACTACACAAAAACACTCATAAAACTAACAGTAAACAAACATATACACAGACCGTATATCTTTTCGGCGGTGCAGTTAATAACTGGTAAACTTTGTTTGATCTACAAAACAACTCCGATAAACTGCGTGCAAGCTCTTCCTTTCACCACCAGTAGACTATAATACCCATCAAAAAAGGAGTCCTCCTTATGGTGCGTTCACACCGGACGCGATTCGCGCGAGTGATTTACATGTTAAGTCAATGCAGAGACGCGAAATGGCATTCTGCGGCGCGATTCGCGCGAATGAGGCGGCGAGATTCGCGCGATTCGCGCGATTGAGGCGGCGAGAAGGACGCGACTTGAGCGTTTTGAACGCGCGATTCGCGCGAATCGCGTGAATCGCGCGAAACGCTCAAGTTGAAAAATCTGAACTTTGGCGGATATTTCGCGCCGCGTTAACCAATCAGGAGCTTGCTCTAGTAGTGACAACAATGAAGAGAAAATCTGTATATTGATATCTGGTTCAGACAATATGATTATCACTGTGATAACATTAAATGACATGAAACACAACCCAGTCTCTTTTTGTTAAATGCAAGTTTATGTATGATCAATAATACAAAAGTATCAGTAATGTATAACAAGCTATACATGAAACAAAGCAACAATGCAGTCAAACATTCAAAGTCAGTGCTAGTAGGCTAACGTTACAACTGCAACGTACAGTTATAGCCTAAAAATATAAAGTAATGAAACTTATCTTTGCCCTCAGCCTAAACGATTTGCCAGGGAACAAATTATAGATCCATGAGACCAAAGATCGGCCGTTACAAGACGAATTATAGCTCGAGACACACCACAGAGACATCAGAGCCAGCGGGAGACGGCAGAAGGACTGGCCGAGGAAAGGTTGCCCTCGCCGGCTTTCACGTGCGCTGAGCGCGCTGTCCGCTGGAGCTCACAGCTCCGACAACGGCAGATAAAATGTTCAAATAGGCACTGTTTATGTAAATAAACCACAGATTTGAGCTTTAAACAACTACATTATCGACTGAAAAAGTCTTAAAACTACGTTTTGTCACACATTAACAGTAGATATGAACAAAAAAAAAGACATGTAAACACAGCCCATGTCAGCCATTTCTCAACGAGACGAGCTGCTGGCGGAAGCCCCGCCCATGACGCGAATTCGCATCTGTTGTGCAGTGAATGTCACACGCGATTCGCGCGAGTAAACTCAAAATGTACACGCGTCCACCTTCGCGCGATTAGCGCGAATTATTCGCGCGAATCGCGTCCGGTGTGAACGCCACATAAGTAGGACAGATAATGTAGACCTTAAACATGTCTAAAATTAATTTACATATAACCAGTTTAATATGGAGAGGCACGGAAATGTAGACCTTTGTGTTTTTGACCTACAGTGTTACATGACGTGAGAACAGTTAGTTATTTCGGTTTGTATGTTAGCAGGGACTTTAATCGTAACTTAACGAGAGTATGACAAACAGAAAATCCTCTCAGGATCCCTGGAGTCAGTGTTATGTGGCGTTCACACCGGACGCGATTCGCGCGAATAATTCGCGCTAATCGCGCGAAGGTGGACGCGTGTACATTTTGAGTTTACTCGCGCGAATCGCGCGTGAAATTCGCGCGAATCGCGTGTGACATTTACTGCACAACAGATGCGAATTCGCGTCATGGGCGGGGCTTCCGCCAGCAGCTCGTCTCGTTGAGAAATGGCTGACATGGGCTGTGTTTACATGTCTTTTTTTTGTTCATATCTACTGTTAATGTGTGACAAAACGTAGTTTTAAGACTTTTTCAGTCGATAATGTAGTTGTTTAAAGCTCAAATCTGTGGTTTATTTACATAAACAGTGCCTATTTGAACATTTTATCTGCCGTTGTCGGAGCTGTGAGCTCCAGCGGACAGCGCGCTCAGCGCACGTGAAAGCCGGCGAGGGCAACCTTTCCTCGGCCAGTCCTTCTGCCGTCTCCCGCTGGCTCTGATGTCTCTGTGGTGTGTCTCGAGCTATAATTCGTCTTGTAACGGCCGATCTTTGGTCTCATGGATCTATAATTTGTTCCCTGGCAAATCGTTTAGGCTGAGGGCAAAGATAAGTTTCATTACTTTATATTTTTAGGCTATAACTGTACGTTGCAGTTGTAACGTTAGCCTACTAGCACTGACTTTGAATGTTTGACTGCATTGTTGCTTTGTTTCATGTATAGCTTGTTATACATTACTGATACTTTTGTATTATTGATCATACATAAACTTGCATTTAACAAAAAGAGACTGGGTTGTGTTTCATGTAATTTAATGTTATCACAGTGATAATCATATTGTCTGAACCAGATATCAATATACAGATTTTCTCTTCATTGTTGTCACTACTAGAGCAAGCTCCTGATTGGTTAACGCGGCGCGAAATATCCGCCAAAGTTCAGATTTTTCAACTTGAGCTTTTCGCGCGATTCACGCGATTCGCGCGAATCGCGCGTTCAAAACGCTCAAGTCGCGTCCTTCTCGCCGCCTCAATCGCGCGAATCGCGCGAATCTCGCCGCCTCATTCGCGCGAATCGCGCCGCAGAATGCCATTTCGCGTCTCTGCATTGACTTAACATGTAAATCACTCGCGCGAATCGCGCGAATCGCGTCCGGTGTGAACGCAACATTACAGTACCTCAGGCACGACATTTTAGCATTTTTGTAGCATAAACACCATCAAATCGATGAGAGCTTCAGATTTTCAAATGTTTCTCTATGGGGCTGACACCTAAAGGTGTCAGAGTTCCGGTCCCGGCGCAACTGATACTCAACTGCTATTGGCTCATCTGCGTTCGAGGGGAGGGGCTTACGATAGGTCAATTAAGCTTTAAACTACCTATCTTCTTTCTAACTAATAACTAATCTATCTATAAACTGTTTTTATCTATCTATCTATCTTCAAACTTTTTCTATTTATCTATCTCTTTCTAACTGATCTATCTTTCTTTCTAACTAATCCATCTTTCTTTCTTTCTTTCTAACTAATCCATCTTTCTTTCTCTCTTTCTAACTAATCCATCTATCTTTCTTTCTAACTAATCCATCTTTCTTTCTTTCTTTCTAACTAATCCATCTTTCTTTCTTTCTTTCTAACTAATCCATCTATCTTTCTTTCTAACTAATCCATCTTTCTTTCTTTCTTTCTTTCTTTCTAACTAATCCATCTATCTTTCTTTCTAACTAATCCATCTTTCTTTCTTTCTTTTTGTCTAACTAATCCATCTATCTTTCTTTCTAACTAATCCATCTTTCTTTCTTTCCTTCTTTCTAACTAATCCATCTATCTTTCTTTCTAACTAATCCATCTTTCTTTCTTTCTTTCTAACTAATCCATCTTTCTTTCTTTCTTTCTAACTAATCCATCTATCTTTCCTTCTATCTAATCCATCTATCTTTCTTTCTATCTAATCCATCTTTCTTTTTCTTTCTAACTAATCCATCTATCTTTCTTTCTTTCTTTCTAACTAATCCATCTTTCTTTTTTTCTAACTAATCCATCTTTCTTTCTTTCTAACTAATCCATCTTTCTTTCTTTCTCTCTTTCTAACTAATCCATCTATCTTTCTTTCTAAGTAATCCATCTTTCTTTCTTTCTTTCTAACTAATCCATCTTTCTTTCTTTCTAACTAATCCATCTTTCTTTCTTTCTCTCTTTCTAACTAATCCATTTATCTTTCTTTCTAACTAATCCATCTTTCTTTCTTTCTTTCTAACTAATCCATCTTTCTTTCTTTCTGACTAATCTTTCTTTCGAACTAATCCATCTTTCTTTCTTTCTAACTAATCCATCTTTCTTCGTTTCTCTTTCATTCTTTCTTTCTTTCTTTCTAACTAATCCATCTTTCTTTCTTTCTAACTAATCCATCTTTCTTTTCTAACTAATCCATCTTTCTTTTTTTCTTTCTAACTAATCCATCTTTCTTTCTTTCTAACTAATCTTTCTTTCTTTCTAACTAATCTTTCTTTCTTTCTAACTAATCTTTTTCTTTTTAATATATCTCTTTCTTTCTTTCTAACTAATCTATCTTTCTTTCTTTCTTTCTTTCTTTCTTTCTTTCTAACTAATCCATCTTTCTTTCTTTCTAACTAATTAATCTTTCTTTCTTTCTATCTAATCCATCTTTCTTTCTAACTAATCTTTCTTTCTTTTTAATCTTTCTTTCTTTCTTTCTAACTAATATATCTTTCTTTCTTTCTAACTAATCCATCTTTCTTTCTTTCTTTCTAACTAATCCATCTATCTTTCTTTCTTTCTATCTAATCCATCTTTAGCATTTTTGTAGCATAAACACCATCAAATCGATGAGAGCTTCAGATTTTCAAATGTTTCTCTATGGGGCTGACACCTAAAGGTGTCAGAGTTCCGGTCCCGGCGCAACTGATACTCAACTGCTATTGGCTCATCTGCGTTCGAGGGGAGGGGCTTACGATAGGTCAATTAAGCTTTAAACTACCTATCTTCTTTCTAACTAATAACTAATCTATCTATAAACTGTTTTTATCTATCTATCTATCTTCAAACTTTTTCTATTTATCTATCTCTTTCTAACTGATCTATCTTTCTTTCTAACTAATCCATCTTTCTTTCTTTCTTTCTAACTAATCCATCTTTCTTTCTCTCTTTCTAACTAATCCATCTATCTTTCTTTCTAACTAATCCATCTTTCTTTCTTTCTTTCTAACTAATCCATCTTTCTTTCTTTCTTTCTAACTAATCCATCTATCTTTCTTTCTAACTAATCCATCTTTCTTTCTTTCTTTCTTTCTTTCTAACTAATCCATCTATCTTTCTTTCTAACTAATCCATCTTTCTTTCTTTCTTTTTGTCTAACTAATCCATCTATCTTTCTTTCTAACTAATCCATCTTTCTTTCTTTCCTTCTTTCTAACTAATCCATCTATCTTTCTTTCTAACTAATCCATCTTTCTTTCTTTCTTTCTAACTAATCCATCTTTCTTTCTTTCTTTCTAACTAATCCATCTATCTTTCCTTCTATCTAATCCATCTATCTTTCTTTCTATCTAATCCATCTTTCTTTTTCTTTCTAACTAATCCATCTATCTTTCTTTCTTTCTTTCTAACTAATCCATCTTTCTTTTTTTCTAACTAATCCATCTTTCTTTCTTTCTAACTAATCCATCTTTCTTTCTTTCTCTCTTTCTAACTAATCCATCTATCTTTCTTTCTAAGTAATCCATCTTTCTTTCTTTCTTTCTAACTAATCCATCTTTCTTTCTTTCTAACTAATCCATCTTTCTTTCTTTCTCTCTTTCTAACTAATCCATTTATCTTTCTTTCTAACTAATCCATCTTTCTTTCTTTCTTTCTAACTAATCCATCTTTCTTTCTTTCTGACTAATCTTTCTTTCGAACTAATCCATCTTTCTTTCTTTCTAACTAATCCATCTTTCTTCGTTTCTCTTTCATTCTTTCTTTCTTTCTTTCTAACTAATCCATCTTTCTTTCTTTCTAACTAATCCATCTTTCTTTTCTAACTAATCCATCTTTCTTTTTTTCTTTCTAACTAATCCATCTTTCTTTCTTTCTAACTAATCTTTCTTTCTTTCTAACTAATCTTTCTTTCTTTCTAACTAATCTTTTTCTTTTTAATATATCTCTTTCTTTCTTTCTAACTAATCTATCTTTCTTTCTTTCTTTCTTTCTTTCTAACTAATCCATCTTTCTTTCTTTCTAACTAATTAATCTTTCTTTCTTTCTATCTAATCCATCTTTCTTTCTAACTAATCTTTCTTTCTTTTTAATCTTTCTTTCTTTCTTTCTAACTAATATATCTTTCTTTCTTTCTAACTAATCCATCTTTCTTTCTTTCTTTCTAACTAATCCATCTTTCTTTCTTTCTTTCTTTCTTTCTTTCTTTCTTTCTTTCTTTCTAGCTAATCCATCTATCTTTCTAACTAATCTTTATTTCGAACTAATCCATCTTTCTTTCTTTCTTTCTAACTAATCCATCTATCTTTCTAACTAATTCATCTTTCTTTCTAACTAATCTTTCTTTCGAACTAATCCATCTTTCTTTCTTTCTTTCTAACTAATCCATCTTTCTTCGTTTCTCTTTCATTCTTTCTTTCTTTCTAACTAATCCATCTTTCTTTCTTTCTTTCTTTCTTTCTAACTAATCCATCTTTCTTTCTTTCTTTCTAACTAATCCATCTTTCTTTCTTTCTTTTTTCTAACTAATCCATCTTTCTTTCTTTCTTTCTTTCTTTCTTTCTAACTAATCCATCTTTCTTTCTTTCTAATATATCTTTCTTTCTAACTAACTAATCCATCTTTCTTTCTTTCTAATATATCTTTCTTTCTTTATTTCTTTATAACTAATCCATCTTTCTTTCTAACTAATCTTTCTTTCTTTTTAATATATCTCTTTCTTTCATTCTTTCTTTCTTTCTTTCTTTCTAACTAATCAGTCTTTTCTTTCTTTCTGTCTTTCTTTCTTTCTTTCTTTCTTTCTTTCTTTATAATTCATCTTTCTTTATTTCTTTCTAACTAATTAATCCATCTTTCTTTCTTTCTAAATTATCCATCTTTTTTCTTTCTAACTAATGTATCTTTCTTTCTATCTAATCCATCTTTCTTTCAACTAATCTATCAATCTAACTTTAAACTACTTTAAACTTCTAACTTCTTTAAACTTCTTCAAACTTTCTGGTCAGGCTTTCTCAAACCAACTTAAAGTTGGTCTCAACAAACTTTTTTTCTAGTTATTATTATACTGTTATATTTATTCTTAAATGCTATTTAAAAATGTTAATAATGAAAATTTTATTGTAATGTTAATATTTTTTATTTTTATTTAGCAATAATAATAATCATAATTATTATGATTACTATTATTAGCCATATAAATATATAAACACAATGTTATATAAACACTTCATTTGTAAAAATAAAAAAATAATAATAATCGCATTTTAAATGCGATTTTTAACCAGAATAATCGTAACTAGAAAAGTAAAGTTTGTTAACAAACTTTAAGTTGGCTTGAGAAAGCCTGACCAGAAAGTTTGAAGAAGTTTAATGTTAGATTGATAGATTAGTTGAAAGAATGATAGATAGATTAGTTTGAAAGAAAGGTAGATTACTTAGAAAGAGATAGATAAATAGATAGAAGATAGTTAGAAAGAAAGAAAAAAGAATGAAAGATAGATTAGTTCAAAAGAAAGAAAGAAAGATAGATTACTTAGAAATAGATAAAGTTTGAAGATAGATGGATGGATGGATGGATGGATGGATGGATGGATGGATGGATGGATGGATGGATGGATGGATGGATGGATGGATGGATGGATGGATGGATGGATGGATGGATGGATAGATAGATAGATAGATAGATAGATAGATAGATAGATAGATAGATAGATAGATAGATAGATAGATAGATAGATAGATAGATAGATAGATAGATAGATAGATAGATAGATAGATAGATAGATAGATAGATAGATAGATTTATATATTAAGAACTGCAAATGTGGCCCTGGATATGTGTAAATTATATGCGTAGATAATGAGTAGATTGTATGCGTAGATAACTGGATATTCGTAGATAATGAGTAAATTAAATTGCTATTATGAGAAACAATTTGCCCTGCGCCTTCCTATTTCACAAAAAATGCATATTCAAGACATGTGGGGATAAAAAAAAAAAAAAATCCCCCCTACAGAATCTAAATAAATACTTTACGACTATAGAGCTGGTAAGTCCCACCCATTCGTAAACTGGACCTCTAGGTTGAAAAATCGTCAATGTCATTCATTTATTTAATGTAAGAAAATAATTATTTTCTGGTCCCGTTTGAATTGTGCCATGAATGTGAACATATGTTGTCTGTGAATTTTTAATATAATTTTTCGTGTGAAGAATGCTACAATTTAGCGGGTAGAAGTTTGATACGGTTACTTTGTGTTGTCTGTATGAATGATATAAACCAACCCCCATGTCTCTACGATGTTCTGAAGCAGAGATATAGGTCTTAGTATACGGTTGCTAGGGTACTCTGTTTGGTTGCTATGGAGTGGCTTGGCAGCATCCAATGATGATACTGCTTGTCTGTATGAATGATATAAACCAACCCCCATGTCTCTATGATATTCTGAGGCAGAGATATAGGTCTTGCTAAACGGTTGCTAGGGTACTCTGTTTGGTTGCTATGGAGTGGCTTGGCAGCATCCAATGACGATACTGCTTGTCTGTATGAATGATATAAACCAACCCCCATGTCTCTATGATGTTCTGAGGCAGAGATATAGGTCTTGGTAAACGGTTGCTAGGCTGCTTGATAATGGTTGCTAGGGCGTGGCTATGAAGTGTTGAAGGTGATATGTGATTGGCTGTTGATGCCCCGAGTCAAACAAACCCACCCTTGTGTTTCTATGACACTTCTATCCAAAGATATCCCTTCGATGTTTTTCAATGGAAGTCTATGGGATCAGTTGCTAGGGAGCTCTAAATGGTTGCTAGGGCGTGGCTTCATAGGTTGACAATCATCATGAGATAGTGATTGGCTGTCTGAGTAAATTGAGCCCACCCCCTTGTCTCTGAGACACTGTGAGCCAGAGCCAAAGATGGATTAGTTAGAAATAATTATTAGTTAGAAAGAAAGATAGATGGATTAGTTAGAATGAAAGAAAGAAAGATGGATTAGTTAGAATGAAAGAAAGAAAGATGGATTAGTTAGAATGAAAGAAAGAAAGATGGATTAGTTAGAATGAAAGAAAGAAAGATGGATTAGTTAGAATGAAAGAAAGAAAGATGGATTAGTTAGAATGAAAGAAAGAAAGATGGATTAGTTAGAATGAAAGAAATTAGAATGAAAGAAAGAAAGATGGATTAGTTAGAATGAAAGAAAGAAAGATGGATTAGTTAGAATGAAAGAAATTAGAATGAAAGAAAGATGGATTAGTTAGAATGAAAGAAAGAAAGATGGATTAGTTAGAAAGAAAGAAAGAAAGAAAGAAAGAAAGAAAGAAAGAAAGAAAGAAAGAAAGAAAGAAAGATGGATTATTAGTTAGAATGAAAGAAAGATGGATTAGTTAGAATGAAAGAAAGAAAGAAAGAAAGAAAGAAAGAAAGAAAGAAAGAAAGAAAGAAAGAAAGAAAGAAAGAAAGATGGATTAGTTAGAATGAAAGAAAGAAAGATGGATTAGTTAGAATGAAAGAAAGAAAGATGGATTAGTTAGAATGAAAGAAATTAGAATGAAAGAAAGATGGATTAGTTAGAATGAAAGAAATTAGAATGAAAGAAAGATGGATTAGTTAGAATGAAAGAAAGAAAGATGGATTAGTTAGAAAGAAAGAAAGAAAGAAAGAAAGAAAGAAAGAAAGAAAGAAAGAAAGAAAGAAAGAAAGAAAGAAAGATGGATTATTAGTTAGAATGAAAGAAAGATGGATTAGTTAGAATGAAAGAAAGAAAGAAAGAAAGAAAGAAAGAAAGAAAGAAAGAAAGAAAGAAAGAAAGAAAGAAAGATGGATTAGTTAGAATGAAAGAAAGAAAGATGGATTAGTTAGAATGAAAGAAAGAAAGATGGATTAGTTAGAATGAAAGAAATTAGAATGAAAGAAAGATGGATTAGTTAGAATGAAAGAAATTAGAATGAAAGAAAGATGGATTAGTTAGAATGAAAGAAAGAAAGATGGATTAGTTAGAAAGAAAGAAAGAAAGAAAGAAAGAAAGAAAGAAAGAAAGAAAGAAAGATGGATTATTAGTTAGAATGAAAGAAAGATGGATTAGTTAGAATGAAAGAAAGAAAGAAAGAAAGAAAGAAAGAAAGAAAGAAAGAAAGAAAGAAAGAAAGAAAGAAAGAAAGAAAGAAAGAAAGAAAGAAAGATGGATTAGTTAGAATGAAAGAAAGAAAGATGGATTAGTTAGAATGAAAGAAAGAAAGATGGATTAGTTAGAATGAAAGAAAGAAAGAAAGAAAGAAAGAAAGAAAGAAAGAAAGAAAGAAAGAAAGAAAGATGGATTATTAGTTAGAATGAAAGAAAGATGGATTAGTTAGAATGAAAGAAAGAAAGAAAGAAAGAAAGAAAGAAAGAAAGAAAGAAAGAAAGAAAGAAAGAAAGATGGATTATTA
Source organism: Gobio gobio (assembly GCF_949357685.1). Taxonomy (NCBI): domain Eukaryota; kingdom Metazoa; phylum Chordata; class Actinopteri; order Cypriniformes; family Gobionidae; genus Gobio; species Gobio gobio. The sequence continues at coordinate 48,123,225 of NC_137115.1, forward strand.
GTTAGAATGAAAGAAAGAAAGAAAGAAAGAAAGAAAGAAAGAAAGAAAGAAAGAAAGATGGATTAGTTAGAATGAAAGAAAGAAAGATGGATTAGTTAGAATGAAAGAAAGAAAGATGGATTAGTTAGAATGAAAGAAAGATGGATTAGTTAGAAAGAAAGAAAGAAAGAAAGAAAGAAAGAAAGAAAGAAAGAAAGAAAGAAAGAAAGATGGATTAGTTAGAATGAAAGAAAGAAAGATGGATTAGTTAGAATGAAAGAAAGAAAGAAAGATGGATTAGTTAGAATGAAAGAAAGAAAGAAAGATGGATTAGTTAGAAAGAAAGAAAGAAAGAAAGAAAGAAAGAAAGAAAGAAAGAAAGAAAGAAAGAAAGAAAGAAAGAAAGAAAGAAAGAAAGATGGATTAGTTAGAATGAAAGAAAGAAAGATGGATTAGTTAGAATGAAAGAAAGAGACGATAAGAGATAGATAGAACAGTTTGAAGATAGATAGATAGATAGATAGATAGATAGATAGATAGATAGATAGATAGATAGATAGATAGATAGATAGATAGATAGATAGATAGATAGATAGATAGATAGATAGATAGATAGATAGATAGATAGATAGATAGATAGATAGATAATGTCATATACACCTGGATGGCTTGAGGGTCAGTAAATCATGGGCTAATTTCGGATGAACTAACCCTTTAAGGGATTAATTTTATTTTATATTTACATTTATATTTTACATTTTAAACACATTTTTGCCTTCACAGTTCTTTTTAAAAGGTCCTGTGGTGTGATGATAGAATATTAAAATCAATCCCATAATCTCGCGTTTAAAATTATGTCTTAAGAGCTGCATGCATAATGTAGTTTATCTTGTCACAGCACAGGACATGTCAGGATACCTTTCCAAAAGTACATGCCAACTTCACACATCTCATGTTAGTGAATTTCTTCTATAAAACAATGTCATTTTTTTAGTCACGAAATATTACTGTAATTGCAGTGCTTTCACAAATTAGTACATGTGGGGTAAAACGTGCCAGATGCTTTAGATATGCTGTGTCAGTGATTGAACTGAAAGTTAATTTTGTCTCCCAAATGCAAGAATTACTATTATAAATAGATCTAATTATTTCTACATTCAAATATTCTGAATATTCAACTTTTTCCTGCTTGTCTTAAGAAAATGTAAATAATGTGCATCAATATAAGCCTCAGAATGGCATTGTTTTCATGTTGTAAAATGTAAATGGTTCACATAGTCCCTGATGATTCAGTTTACCGCTTGAAATGATACAGCTTAGTTTTTGAAGTAAAACTTCCATAAAAAATGGCACAGTTTACCCCACTGTCTACTTCTGAATACACCTCACCCTCAAAAAAAAAATGTGTTAAAATAACTTGTGTTTGTGCCTTTATCGCGTCATAATGAAATTGTGTACTAGTGGAGGTTTCGAGTTTCCCCGTCGCATCTCCGCTCCGGTCGCGTGAGAATCACGTCGGGAATCAAACACAACCACATGCATTTACATCTCAGTCAGATCTCAGCCACTAACCCAACCGGTTCAAACTTCCCTCAGGATCATACGTTCACACTGCCGCAAAAAAACAATGCAGACAAAAGTTCCCTATTGCTTCTCTTCAGAAAGAGGAGAAATACAAAAACCATAAGTACAAGTGTCATGTGACACACACTTGTCAGTTAAAACCTGTAGATGGATTCCCAAAACCACACACCCCTCTAAAACACAGCTACACAAACCTGTGGAGAAGCACACATGCAGAAAGAAAAAAACTAGTAGGCGTTCATTATTCATCATGTATTCTTCCCTGTGTGTGTGTGTGTTAGGACTGGTTCACACAAGCCTGATACTTCTGGGCGAATGAGGTTAGGACAGGTTTCAAGCCATTTCTCTTTTCTTTTTTTTAAGGGAGGGGGGAAACCTGTGGGCCTGGATGGGGGATTCTTTCTTTCCCCCTAACTTTTGTTTGTCTCCCCTTCTTGGTTTTCCCCACAGGCGGGCAGCTCTGTGTTGTTTTATGTACACGTCCCTGGCCGTTTCTTCTTCCATGTGGATTCTTTGTCTTTTACGTCTTATCTCTTTGTTTCTTCCCTTGCACTCTTTCTATTTTCTCTCCTCTCTCGCTCTCTCAACTTCCTGCTATCTCTCCCCCTCACTCACACCCTCCCTCAATCTCTCTTTATCTCTGTCTGTTTCCCTTCGCTCCCTATCTCTCTCTCTCTCTCTCTCTCTCCCTCTCCCTGTCCTTTCTCTTTTCCCTCCCTCCCTCCTTTCCTCTCACGATCTCTCACACGCACACACATCTTTCTCTCACTCAGACGCACATATACTGACTCTCCTACAATGCTTGATTTTCTCTCTCCTTCATGGATTGCCCTTTCCTGCTCGCTGATGAAAAATGTCCTCCACTCTTCTCACACACACTGACGGTATACAGCACAGTCCTTCACTCAGGTGTGTTCCATGCCATAATAGAGGCTCTTTTGTGGGACGGCCAGCCTATATCCTGGCGTTAATAAGCTCACGGGAAGTGTTAGAGTAATCCCATACCTTTTCCGTAATGAGGATGAGCGGGAACACTTCGGCACACACCCGGCAAACGGAGCGGGCAGGTAGCCTATCACGCGCTCTTGACAGAGGAAACCAGAACTTCAATAGTTAATATCTTTCCTTGCTGTTTTTTCCCTTTTCCTCTCTTTTCCCCTGCCCCCCCTTCACTCTTCCACTCCCCCTCTTTTTCTCTTGCTGATGAACTCCTCTTTTTTATTTTCACACTCCACCATCCCCCTTTTCTCCCCCCCCCACTCACTATCTCTCTCTGAGGCTGCTGAAACTCTCTCTCTCTCTCTCTATCTCTCTTTCAGTCCGAGTGCTCTCCCTCCCTCTTCCCTCTTTCTTTCTTTCTGTCTTTCTCTCTTTTCTTTGACCTCATCTTTTCTTATGCTTTGCTCTCCCTCCCCCAGTTCCTCTCTTCCTTCTTTTTTGCTGCATTCTCTTCTTCTCTCGCCCTCCCCCACCTCTTTTCTCTCTCTCTGTCGCTCTCTCTCTCTCTTTTTCTATTTCTCTCCCATTCACCCCCCCTTCCCTTCCCTTTTCTCTCTATACCTCTCTGTCTCAGTCCCCCTCCCTCTTCCTCTTATTCTCTCTCTCCCCCATGTCTGTCTCACTCCCTCCCTCTCTTTCCAAACTGCTTTTCTTTCTCCTTTTCTTTCTTTTGTCACTCATTTTTTTTTGTGCACGCACTGGCTCTCAGACATTGCACAGGCGTCTTGCGGCTTAATTATTTGAGATGCGCAAATAAACAGACCTGTAGAACTCCTCCCGGAAAACATTTCAGCATATCTCACTCACTGTCTGTCTGACACCGACAGACACACCTCCAGATTAGAGATCTGTGTGTGTGTGAGAGAGAGAGAGAGAGAGAGAGAGAGAGAGAGAGCGCCTGTGCACATGCCGGCTTGAAACATGTTCATCTCTAAAGTGAAGAGAGGACGTACATGTGCTGAGAAGTGAGCTTTTGTTAGCAAGAGAGAAATATGTTTGTTGAAGGGTCACGCTGTATGGAGTGTGTGCGTGAGAAAGAGAGATAGTGAATGCGTGAGAGAGAGAGTGAAAGAGAAAGAAAGAAAGAAAGAAAGAAAGGAGAAAGAGATGGGGGGGGGTGTGGGGAAGGGAGGGCAGAGAGACAGAAAGAAAGAGAATGGAAGAAATAGGTTTGTGTGTGTATGTGTGCGAGAGAGGCAGGCACAGTCAGTTCTGATAACAGCAACAGTAGGAGGAGGATGAGCCTGGCTCCGCCCCCCTCTCTCTCTCGCCGTTATAAATAGGAGCTGGTGTTTTTTGCTCCTCTCACTTCTCTTGAAGGATGAGGTCCCTGAAACATCTCAAACATCACACCAGGAGTAATGTGGTGAGTGCTCAACCCAAACACACACGCTACCCGGAGCGGCTCGTGTTGATATGTTGACTTGAGCTGTTGGTTAATTGCTGTGTTAAAGTTTGTAACTCTGAACTGTGGAAATGAAATAACTTTTTCTCTCTCTCACAGAATACTGCAAGAGTGTCATTTATACTTTAACCGCTCTCTCCGTTTCAGTCTAGCCTCTCGCATCGTCTCTCTCTACCTCCAATGCAGTACATTTCTTTTGTTTTCTATCTCTCACACTCGCAAACACTCACAGGTTCATTCAATGCTAGTCTTTACACTAGCTAGCCTTTTTGTTTTGTTATTTATTTTTGTATTCACTCCAGCTCTCCTCGTACAGTCACGGCTGCTATTTTGCCCGACTGGCTTTTTCATTTGTCTTAACACTCCTTCTTTTTCCCTCCCTCGTTCTTTCTCATTTCTGTCTCCTTCTTAGTTTCAGTCTTTCACTCCTCACACCCCTCCCTCTCTCTTTATCTCTCTGTTGTACTCTCTCTCTCTCTCACTCACTCACTCACTCAGTTTCTCTTAGTCTCTCATCCCCCGCTGCCCCTCCCTCCCCCTCTTCTTTTCCTCTCACTCTTTCTTTATCTCTCTTTATCTTTCTTTCCTCACTCCCCTCCCTCACTCAGTCACTCAGTCTATCTCTCATCCCCCAGTCCCCCTCCTTCCTCTCTCTTCCTTCTTTCACTTGCTTCCTCAATCACCCTTTTTCTCTCACTCACTTACTCGCTCTTTTTTTTCTGTCTGTTTCTCCCTCCCTCTGTCTGACTGCTTTAAAAGCAGTAATTATAAATGACATGGTTATCAGGGCATCCAGGTTCCCCTTCTCATTTCTCACTCTTTCTCTCTGCCCCCCCTCCACCACTCACTTCTCGTTTTCTTTCCTCTGTCTGTCTCTGCTTGTCTGTCTCTCGTTCTCTGTTTTACAGCTGTCAGTCTCTCCCTCCCTCTTTCCCTTCTGTATGCTTGTTTTTGCTTAAGCGGAAATCAGTGTTTCATGGCTTTCTATTCAGCACAAATCAAGGTACCAGCTCGTTAGAGGTGATAATGTACGTTAATGACTTTCTCAGCACACACACACACATAATTACTTGTGTGAACATGACAGTGATTTGAGCATTCTGGTAGTATAGAACAGAGGTGTGGTGACCTGAGCTAAGAGTTCAACCAAGTTGCTTTTAATTAATCCATATGTAAGTAACATAATCATCAGCCTCAAAGGAACGATTTTTCTCATAAGCGCTGGCTGCAACGAACCGAATCATGTTGGCTTCAGCCAATCTCTGAAGTCTGCAAATTGACTGGACTCACTTGCGTTACTGGTACTGCTAAAACTTCACTGTCCAGCCTTTTCATAGTCAGCAGTGTCAGCGCTTGACCTCGCAGGAAATGCTGTGGGTAGTCCGCGGATGTAGACTTCCCGCTCGGACCCAGACACTCTTTGTGCTTTGCGTCCTTTTAAAGACTGTGAAGGAAGGAAGCATGGCGCTTGAACAGATCTGTCTTATCTATCTAAAGCAATCTCTAGTGGACACGGAGGCAAGGCGTTGTCAGAATATGTCTGTTGCTTACTGCTGTGAATATTATATATATATATATATATATATATATATATATATAGTATAATGACCTTTTTTGATGAGAATGTACACTATTTGACAAAGATCAGATCTAGAAAAACATTCCTGCCACGTTACCAGAAATGACATGATCTGACTGAGCTGTCATTTACATCCTCAAATCCTCAAACTCTATCCAAACAGCTTTTATTTGTTGCTCCGCATCAGTCAACTTCGTTGTTCAAACACTCATGTTGATGTGACGCTATTGCACTGACTTCATTGCTATTGTTGTAGTGACACTGTTGCCATGACAGCATTAGCCAGACTTTGTTGCTACGAGTACATTGTATTGACGCTTGCGATGACAGATTTATACACTGATTCTGATTTCATGAAGTATTGCTAAGACTTGTTGTTCTCTCCATTGACAGGAAGAGCAGGAGGTTCCTCTGGTCCGCTGCTATTCTAAAGTGATGGAGCATGCGGTGGATGTCGGCACTCAGACGGACCCAGTGGTGGTCCTTTCCCTAGCCCAGGCTGCTGTGCTGGGCCTCATATCTCAGAATGAAATCTTTGGAGCCACAATTGCCCCAAACGGTTTCTATACAGGAGAGGGACGCGAAGGCCCCGCTCCCCCTGCAGAATCCATGGAGTATGAATATGCAGATCAGCTAATTGGAGCCAATGGAGACTATCTGGCCGAACCTCACGGGGAGAACAGGAGGCCAGAAGGGCCTTACGGGGCAGAGCGCAGGCGACCGGGGCCCCGCGGGAGGACCAAGAGGCCCTTGAGTGAAGGAGAACCGGAGGAGTCCGCGGTTAGGTCTCTGGACGCTTCGACCCAGGTGAAAGGAGAGAGGCCTGAGTTCTCTAGCCCCTGTTATCTCTCGAATCCCCAGCAAACTGACAACGAGCCAGAAGTGTTGGACCTAGCACCTCAAAGAGTGCCAATGAAAGAAGAGCAGTGTAACAAAGGCTACCCTGAGCCCTCGAGGGAGCCAGCCAGCCAACAGGTAGACTCTGAGGCTCAGTCTCAAAGCCGGCAAAGCCCCGTGGAGCGTGGAAAGGCATCGGCGGAGTCCCCTAAGGAGAGGCGGGGAAAGGAGGAGGAACAACAAGAAGAGGAGGAGGAGGACGTAGAGGAGAGAGCACTGAACCTGAAAACTACAGAGGAGGATGTGAGCCCGTCAATGAGGCGCTACTATGAGTCCAGCGTGACCGCATACGAGGCTGCTGAGATGGGCCTTCCGGGAGAATATGAGGAGGGCGGCCAGGCCATGGTGTGGGCGGAGGGTGAGAACTCCTTGGGGAGACGGATGCAGATCGACCGTCTAGATATCAACGTGCAAATCGACGAATCGTACTGTGTGGATGTGGGCGAAGGCCTGAAACGCTGGAAGTGTCGCATGTGCGAAAAGTCCTACACTTCGAAGTACAACTTGGTAACACACATCCTCGGTCACAATGGCATCAAGCCACATGAATGTCTGCACTGTGGAAAGCTCTTCAAGCAGCCCAGCCACCTTCAAACGCATCTGTTGACGCACCAGGGCACGCGGCCGCACAAGTGCACCGTCTGCAAGAAGGCCTTTACCCAGACCAGTCACCTTAAACGGCACATGTTGCAGCACAGCGACGTCAAGCCGTACAGCTGCCGCTTCTGCGGCCGGGGCTTCGCCTACCCCAGTGAGCTGCGTACTCACGAGACCAAGCACGAGAGCGGCCACTGTCACGTCTGCACGCAGTGCGGCATGGAGTTCCCCACTCACGCCCACCTCAAGCGCCACCAGGTCAGCCACCAGGGCCCGACGACCTTTCAGTGCACCGAATGTCACAAGTCCTTCGCCTACCGTAGCCAGCTCCAGAACCATCTGATGAAGCACCAGAACGTGCGGCCTTATGTCTGCTCGGAGTGCGGCATGGAGTTCGTGCAGATCCACCACCTGAAGCAGCACATGCTGACACACAAGGTACTGACACAGCAGGCCCCCGAACACAAGGTACTTAAACCTCATTAGTTTTTGTAATCTTCCCACAAACATCCAATTAGAAATGATTCCCCAGTGACGTTCACAATCCACATTTCCAAACACTACATGTTCCCATACATCTGTATGTCATTTTAGCTGTGTGTCGGGTATTGCCACAACAAGTTTCAGTGTAAATGGAGCTGTCTCTGTCAGTCCCTTCCAGCCATCCAACCCTGCCATTAACTCGTCCCGTTTCTCCATCCCTCGCACTAGTATGGAGCTGTTTTGTTTTGTGTGTGCTTTGTGCAGTGAAGTGTGTCTTACATGCTGATACTTCCTCCTTTCATTTCTCACTCTCTATGAGTATGATTCATCTCGTCATGACTGCAGTGTCAGTAAACAGAATGTGTCACAGGTCAGCAGGGTTAGTAACAAAAAAAACACACATCAGCAGTTAGTCATTTCTTCAGCGTTTGTATCAACAGTTTGGAATTTTTAGATTTATTGCCATTAGAGATAACGACTGAATGAAAACACTGGGTGATTTCAGTTAGTTGGGTACACTATGGGTGCTTCTCATTCTCGTTCCCTTTCCTCGCGTCTCAGCTCCACCCACTTGGGATGCGAGGGGAAGGATGCAAGGAAAGAAATGAGAACAGAATAATTGAAGCAACGCTTATTTGTATATTGGAACATTCTTGAATATCACTCGAGAGTCACTTTAAAGCATCATCAGCTGTGCTCAAGGGATCTGCCCTTATGATTTTGAAGTTTAGTTATTTAAGAAATTCATAAATAATAATAATAGCGCTTCAGATGCCCTGCTGAAATATGTGAGATATATGGTTTATTAAACTGCAATGGTATATGCTTTACCTTTGCAGTTTAAATAAACCATATATCTCACATATTTCAAATTGTGACAACTGTGAAGGGGGAGAATTTATACATCAGATTTTTTGACAAGGAAGACTTGCGCATAGGATACACCTGTGCATCCTCGCTCATAGCTCCTCTGGAAGCTTCCTCGCTCCTCGACTCCTCACAGTGCAATTAGAGAATTGAGATGTCCCTCAAGATGGCTAACATTGATCGTTTTCCGGGTCACAGACTGGAGGACTGAGGAGCAAGAAAGCGAGGAAGCATTCATCTAAATATTGAGAAGCACCCTATATGGCCTAAAGTAAATGGACACCTCAATACTGCACCTGCATGTGCTTTATAAATGCCAATAATAGGGAGTTTCCACTAGATACCGGAAAACTAATAAAGGAATTTGATACCATTCAGCCAGTCAGATCCGGTGCTAATGTTGGAGTGATGTGGCCCTGTTGCCGTTCCTGTTCATCCCAACAGTTCAGTGGGGTTCATATCTGAGTAAAGTTCTTCAGCATCAGACTCAGTCTGTAAACTGTTTATTTATTGACCACAATTTGTGCACAAGGACATTGGGACCCTCCCTAGACCATTAAGGTGATCCTGATTTCATCCTTGTTGATCCTGGAACAACATTCCAATCAACCAAGTTTACAGTTAATTCAAGTTTAAGCTTACAACAAGTATTAGTGCTTCTACATCGGTTATTCACCTATGATTTTAGGTTTTGGGTTAGGTTTATGGGTAGGAATAGGGTTAGGACTTCATTTTCAGACAGGAATGTTGTTCCAGGACCAACAAAATATGTTCTTCCAGGAACATGTCTTGGCAAAATCACGGTGACCAAACTATTAACACAGAGTTGGAAGCGAACACACTATTTACAAGGGGTAGCCCATGCACTTATGGCCATGTAGTTTAGATTCAGTGCAGTTCTTCATAGCACATTCTGAAATGGAAAGAATGTTTCCATGTATGTTAGGACAGCAGTATTCCCTGGATACACTGGAAGTGTTCACTGAATAGTCAAATTGTCAAGGCGAGAGAATGTTTAACCCTCTTCATTTGTTAATGTTTTAGCTTGGTGGAGCATCAGAGCTCTCACTGCAGTGTATACACGTCTATTTACCCTGCAGCATTGCGATAACAACAGTGAATAAAGCGCGTGTGCATGAATTTCTTGCTCTGTCTTATGAATTCTAGTGAGCAAGCAAGACAGGCACCCTGCTGATGGATTCAGCTGCGCTTATGACAACTAACCACTTTTTCTCATTCAGCTGATGCCAGTGATAAATAATTTTTCCTCCCGCTCTCAAAAACGAAAAAATATATATATATATATATCACTAATTATAAAAGTTACATTTTTTTTAAAGTGATGGTCGCAATGGAATCATATCTAAATGTATTGCCGATGTCTTTCTCTCTCAGGGTATGAAGGAATACAAATGCGACGTGTGTTCTCGTGAGTTCACACTCTCTGCCAACCTGAAGCGACACATGCTGATTCACACCAGTGTGCGCCCTTTCCAGTGCCACGTCTGCTTCAAGACTTTTGTTCAGAAGCAGACGCTTAAAACGCACATGATTGTCCACTTGCCTGTGAAACCTTTTAAGTGCAAGGTGAGTACGAAGAACTCTTTCATGCACACGGTATAATCCTGCTGGAGTCCTTCAGACAGTCTATATTTTCCTACTCTATATGGCTGTGTATCAAACATAGACCTCTAATAGTTCCTGTATTTTTTTTTTTTTGTAGGTGTGCGGGAAGTCCTTCAACAGAATGTATAACCTGCTGGGTCACATGCACCTTCATGCCGGTAGCAAACCCTTCAAGTGTCCTTACTGCTCCAGCAAGTTCAATTTGAAGGGCAACTTAAGTCGACACATGAAGGTGAAACATGGAATCCTGGACACCTCGACTGAAGGGCAAGGTAACATGCAAATTAGACCTCAGATTATACTTACTCGTGACTTTTGCAGTTCTCAATGTTATAGAAAATTAGAAACAACAGGACGGGTATAGCCTAGAGGTGTATAGAGCTGCTTGACTCCGCCTCTCTGGGTTTATAGAGTGGGAGTTAAAAGTAAATGTTAATGCTGCATTCACACCAAACGCGATTAGAGCGTCAGGAGCGAGTGATTTCAATGTTAAGTCAATGGAAAGGCGCGTTGACGCGCGTCTGGAGGTCCTGCGGCGCGATAGACGCGTTTCGTGCGGCGCGATGGACGAAATAGTGCTTTTTGTGCATTCACGCGTTTGAAGCGAATTCGTGTCTGACGCCCGAGTTGAAAAATCTAAACTTTGGCATCAATTCGCGCCGCGTTAACCAATCAGGAGCCTGCTTGCTGCTGTCACGTGGTAAAGTGACGTGATGAGAAACCCTGCATAATTAAAAAATATTACTATTGTGTCACAAAATGTAGTTTTAAGACTTTTTCAGGTGGGAATGTAGTTGTTTAAAGCTCAAATCTGTGGTTTATTTATAAAGAGAGCGCCTATTTTGTGGATTTGTGAGATCCAGGCGATCACCGGGCGCTCAGCGCTCATTACCCCGGCGAGAGCAGCCTTTCCTCGGCCAGTCCTTCAGACGTTTGCCGCTGGCTCTGATGTCCTGTAGTGGTTCGTCTTGTGTGGATCTAACGGCCGATCTTTGGTGTCATGAATCTATAACTTGTTGTCTGCCAAATCGTTAGGGAAAAGAGAAGTTTCATAACTTTATTTTTTAAGGATATTTAAATATACATGCAGTGAAGATAATGTAGGAGTTGCCTGGACCACATTTGTGTGGCTATTCATATTTAATATATATTTTTAATGAAAATGAAAAGAGGCAGAGTGGTGTTTATGACATATTTCTCCTGGAGCGCCTTGAACGCTCAATTTATACGAATGGATTCAAAATGTTCAAGCGTCCCACTAGACGTGGTAGACGCGATTTTGTCGCTCTATTCGCGTTTGGTGTGAATGCAGCATCATGCTAGTAAAAGTTGGCTATCTAGTCGAAATAAAAATACGAAGACTTGTGATGTATATTTGACTGAATTAGAGATTTTTGTCAGTAGGCAGGTTTCTATTACATATTTGCGAAAAAATGGCGTTTCTATTAACCGATGTTATGCAACTAAAACGTCATTTTTTACTCTCGCGAGAAGTCATTGCAAAAATCATGGCGACGGATGTTGGTAGGTTTACTTATACTACGGGGCTGTTGAATGCTTGAATCTGATTGGCTGACAAACATTCTGCAATTATTTTCAGGGAAACGCACACGGCAAAAGTAGCTCAAGGCAGGTCTTGACTGCATCCATAACACTACGCCAAATGTTTTCAGTTATTTCAAATGTCTTTACAGCCGACAACATTGAAATAACCAAAACCCACTTCGACACTGACCAAGCAAAGAAATATAGTGCACAATAGGATAAAAATGACACATTATTTCCATGTTTTTCCCACAAAATTACGTTTAATACGAAACGCACATACTCTCTTTCTCCTGCTCTCTCTGCTCTCACACTCAAACACACTACGGACACACACTTGCACAGAAACGTGTTAACAAAGCGCTGCTCTGACGATTTTATCAGGAAAGTAGTTTAGCGACATGACATTTCTCACTAGCGAGGTAATAACGCCGCTGTTTTTACAGTTCTGTATTAGTAGATGCTGCTGCCGAACACTGTTGAAAGAGACGCACAGACTGAGGTAATTCACATACGCACTCTCTCTCGCTCTCGCTCTCTCTCTCTCTCTCTAACTCACTGCATTAGTCTGCTATCAATGGCTCAAGCCTCTGTTACTAGTTTTAAAATTGACGTTTTGGAATTGGCAACGGTGGCTTGGGTTTAGATGCGCAAGAAATTAGTCCTGCACACGAGCGTTTTAAAGACAAAATGAATGTCTTGAAATAAAATGTGGTAACCGTGGAATAATTGACTCCGGGCCATTGAATTATTCAAAAAATAATGCACACTCGAGGTGTAACTATTGTTTGAAAAATTCATCGGCCTGAAGTCAATTATTCCTAACATACATCACAGCCACCGCACTAACCATTATTTTTGACCGAAGTAGACGTAGGCGTCTTATCCAAGCATTAATGGCAAGGAAAGCCCCTTATACTTCGGAGCGGCCTCGTGTGAAGTGTTTCTGGGTGGTTACAGAACGAGATTTCACAGTGGAACGGTGGATTCAGGATTTTCGGATGAGTAGATCAACCTTTTTTGAGTTGTGCAATGCAATAAGGCAATAGATAAAGAATAAAGAACGCCTCGTCTTGTGTCCAAACTTACCATACCATCTTTAAAGGATGATCATGTGACTTTTATGTATGCCTAGTGACCTGTAAATATTCCTTTTTCGATTTGCCTGAAAAACCACCTTGTGAGCGTAAAAACGTTTTTGCGATATATGGGAAATTTGACGCGTTTTGAGCGTATTTCAATTTGCGCAATTTGAAGGGTAATGGAAACGCAGCTTGTGATTTTTTTTAATTTCATGAAATTATGAAGTATTGTTTAACCTCCTGAATTCACATATTGTGTATACGTTGTGACAAAACGAAGTGTCTAAGAAGTGTCTTCATTTCCTTTCTCAGATGCCCTGCCTGATGCGGAGGGTCAGGAAGATTACGAGGAGGAGAGCTTTGATTACAGCGAGAGGGAAAATCTAGCCAGCAACAACGCACAGGATTTGGCAAAACTCGGCAAAATTAGCTACTACAACTACACCAAGGTTGCCGCTCGCTACAACGCGACTTAAGCAGCGGACTGAGACACTAAAATGTGGTTTAAGGGGGAGCAAAAGACTGCAATGGTCATTTCTGTAGTACTCTTTGGCTCTGATAGGAGCAGTGAGGAAATAGCCATCATGAAGTGGATGTGCACTGGAGCCCATTTTGGGTCTGTGAAACAAAAGGGATAGCAGATTGAAGCTTCATTTTAACAATGTCATTTCACATTAGGGATCATCCTGAAGAATAAAGGACTGTGTGTTTAGGTGCTGCTCTTTTTGCCCCTTTACAGAAGTATATAATTTCTGAGCTACATTCAACGGGGCAGTGAAACGACATGTACAGATATAAGGAAGCACTTGATCTATACGGACAATCCACAGCTCTTTTAATCCGATAAACCAAGACTGCTGTTGTAGACCATTGATCTTGTTGGTGGTTTTCCTGTCCAGGAAGTTAGATACCACTTTATAGGATTTAACCAAAGCTGACAAAGTGCAAATAGTTGTCATTACGTGTTAACTTCCCCAGCATTTAGTTTGTAAGCATACTGTGACTTTTCGCTTAGATTCTTCTCCAGCATTTGTTTGTTTGTAGCTCATGTTGGATTGATTGAGTTAACGGAAAGGTTTTTCAGTGCCTATTTTTCTTTCTCTTTCATTGAATCACTGTATGCCTTCTGGAGAATCGTATTCTTTGTTTTAACATTATTGCAAATAGTATTTATTGTTCAATGTTTCTTGGCATTCACAAGTGTAAATACATTGCCAATGTTCCAGATGGGCAGATTTTATTTCAGATTTAAAATATAGCCATGTCGTAGGTTTAGTTCAATTTGAGCGTAATTGCATTAATTACCTAAGTGCATTGTTTGGTCCATCATCTCTAAAATACAAGAATCTTGTGTTTAAATGATATATATTTTGTCCATCTTTAGTTTGATGAATGTAATAATACTAAGTCCCTTTAAAGCGTTCAATATTTCACAGAGCCATCCGTCAGCAAAAAAAAAAAAATTCTATGAAACGTCTTTAGTTTGCAGTCTGTTCTGTGTTCTTGTACTGCGTACCAGTTAACCACGTGGGCTAAATTCATTTTATTTTTAAAATGTGGCGATCTTCTTGCATCATTTTTTTTGGTGTGGATTAAACTACCTTATTCCGAACCTCATCTAATTTGAATCTCCTTGGACATAAAACCTTGTAACGTGTGCTGCATCTTTCACAAAGTCACCAATACTGGTTGGATTCTGAAGAGGATGCCCTAAAAACACTGGACAAAAATACTAACTGCCCTTGTGCGTGCAAGAGAGAGTCTCATCCATCATTCCTGCGCAGAGCTCAGGAGTGATGAACGACAGTCTGCCGACATGTGACAGGGCTCGAGACCCAGCCGAGAATGATTGGGGAAATTCACCATGTATTCTCCATCTAGCTAAGAAACTCAAAATGTTAATGTGAAAGATTGGGTGCATTTTTATTGTTTTAAATGCTTGTGTCCTCCAATCTAGGCAGGAGCTTATGTTTTGTATGAGCTTTCGATTCTTTTGTTGCACACTGATGTGAATATGATGTTGATAAATGTGTGTTAAACGTTGTGCTCTGGACATTACTGTAAATTAATACATTTATTTACCTTTAAACGTGTGGAGTGTGAATGGTGATTAACGACACAAGAACGGGAATCCAGGTGACGGATTTATTAGAGGGTTTCTCATCTGGCCCTTGATCTTTCTTTTTCTCCTGTGGTATTATACAGAATCTGACATACAGTACTTCATCTTACAAAAATAGACCCCTGGAGGTGCGGGAAGAGATGGGATCACCCATCAGCAGGATTCGCTAACAGAACAGCTAGGAACATCACTATGTTTTTATTACTCCTCCCTTCATACATAACGTGGTATTCATGACCTTTAAGTTAAAAATGAGGTACAAAAAGACACTCTCCACTGTGTCCGGGCCCCGTTGTCCTTCATTTGCCCAGTGCCTTGTCTAGGTTCGTCTTGATGGCATCCAAGAAGTCTGTGGTGTTGACGTAATGCTCGTTCAGCTTACAGCTGTGGTCACAGAAAGACAAATGTTAATACCATCAGAGACATTAGCTAGAGCGCACATAACAATTGATGTCAGCGGTTTTGTCATTTAATGGAGGTTGAAGGCATTACACTTTGATCATTTTTTATATGCTCGGAATAATTTGCTGACTTACTTGGCGAGACCGTGAATGCAGCCAGCCAGATCCTTGGTCATCACGCCGCTCTCCACAGTCTCCACACACACACGTTCTAGAGTCTGAGAGAACCTGCAAAGAAACAGGACAATGATGAACAGTCCCACTTTTGATTCATTACCAATATGACTGGAATGCGAAAACTCTCCTTTCAGCCAAGCTGTCCCAATCATACCGTACAGATGACTGACAGTAACAGATGAGCTTACTTGATCAGGTCTGGGTTTCCATCGAGTTTGCCGCGGTGCTCCAGTCCTCTGGTCCAAGCAAAGATGCTGGCAATGGGGTTAGTGCTAGTTGGCCTACCCTGTGTAATAAAGCAACGCAATATTATGATACATTTTTAAAATTCTTGCCAGTTAATTCAGGGTTCTACATTGTGAGCTATTCACATGCAATTGCACGTGAAAATTGCTAGGTGTGAGTTATAAATATATGGGTGCACCCCAACTGCAGCATACATGCGTATACAAAAAATATTTAATGTGCGCCTCCTAGAAGATCATACAATAATTGCAATTACATTATAGAATTGTTGCATTTATTTGATCACAGTGTAAAATAGTATTAAAGTGAAATAATATAATTTAAAACAGCTGTCAACATATGTCAAACGTAATTTATTCTAGTGATTACATTTTCAGCATCATTACTCCAGTCTTCAATGTGTCACATGATCCTTCAGACATCATTTATTATCAATGTTCAAAACAGCTGTGCTGCTTAATATTTTTGGGGAAATTTTATATATTTTTTCAGGATTCTTTGTTTTTGATGTTAAGAATGTTACCTTTAAGCAATTTATTGCATCCTTGCTAAAAAAAAAATCAGTTTAAATGCTGATGTTGAAGGTTGTTGTTTTTTCCTCTTACCACAAGATGGCAGAAGGCATCTAAATTCAGTTGTGGAACGTCCAGGTTGCTCTTGTTTTTTTTTTATTACCCTTAATTGGTTACACTTTATTTTGATGGTCCACTTTAGACAATCTACTAACTATCATTTTTCACTTCGCAACTACCTCTCACAGTATAAGTGGACTTATTTTAAGACTTATATTTAGCAAACAGTCTACTAATACTCTAATTTGAGTTAGTTGACATGACGTAGATTCAAAGTGACTTGGTTAGTAGAATGTCTAAAGTGGACCATCGAAATAAAGTGTTACCTTATTATTTTATGCAACACAACACTACACTGAATTTTCGGTATCAAACCTATATTTGTACACAGAATATGATGCATAGCAAGAACACAAATAGCTGAACTACACAAACCTTCTGGTGCTCACGGTAATGCCTGGTTACGGTGCCGTGGGCGGCCTCGGCCTCAATGGTCTTTCCATCAGGGCATATCAGCACTGAGGTCATCAGTCCCAGAGAGCCGAAACCTGTAGACAATATTCAACATCCTTTAATCAGGAGCACAATGGGCCTTTAAAAATTGGTAGCGTGATTTCTCTTTTCTGCCTTTATGTAGTAGGAACAAATCAGACTATAAAGTCAAGAGATTCATGACTTGAAAGTCTCTGTAAGTGCCAAAACTATTTAAAAAGGCTAATTGGATGAATCTGGGTGCAATATGACAAAAACAATAGACTGAAATGATTGAATACATATTTTCCTAGGATTCTTACCCTGAGCAAGGATGTCAGACTGTACATCTCCATCATAGTTCTTGCAGGCCCACACAAAAGCACCCGACGACTTCAGCACCTGAGCCACCATGTCATCGATGAGCCTGTGCTCATACCAGATCTTCAGCTTGTCAAACTCCGGCTTGTAGTTTCTGCCAATGGAAAACAAAAAAAGAAGACGCTTCGAGATTTTCCATTGAAATTACTTTGGAAGAAAAGTATAGTTTCACATGACACCACTGTGGCAGCGTCTCAAAGCGCTAATCTCATAATTACACAGCAACACGCGGTGGAAGTGTGTAAATAAAAAGCGTGCCAAAGATATGTATGATATATATATAAATCCTTCTCACTTCTCAAAGACTTCCTGGAAAATGTCCTTGAATCGGCCATCGTAAGCCTTCAGGATGGTGTTCTTAGTGCTCATGTAGAGAGGCCATTTCTTCCCGATGGCGTACTGGAAGCAGCTGTGAGCGAAGCCAGTGATGGACTGATAGAAAGGGAAGAAAGACAGAACGTCACTCAAGTGTTCCACTTTCACAATGGGGAATTCAGCTAGGATTCGGAAATGCTGGCTGTGTAGTTTCAATTGGTGGGAAAAAACACTCACTCACTTCAAATGTGAAGTGGAAATGGTGTAAAAATCAATTTTAGCACCATCAATTGGTGGCCTACAGTGAACAGACACTTCAAAAAAAATGATCCCACCACCAGCACCACCTCTGAAGCTGCCTGCAGGCAGACACCGCTTCTGTTGTAAACCCAAACAGACCATTCCTCTGACTACAAACAAAGACTTCAGGACACCAGGGTTCACTGCAGGAACATTGGCTGAAGGAGGTCATCTATAATCTACAGTAGACCTCATCCTCCCGGAGGTGTAAGTGCAGAACATAACAGAATTTGAGCCAAAAGGCCTTAATTATACAAACTGAGAATACACGAGGCGGCCTAAAAATGTCTCTAATTTAAGGTGTTATTTTTACACCTTCAAGATAGATCACCAGAGTATAAGCTCATTAACAGAAAGATATTTTTCAAATTCATACATCCGTTTGCCAATTTTTTATTTCAGTGCAGGAAGCTGAAAATAGGAAGGTCCCTGCAGATATCCTGTTTGAGGTCACATTTGGATTCACTTCAATGAACATTTAAACATTTGCGTTTACTGGATTTCTCAAGTCAATTTATTTTGCATTCGCCAAAAAACTATTAAGTTGTTAAAAAAAATTTACTTTAATATTCTGTAAATTTCATACACACCACCGTTCAAAAGTTTGATGACAGTAAAATGTTTGTTTTTGAAAGACATCTCTCACAGAGACTGCGTTATTTTAACAAAAATGTTGACATGTTTTACAATTTAATTTATTCATGTGATGACAAATCTGAATTTTCAGCATTATTACTCCAGTCTTCAGTGTCACATGATACTTCAGAAATCATTCTAATATACTGATTTTGACACATTTCTTCTTATAATCTATGTTGAAAACAGTTGAGCTGCTTAATATTATGGAAAACATTTTTACAGGATACTTTACTGAATATAAAAGCTTAAAAATCTTTTGTAGCATTATTGACTGTCACTTGTGATCAATTTAATGCGTCCTTGCTGAATATAAGTATTCATTTCCTAAAAAAATAATAATATTACTGACCCAAAACTTTTGAATGGAAGTGTAAATATATTAAAGCTATTTTATTACATGGAAGCACCATTTCATATTTCCAGGTTTTCCATGACTGTGGGTCTCAATTACATTTAGGGGGGGGGGTTATTGTTCTTTTCACAGATTGTTTATATGATACCTTGATTCGCATTCATTTTAATAATGCATTATATGCATATGCTCACTGACCTCGTCAGTGTTGTACATGCCCATTCCACAGCCACCACCAGGGAAATCGAACACATCCCACTCCTTGGCTTTGCTTCCATCGGCTGGAGAGAAGACCATTTTGAATTTGCCTGGTTGGCTCACAACAAAATCTGTTGCTTTGTACTGTGAAATTAACAAGAGGATTGCAGGTCAGCAGGAATAAGAACATATTGGACAAAAAAAAAAACCATTAAAGGATTAGTTCACTTTCAAATAAACTTTTGCTTATAATTTACTCACCCCCTTGACATCCAAGATATCCATGTCTTTCTGTCTTCAGTCGAAAAGAAATTAAGATTTTTGATGAAAAGATTTCAGGATATTTTTCCATATAATGGAAGTCAATAGACCCCATACGTTTCAAGGTCCAAATGAGAGGTTCAGTACAGCTTCAAAAGGGCTTTAAACCACATCAAACGGTACCAGACGATCAATAAGGGTCTTATCTAGCGTAACGATCGTTCATTTTTTTTTAAATAAATAAAGTTTAAGTTTTATAAGCACAAATGCTCGCCGTGCTCTGTTCATTGATGCGCGCTCGTGACGTCACGTAATACACAATTACGTTGAAAAGGCGGAACGCTAGACGCAGACGGAAGTACCGAGTCAGTGTTTACAAATGAGCGGAAATCATCAAAAATCTTCATTTCTTTTCGACTGAAGACAGAAAGACATGGACATCTTGGATGACAAGGGGGTGAGTAAATTATAAGCAAAAGTTTATTTGAAAGTGAACTAATCCTTTAAAAAAAACAAAAAAACATCCAGAACATCCAAAAAACAGACCTGGTCACCGTAGGCGTGTCTGCCGATGGTGATGGGCTGTGTCCAGCCAGGAACAAGTCTAGGAATGTTCTTGCAGACGATTGGCTCACGGAAGACAGTGCCGCCCAGAATGTTCCTGATGGTTCCGTTGGGACTCTTCCACATTTTCTTCAGTTTGAACTCTGTCGAGTGTAATCGATGTCAAAGATTTACATAATGCACTTTTTGTGAAAATATGAAAATGGCATGTTTTTTTAGAAAAAGCAGCTGTACAAATTAGAAGATGGCCATTATGGATTTTTAAACAGTTATCTAGAATGCGAGATGATACAATCTGATGATACTAATACAGATTTCAAAATAATATTTCAAAGATTTTTTAAATAAAACAAACTTTTTCACAACATTTGCTTAATTCACATAAATATGCTGGGGAAAAAACTGATACAAACTAAATCTGTTAAATCAACAACATCGTTGAAAAGATCAAAATCAGCTGAAAATGGCCCAACTGAACAGCATGGTTGATATATCCGCAAGTAATTTACAACAAATGATATAAATCACAAAGAGGAAGTGTTTCTAAGATGTGCCGTACCTTCGACCCTAGCTTCGTCGGGTGTAATTGTGGCGCATTTCACAGCAACATTGTATTTCTGGGTAGCTATAGCAGAGTCGATTGTGACTTGGTCATCAGTCTGGTCACGGTATGGAAGACCCAGGTCATAGTACTTCAGCTCCACATCCACATTGGACAGAATGAGCTGGACACAACAGTTTCATGTTAAATATGTAAACAGTGTCAGTGTCATAAAACACAGGTTAGAGGGATAGTTCACCCAAAAAATTTTAATTCTGTCATTAATTACTCCAAACCTGTAAGACTTTTGTTCATCTTTGGAACACAAACGAAGATCTTTTTGATTAAACTGAGAGCTTTCTGTCCCACCGTTGGGAGCAACGCAACTTGCACATTCAACGTCCAGAAATATAGGAAAGACATCATTAAAGTAAGCCATGTGACTCCAATGGTTTAACCTTAATTTTATGAAGCGACACACAAAAAGATCTTTATTTGTGTTTCGAAGATGAACAAAGTTCTTACGGCATGAGGGCGAGTAATTAAATGACAGAATTTTCATTTTTGGGTGAACCATCTCTTTAATTCATTACATTAAATCAAGTAATTTGGCAATTTACCCATTTCCTTTTAGTCTCAAAGGGTGATGTAGTTTTTCTGATGTTTTTGGAAAATACGATCCTATCCGATCTGAATATTCAGTTCAATGATGCAGAAATTTCACACTTTACTTTTAAAATATGTCACGTGTGAACGTTTAAATTCAAATTGAACCGAAACAGAGAATCTTGTTCTCTTTGGTTTAATGGCATTGTTTTGCTGGCTATAAATAATAAGCCTATTCTGATTCTCCACAGAACTGGCAGAATAATTTTAGCGCTTGGAACGTCACCACCACCATCTGCCGTTTCTCTCATGGAGGCAGACGGCCAGCCAGTAAGAATGACCTCTATGCTGGCCCTGCCCCCTGCGTGATGCTGCTGTAATCTCTCGATCTCCGCGTGCACACTCTCCCAGTAAGCCTATCACACAGTCGTTTTAAAAAAGGAGATCTGCATAACACGCCAATCACTCCTCCACTCTCTCTTCGTCTGTTTAATTTTCCCAAGAGACACTGTCACATTCCCTTTCCAATTTCCGCCTCCTTTTGTCTTTCTACTCTTGTCTAACCCAATTTTCATTCTGTCTGTGTCTGTCTAGGCTTCTCATTCTCCTGTTTCTCTCTTTCCTTTGCCCTCTACATCTTTCCCTCCCGCATTCTGTTTTTCTCTCGATGTGTGTGTGTGTCATAGATTTAAAAATAGACCAGACAGACAGCGCTTCCCTCCCCCTCATTCTCTCACTCACTCACACGCTTGGCGTTTAAGCACCTTTTCTTTGATGAATTCCCAGATGATCCTGGTCATCTCATCTCCGTCCATCTCCACCACCGGCTGTGCCACCTTGATACGTTTATCGGCATCTGTCAAAAAACAAAACAAAATCTTTCTATGAGTGTTTTCCTTTCAGGCCTGAATAAGGGATTGTTTCTTCCCACTCATGAGACACCTGGGAATTAGCGTTTCCCTCAAGGAGGAGGATAATAAAGATATATAAAGCTCCATTTACTTTGCAGCTACATGTCGCCAGTCGCTGTACTGGTTGGGAGCTAGTAGGCGTTCCAAGTTCTGGTTGCCCAAGAAACAGTTATGAACGTCATCATTACCACTAAAATGCAGTATAAAAGCTGATCCAATGTCAACATGAATAGTATTCTGGAGGGAAAAGGCTTGAATATACCCATTACACCCATGCATAATGCATCATCACAGATAAACAAAAATCAACACCTGCTCTTTTCCACTGCAGCCATCTATCTGCACAGAGCGTGCAAATGCTGAGGCTACAGTACACACACACACACACACACACACGTACATTATAACAAGTAAAAACAAGGATATGCATTGCACCCATCATTTCAACATTGTCCCTGTACACGATCAAACACATTTTAAACAGTGAAATTACAGTGCGAATGAGCCACGCTCTAATTTAGACTAATTTAGCTCTAATTTCTAATTTTGTAATTTGAGGGTTTTCTTCAGATAGACCACATCATACACTATCCTTCAAAAATGTTATGTCAGTAAGACTTTATTTAATTCAGCAAGGTTGCATTAAATTGACAGTAAAGACTTTAACATTGACATTTTCTGTTTTAAATAAAAGCAGCTATTTTTAATTTTCCATTCAAGAATCCTGACAAATTTATCACCATTTCCACAAACAATATTGAGCAGCACAACTGTTTTCAACATTGATAATAACAAGGAATGTTTCTTGAGCACCAAAACAGCATGGAATGATTACTGAAGGATCATGAAGACTGGAGTAATGGCTGCTAAAAATTCAGCTTTGCCTTCACAGTTTAAAATAGAAAATGGTTATTGTAAATATTACGGTTTTACTGTATTTCTGCAGCCTTGGTCAAATATTTTTTAATGCTTTTTTCCCCTCACCAACTCAAAACTTTTGAATGGAAGTGTAAATAAGAAAAATGCAACCTACTGTTGGCCGTAACATGGGCGTGATATTTAGATATGCAACACATTTTGCACTTTGGTTTCATTATTTCCTGCTAGGGCTTGACAGTGCAACTGTATACAACAACTCAACTCGCATTACAAAAAATAAAATAAGAGAAAAAAAAATGGCATTGACATATGGTTATTTAACATATACAATGCCATATAAAGGTTTGGAAAAGACCAAGGCAAAGTGAGGTTTTAGATAATATCAGCATAAACCCTCACATTTAACAAAGCCATTGAAGTATCTTGTAACTATCATTGAAGAACAGCAATAATGATTTTCGTCTTACACCATAGCAACAACAAGTGACAGCCAGGCGTGGCCCTTTTGGCAGCTGTAATGCCCAATTAGTTGATTAAACTGGCCCAGGATTAATTTTTTAAGATTACTGGGTCAATGCGCCTACTGGCCGATTACCAATTAAGGTTATTAGACAACAGTCAAATTAGAAATACAGTTTAGACATGCTTTAAATAGTTCTAGATATTATAGTCTGGGTTGTCCAGTCATCACAAATTGATAAGTATTTTTGCTGTCATTGTTCAATCCCACTTTGTCTAGGGTGTTTCCAAACCTCAAAGCGAGGGAGTTATAAACCAAAAATGTACTGTGTATGACCATAAAATGTTGCGCCATAAAATTACTCATATCACCCACTTCCACTTGCTGCTACAAGGACCAATTTGCAGCAATTTCATGAACTTCTAGCCTACCTTGAGCGTTTAAAAAAACTTCTCATGCCACCGCTTCACACTAAAGCGAGCAAGTAGAGTTCATCTCACTCTCTCCCTCTCTCAGTGGGGACAAAGTAGAGGAAGGAGGGGGAGCCATGGAGGGAATCAAGTGACTTTGTTACACTTGCCAAGTTCCTGCTCCAGAATCACTCCATCTAACGAGTCGGCAAAGCTGTCAAAATCAGTAAAAGAGTTCATAAAAGATAAAATGCCGTCAATAAAGCTTGACATAGACACTTATAAGCACTGTGGATAACATATTTACTACACTCCACTGATGCAACACACTATAAACTGCATCTTCATTACATTTCAGTAGCCACAGGTCAGGTCACATCCATAAAGTCAAGGTTCAGACTAGGGCTGTGCGATATTGAAGAAAAATGCGATATCCTTGTTAAATAATGTGATATTCGATATGCGATACGTTATTGTTTTAAGTGTGCAAAATCTATTTCTTTCCCCAACTGATATCCTTCACTTAAAGCATAACCGACTGTGTTTACATGAATACTCATCAAGACCGCCATTTTGACATAACCGTGTGTGTATTTGACAGTTTGAGTGTGTAACAAAACACGGAAAAAAGAACGGTTTGTGCGCACGTTTCGGTGTGTGTGTCAGACAGCGCGAGACTGCAAGGAGTTGTTTTTCGCAAGTTATTGTGTTTAATAACTCTTTTTAACGTCAAGCAAGTCACATAAGTAACAGTCGTGTGCCCAGTCTATTCTCTGCTATATGCGTCGACCTAAAACGTACACTTTTCACAATGTTGAAGTAGACTATTAAAATCATTCAGATATTGCGTACCATTGCGATATGCATATTGCGATGTGTACATTTGCGATATTTCAATATATTACGCAGCCCTAGTTCAGACCCTGTGAATATTTTCATTGCAGAATGACAAAGCCACAGTCTACAGATTAAAGCTGTCAAATGTTCCTAAATATTTTAATGCAACACATACTAACTCAAAATTCTAATATAAAAGATGAACGGGGACCATTTCATTTCTGCAAATCCAAGATATCACAGGTGAAGAAAACAACACCAGGCTAGAGAAGGGAGAGAAAAAATCTTTCAGATAGAGTTACCGCTCAGGCTCAGCACAGCTGTGTCAACCAAAACTGCATTATGGGTAAGGCCTTTCGCTTGAAACCTGACTGAGTTCGTGATCAGAAATTACATAAACAGGGAATCCTGGGGAAAAGAATCCTCTCACTAGTCATAAGCGCTGGGCACAGCACAGCATGCTAAAGGGGGAGGAAGAGTGTATGGGCAGGATTATGTAAGCATGCTTCAATATCCCGTTTCCAACAACAGTACAGAGTATGAATCCCTTGAATGATACATTTATGCTGAGCTAAGGTATGAGCTAAGGTGCCACGATGGACTGCGGACACATTTTCCATCCATTTAGAAATTGTATGTGATCAAACAACATGCTTCATATGCAGTGAGCATGATAGGGCACACTGCCACTTTACTCCTACACTATTGCACAATGGACGATATGCTGGCTGCACTAGAATCCAGTTGGTGCCATGTCACCTATTTTAGGAACCTTTTCTAAACAATTTCAAACACAAATAGTCGGTTCTACCCTTCTATTTCCTTCTAAACTCTTATTTTAGTGCAACGCTTAACCTAAATTAAAGTTACACTATATAACTTTTTTTTGTTCAATTCATTAATCCTTCTTCCAAAATGTGTTTTCGTCTCACCACGATACACTAACGGTGTTATATTTTAGATATAACTTCAAATCCGTAAATAAAGAACAGTTGCTCCAGCTACTTTGACACATGTATGGTGTGGAAGGGACGTAGGTTAGTTGTCACAACAAGCGAGAACAGGGAAAAGGCTAAATCTCTAAACTCTGGGGAAATCACCCATTTAAAAAAAAAAACTGAATGGAAGAGTCTGCTTGCACAAAGAGAACGCGTCAGAGCTCGTAATAAAAACAGTATCATTTTCTAAAAGAGTTGATTGTGAAGCATTATCTATTGTGAAGGCTCATTGCATTATGGGTGTTGTAGCGCTGTGCAGGAATTCATTTTCAAGGAAGTAGCATGTCTATTACTGGGTGAAGCTACAGTAACGTCTTCAGCTAGTCAGCTTGAGATCCTTTCCATTTAAACTGGGTTATGTCTCTAAAGCCTAGCAGTGAATGTTTTATGAGCTCTCTTTTTTTAGTTATGAGAAAGAACCAAGCCTGCCGTACTCGTGTTGAAAACTGAAGCCAAAGCGTATCGATCGCCTCAGGTGGCTGGTCCCAGTATAGCTCATAAACCCCACCCCTCCATGTATTCGAATGGACGTGAGAAACTAAACAATCAAATTACATTTCAAATATTTTTTTCCCAAAGATGGCTTCTGTCATTTTAGGCAGTTTTTAATCACACTGATTTAATTTCAAGTGTTTGATTTTTAAATAAGTTTGGTTTTAGTTAGTTATTTGATGCTATAAAAACGAGGGGGTGTGACGTCATGATTGACAGCTGAGATTGACGGCTTCTCTGAGTGAAGTTGTCACTGAGGCACTAACAGACTTTTTTCTGGAATTTCAGGAGGAGATTGGAGCTTTAGCTTTAATTTCTACATTCCCATTACTGTTTATTTCACACCAACATAATGAATTGTTCTGCATCTGCGAGAGTGGGAGGGCTTTTGATATCGCGCCTCTACTTCCTGCTCTCTACTGCGCAGACTCCGGTCCCGAGGTCACTACTGCACAGACTCTGTCCCAAATCTGCCAGCACCATATTTCTTCAGTGGAAGGTAGTGAAGACGCATCATCCATATTTTTTTACGGCCTATGGAAAGAACCATATGCATCCGCAGTCATGCAGAGCCAAAGCACAACCAAAACAATGTTCTTCCGTAATATGCATGCGGTTTTATAGTCCTTTACAATTGTTGCTTGTCAGACTGTACGAACATGATCCTCGCTGTGAGCCATGGCACACTGCAAGATCTCAGTTGTCATTAATGTCAGACTGTACGGCAGTCAAGGCGCGTTAAATGGACGCACGCACGCAAGAAAACTCATCCAGAGTTTTACTTCAATCAGCGATACGTTTCGGTGACAGTGAGATGCATTACACGTGGGACAGAAAGCGTGGAATACTAAGAAATCTCTAACAGTAATTTTAGTCATGGCTTGTCTTGAAAAATGAAGACAATTTGACGGTCGTCAAAGAGGAAGTCACAGTGCAGAACTGACGCTGCCAGAATTTCGTCAGAGGTCAAATTTGATTGCAACGGCCATTAATCGGCTGTCGGTGAACAAGTCAAACTAATCAAAGACTTCAGATTTTAGCCTAGAATTAGAAATAACTTTTTGGATTTGCAAAGTTTGCCTCAGACGAGCAAATCTTGGCCAAAATTGTACAGTGTACACCCAGCTTTAATTAGTGGAAGTTAAGCTTTAGGGTCAGTATGATTTTTTGAATTTTTTTTGAAAGACCAATAATAGTTTTGCGGTCTTCGGCAGTGTCACGTGATACTTCAGAAATTATTCTAATATGCGGATTTGGTGCTCAAGAACGGTTTTTCTTATTATTATCATCAAAGTTGAAAACAGTTGTGTTACTTAATATGTACAACTTTTTTTCTCCACAAATTTATTTGAAAAGTAAAGTTTTAAGTGTCACAATATGTAAGATTTTTGGAGTCAAATATCCAAAAACCACTAGAACGATGTTATTTATCTTTTTGACTTGTGTACTTACAATATCCCAAATGTTTCCAAGAATGTTTAAATCCAGAGAAATCAGCCATTTTAACCAGGACCGTGTCTGTACGTCGCCTATCAATTACATCATACCCTCCAGTTGTGTTTTATTTTGTAGAAACCATGGAAACACCAAAGACGCTTTAATATGTTATGTGTTTTATTAGACGGGTGAGCAACTGTTTGGATACATTCATCGACAGAAAACTAATGATTGTTCTGCTCAACACAGTCAGTCTTATCGTTTAAATCTCGTTTTCTTGATTTACAGCGAGTGCTATGTTTTAACATGCCTAATATCGATCTAGCTCACTGCAGTGCGCAAAAAGTCTCTCATAGTATCCGCCAAGTGAACGCTCAGAGTAGCATTATAACATAACTTTCAACACACTCAAATGTATCTAATATGATAAAACAGCGCTGCGTTACCCCACATACACATGAGCAGAAGAAGCGGAAGCGCTCGTCTGCGGTATAATAAAAGCTCTGTGAAATCAATGTCATCAAGCCACTCCTTTGTTTGAATAAGCAATCTCTAGCGGCGAAAAACTAAATATGTATATTTTTTATTAAATATATTTTGTTACATGTTCCGCACCATGGTTCCTAGAGCCATAGTATTTCATTCATGTGCCTGCCAAAGAGAATTGACAATAACTGGAACAAAAAAGTTGTTAATCAAACATTCAATTGCAACCAAAAGTGACTTATTACTTATTCAGTAACATTTAACACAACTTTTTGAAACTTATTTACATTGCTATATTTATCATCATATTTATGTCCTTAAAATTGCATGTAAACTGTCAATCCAACATTGCAATTTTTGGGTAAACTATTTATTTAATTTTCAATGTACAAACTATCAGTCCAAAGTCAATCCAAATTCAGTGAGAAAAAAATGATAGAATTTGTGCAAACTATTCCTTTAAACGGTAAAACTACAAAAGGAAATGTCAACCCACACGTATCTCAGCTTCTACACAAAGCATGTGGTCAGCATATCATATAGCAAGCAATTATTCTCACATGGCCCTTTGAGTTTTCGTTGTCAAGGACATTTGCAAACAGTGTACACTTGTTCTCCGCACTTGAAGGTCAGTAGTTTAAAAAATAATCCATGAGGTGAGCATGTTCACGTGGAGTCCTCACAAATCTTTTGAGCAAATGTTCTCACACTCCAACTCTTCCCTAATGACGACTTTCAAAAGCATCTCAAGAGTGACCCAGAGAGAAAGTGTCTGAAATTAGCCATTTCACGAAGATGCTGAAGATGGAGACACTAAAAATAAATGACGTGAAATAACTAACCAGCTGGGTTGACGACAGCAGCTCAGGTTCTTTTCGAAATAGTGGAAAATAGAATATAATCATAAAAAAGGGAGTTATATATTCATGCATAAATAAGTTTAGAAAAAGATTTCTAAATGAAGATTGTGGGCTTCTCAGCTCTCATTACAACCCATAAAACCTCTTGGCAAAAGTCATATCCAACCTTGTGACTTTAATGAGAGAGAACATGCAAGTGTGCTTGGCACTGTGCCTGAACTTGTCAATAAAGGCAATCTGAAACGCAAGACGAGTCGACTTCTTCATACAGGAACACTATGCATTGAGTGGCTGACATTTCACCTATATTAGAAGCTCACTGAAAAACCCATAATAATCCAAACCGCTTTAGTTTAGGGAACGAGACATACCAACACAACCATTCAGAGCCAAATAATCACGTCTTCTAGTAAACTTGGCAACGCAAATGTTTCAATGTGGCACACCTCAAGCGCAAAAGGTCAATTCTACCAATATTACATTTAATCATTCGGGTGTGATACAGGAGCACTGCTGCTTATTAGGATTAACCCATTCAGGGTAAAGGGTAAAGTGTAAAGGTGACCTGGAGGACATGAGTACATCAAGTAAACCCCCAACCTATCCTCCATGACAACTGATTATCTAACAGAGGGACAAGCTAGTGTCAGGGCATGACACCAATTCATTCACAGTTGTCTGTGAATTTCTGCCCTTCAGTTGTCCCGTGTTTTAAAGTAACAACCTGAGAGATGCATGTTTCACAACGTTCAGTTGCATCAAATATTTAGACATTTAGATCGATGCAGCCTCCATATCAAATAGGGTATATAAAGCTAGGCTAAAAATAACGCGCTATGGTGTAATAGTCAATATTTCTTAGAGTAGATTACACCTTCACTTCATGGTCAGCACTCGGTCAATAGTAAAATACTACGTATTGACCACCAGGCCGACTGACCTTGAACTGATTCACACAGACTAACTTATATAGCACAATCAAAACAATGACAGCCCCTATGAACACTCGTATAACTGGTTATCGAATTATCTTGCATCACAAGGATGTTTGATTAAACGTTTACATGATTTACAGCAGTGTTTTAGGCAGGAATGGTTTCATAAGTCATCCAAATCGGGCGATTTAAAAAAAAAAAAAAAACACAGTCAAACGGCTCTATTACGACGCCGTCAAATTGTTCAAAAACGCAATTATGTGATTAAAACCGGATTAGCCTTTTAGAAACGGCGTCTTAACCCCAATGGATTAAATTTAAGTAAACTATCGTATTATGTTCCTTTTCTTTAAAAGGCACCCAACGAGCTAACAAAGGAGCGCGAGCACGAGCGCGACTTCTGCCTGTGCGGCCGCGCGATTCCCGCTACACGTACAACGTCACCACGAAAATAACGTTCTGCTGTTCGCTCTAACGTTACTAGATGGAAATCTGCAAACCGGCGGATTGAAAGACGTAAAACTGTCCGAAACCGGCCGGCGTCTTTCGATACAAGCATGAGGTATGTGGTAGGGATGTAAGGATGTTTAAATGTAGAAGCCCATCGTCTCAGATAAGCATTAGCCGGTGTTAAAGCGCCGGTTTCATTGACATATCTACAGACAATTTTGAAAGTGGAAAACTCACAGTTCCTCTGTTGCAAACTCTGGCAAGAAGCTGGAGCAAGAACGGCGGGGTTTTTTGATAGAGTGGCCGCAGACCTAGTGAGAGAGCTGAGGACCTTCAAGTAACCTGCCATGTTTTTTTTATCTAGCCGAAAACACTAGAGGTTGCTGCCCGACTACACTCCGGTCGAAGGAAGGGTCGAATGAATCGGAGCAAACGGCAATAAACGAGGCTCTTCTCCGCCTCCGTGTCAGGGCGACGTCACCATTACGTCGAAGTGGCGATTGGCCAATCGTATTTGAATAAGCAACACATCGATGTTCCACCTAGTGACTTTTGATAACGGACAGTCTGCACGTTCCCTTTCGTTTTCAGTTAACCCCTCACAGGCGTCCAGAGTTATTTCCGACTGTGTGCTCTTCTGGAATGCCCTCATTTGCATTCATCATTTTTTCAAATATGAATATACGTTTTTAATCTTTTAGAAGGATTTCTAGTGGATATTCAAACGGATTGGAAGTGTTTTTATTTGTGTTATTTGGCAAAAGTAACAGACAGACAGATAACCTTTTTCACATTCCGTTGTCTGGTTGCTGAGTAGCTCCGCTAATTTTAGCTGGTTTGTGTTACCATACTGGGTGAAAGAATGGGAGGTGCGCAGTTTGATTGCGCGCATGCGCCGTAGAGCTGCTGCAGGTCATTTCAAGGTGCCAAAAGCTCGGCTGAATCAGAAATCGTCCCCTTTATCCTACAGCCATTTGTAGTGCTGTCCGAAACCATAGTGGATGTTATCGAGTGCACTCATTCTATCCTACATTGTACATTCAATCCTTCAAGTGAACTGTATAGTTGACTAACGTAGGGGTTTGGGGGGAAATTTCGGATTCAGCCCTACTAGTGAATGAGTAGTTAAAGGGATAGTTCACCCAAAAATGAAAATGTTGTCATCATCTACTTACTCAAAGGTTGACAACAGAACAAAAAAACTCATACAGGTTTGGAACAACTTGAGGGTGAGTAAATGATGACAACATTTTAATTTTGGGGTGAACAATCCCTTTAAAGGCTGAGGAGTTGTTGACAAATACACTTATGTTCTGTCTCACAAAATTCACCACATATATTTAATTTTAGGTTTTGTTAATTAACCGTATAATTAAATAGAAATTATGGAGTTTGGGGGTTTCCTCGCCTAAGTTCAATTGTCCCAGCTTTGGCAATCTAAGCCAGTTCAATTCCTCAAATGCTTCACGTGATTTTGACAAGGAAACAGATTGAGTAACATCACTAGCTTTTTCTGTTTATGTCTGTGTTGTTGTCATTCAAGTCAAGGTTGTCATTCTGAAATTCAACATGCAAATATTGCTCCACTGAACTACATGTCAATATGACCTCTGCTATCATTCAGAGCTCTGAAACACGTAGTTCACAGTCAACTGTTTACTCTACAGTGTTTGCCTGCTTACAGTAGTCAACTTTGCATAGGTCAAAGACAAAAAAAATCCAATTATTTTAACAGCTGGATCTGGTTCCCCACAACTGAATCACTGCTGTGTACTCAAGTACAACAGTACGTGTGGTACTGATGAGCACATTCTGTCATGTGGTTATAATTTGTATTTATTGTTTTATATGTACATACTTTTATATCCTTCTCCACTTAAATTTACAATGAAATCAAGCCATATACATTTGTTGCCTGTAAATAATAACTTTTTTTCATAGTGCCACCTGGTGGAGGTAAAGGCTATAATGTTAGTAAATGATTAGTATAATATTATAATTAAATTTGTTTTTGACCTTGTATTACTGGGGCCCGTTCTTCGTACGTTGCTTATTACATCTGAGATGATTTGACAGATCCCAGATCTTTTAATCGTGATAACTGATCTCTGGCTAATTTGGTTCTTCAAACGAATTTGCGGATTGGATTAAAATATCTGGATTAAATGATCTAAGATCACTGCGCGTTCTTGTGTTCCCTGAAGAGGGCAGATGCATCAATACTCGAAACCACGATCAGCAATGCAGCGATTGGCTGGCGTCAAGACAGCAACGTAATGACATCATATAATTAAAAAGCCACCTGGCAAAAAACGTGACAAATTATACAATAAAAACCCCACGAATTTCTGGACCTTTATAAGGAAACAGCCAAACCACCAAACTAACATAAAAGTTATAATAGATAAATTATAAATGTTTTTTGTTTTTTTATAACATGATTACAAATTATTTATATTCACGATTTTATACAGTATTTGTACTACACCCTTTACGTTTTTATTTCAATGTTGTAATTTCATTTTTAATTCAATTTGAAGCAGATTTGTAACGTGACAGTATTCAAGTTTCTTATGGGTCAAGATCAAATTATCCTCTCTTGCGCTGCATCAAGCCACTCCCATAATATCCGTGATCACTTAATGCACGGCTCAGATTAACTGTACAACATGTGGTGTGTAAACCAATAAAAATAAAATTATATAAAGTAATTATTCCATCACAAATAAATCGCTCAATCAAGTGGCTGTCTAGTATTATACACAACATTAAACATTCTCGTATACATATACAATATAACATTTTTATATTATTATTTAAAATGATTATTATTGCTCCTGGTTCAGTAATGAACTCTTGTAATAAAGTAGCAGTGGCTGGGACAGATTTTAAGTATCACCTCAAGATGCAATCTAATCCTGTTTGCATGAAATAAGCTGCTCCCAAGCAGGTTTAAGCTTACGGACCTGTTGCTATGACAGCAAGTTCAGGATGTGCTTCGAAGAACCAAACAATCCAAGATCATGCCAAATCGTCAACAATCAAATCCAGCTAACTGAGTTAGCGAGGTACGAAGAACGGGCCCCTGGAAGCTTTAGTTCAGAGAGGATTATTTAAAATTAGTTTAAATAGACAGTGTACAAAGCTATAGATAGTCTAGCAAAAAAGTAATATTCTGACGAGTATTCCTTGTTTCAAAGTGAGTTATAAATTATTAGAAAGAACCAAAATGCCACGTGTGTCACATCTAGATCATAATATAATCATATTCCATTTTTTTGTATCCTATTTGTTTTCCATTCATCAAGAGAGGAGAGATGCAACTACTGTATATCCACCAGAGGTCAGTAATAAATCATTATTACACTTTAGTGATTAAGTTTTCCGTTTGAGTTTTTATGACTATGTGTAACACTAGAATTTCCTACACCTACAGTCATTATTTTTGGTCCCACTTTATATAAGGCCTATATTATCAAAAATAAGTACAATGTACTTTTTGTGTTCATATTATTTTGCAAAACACTTTTGCTGATATTGAGGTGGGATAAGGGTAAAGTTAGGGACAGGTGTGGTGGGATGGGTAAGTTTAAGGGTAAAGTTAGGGACAGGTGTGGTGGGATGGGTAAGTTTAAGGGTAAAGTTAGGGACAGGTGTGGTGGTGTGGGTAAGTTTAAGGGTAAAGTTAGGGACAGGTGTGGTGGTGTGGGTAAGTTTAAGGGTAAAGTTAGGGACAGGTGTGGTGGGATGGGTAAGTTTAAGGGTAAAGTTAGGGACAGGTGTGGTGGGATGGGTAAGTTTAAGGGTAAAGTTAGGGACAGGTGTGGTGGGATGGGTAAGTTAAGGGTAAAGTTAGGGACAGGTGTGGTGGGATGGGTAAGTTAAGGGTAAAGTTAGGGACAGGTGTGGTGGGATGGGTAAGTTAAGGGTAAAGTTAGGGACAGGTGTGGTGGGATGGGTAAGTTTAAGGGTAAAGTTAGGGACAGGTGTGGTGGGATGGGTAAGTTTAAGGGTAAAGTTAGGGACAGGTGTGGTGGGATGGGTAAGTTAAGGGTAAAGTTAGGGACAGGTGTGGTGGGATGGGTAAGTTTAAGGGTAAAGTTAGGGACAGGTGTGGTGGGATGGGTAAGTTTAAGGGTAAAGTTAGGGACAGGTGTGATGGGATGGGTAAGTTTAAGGGTAAAGTTAGGGACAGGTGTGGTGGGATGGGTAAGTTTAAGGGTAAAGTTAGGGACAGGTGTGGTGGGATGGGTAAGTTTAAGGGTAAAGTTAGGGACAGGTGTGGTGGGATGGGTAAGTTTAAGGGTAAAGTTAGGGACAGGTGTGGTGGGATGGGTAAGTTAAGGGTAAAGTTAGGGACAGGTGTGGTGGGATGGGTAAGTTTAAGGGTAAAGTTAGGGACAGGTGTGGTGGGATGGGTAAGTTTAAGGGTAAAGTTAGGGACAGGTGTGGTGGTGTGGGTAAGTTTAAGGGTAAAGTTAGGGACAGGTGTGGTGGTATGGGTAAGTTTAAGGGTAAAGTTAGGGACAGGTGTGGTGGGATGGGTAAGTTTAAGGGTAAAGTTAGGGACAGGTGTGGTGGGATGGGTAAGTTTAAGGGTAAAGTTAGGGACAGGTGTGGTGGGATGGGTAAGTTTAAGGGTAAAGTTAGGGACAGGTGTGGTGGGATGGGTAAGTTTAAGGGTAAAGTTAGGGACAGGTGTGGTGGGATGGGTAAGTTTAAGGGTAAAGTTAGGGACAGGTGTGGTGGGATGGGTAAGTTATGGGTAAAGTTAGGGACAGGTGTGGTGGGATGGGTAAGTTTAAGGGTAAAGTTAGGGACAGGTGTGGTGGGATGGGTAAGTTTAAGGGTAAAGTTTGGGACAGGTGTGGTGGGATGGGTAAATTTAGGGACAGGTGTGGTGGGCTGGGTAAGTTTAAGGGTAAAGTTATAACTAGGGACAGGTGTGGTGGTAAGTGTAAGGGTAAAGTTAGGGATAGGTGTGGTGTATATGACATTCTTCTTTCTGACAAATAAAAAAATTCCTGGCTCTTCCAAGCTTTATAATGACAGTTACTGTTGCTCTGT
The DNA here is from genome assembly GCF_949357685.1 of Gobio gobio. NCBI lineage: Eukaryota > Metazoa > Chordata > Actinopteri > Cypriniformes > Gobionidae > Gobio > Gobio gobio. The sequence goes on from NC_137115.1 coordinate 48,158,236, forward strand.
TTTTGAAGTCCATAAAAATGCATCTGTCCGTCAAATAACTGCTCCACACAGCTCTGGGGGGTTAATAAAGGCCTTCTGAAGCGAATCGATGCGTTTGTGTAAGAAAAATAACCACATTTAAAACATAGGTGTAAGGAAAGTGTCAACAGTGTACTTAATGTAACTACAGAAATTAATTACAGATGTAATTACATGCAGGTCATTGTAGAATGTAAAAACATAATAAGTGCATTGTATCAAATGATTAATTAAAATGTTACTACATAGTAGTTAAGGCCACCTTATATAAAGTGGGTCCTTATTTTTAGTTCATTTGTACACAAAATGTTTATACTTCCAACATTGCAAGCTGTCTGTAACCAATTGTTTGTACTGAGTGAAGTCATTTATCACCCATAAACATCCCTTTAGCTTTTTTAAACATCACAGTTTAGATGTATATTATATATACCTATTTATGCAATTACTGCTTTAGGAGACTACTATGAATAGCCAAGGAGGCAGCTTAGTTAACAAGTATCATTAGTCATATGGTAAATCTGGTAAACCTAATACAATAGGTCAGGGGTTTTTAAACTGGGGTCCGGGGACCCCGAAGCGTCCTACACAGAAGGTTCTAAGCAGGGTCCTCAGAAAATTTCAGAGGATAAAAAGTCAAAGCAAAATGGACATTCTAAATGTTTCTCTCCTTTATTGTCGTATACATACTTTCCAGATTTGTATATGTTTGCTTTGTATCTTTCTAGTGAGTTTTTCTCACTATAGTCCCCTTTATCTTGATCTCTGGGGTTGTCAGGCAGCATTCTTAACGCAGTACGTACGCTGCCTACATACATTTAATGTGAACATTGCTTATACAAATCGTTTTTAACTGAAAATGTTCTTCTTCAGGTTTATATGTCCAACATTAAGTATACCCAATTTAATTTGGTAAACAATATGTTGTATTTATAATGTCACACTTACTATTTATCTAACCGTTTAAATGCTTTTTCATACATAAACATATATAGATGGCTTTTAGTAAAGGGGTCAAAACCCCTGCCTTAGTCTCCAGGGACTTTCACACACAACAGTCAAGAGTTTACAGAGACAAAAAACAAGCAAAAATGCGCGAGTGAGTGACACTTTTGTGGGTCAACATGATTTGTATTGACCATGCTGGTTCAAGCTGACAGACAACTGATATTTTCTTTTTCAACATTACACCTATTCTGTCTATCATCTGTTAAAAAAAAACGTCTAGCCTAAACTACACCTTTGGAAGAAGATCCTCTGTAATCCCTTAATGTACTTTATTAAGAGCCCTGACGACTTTACACTTTACAGTGGATTAGATCTGGAAAAATAAACTGGTCTACTATAGGTCAGGGGTCAGAGCCTCGCCAGAGATGTCTGTGTTGTTACTCCTTTGAGATTTACAATCAATTTAACCCACATATTTCTACTTTTTGCCCACAGTGACTACTAATCTAAACCAGTGGAAGAAGGACACAGACTACGGGGATCTGAATGCTGCAACGATGGGTCCTGCTGAACATAACAGGTGCTTTTACAGGCCTGTGTGATTTGAATGACTAGAAAGTTTGTACAGATTGATACAGACATTTATTCAAAATATACAAGATACTACATACAAAAATACTATGCATCAAACAATGTAAACATGAGCGCAACCAAAAAGTATGCCTCACAGTTTTCATATAAGACAGTCGTGATAAAACCTTTTCACATGGTCTCATTTGGGGTTTATTAATAATTTAAATGTACTCTTTTATGTTCAGTTTTTTTTTACTACTGAATTGCTTGAGGGCCAGCAGTTAGGAGTTATAAATGATAATTATTATTGACCCATATATATTTTTATGTCATACACGTATTTCATAATCACAGACCAAAAGCCTGAATGCATCTGTTTGCTGATTGCTTGTGTTTTATGTCTTAACCCAGGGAAAATTAGTGAGGAGTTAGCCAGCTAACTCTAGTACTACAGAACATATATTATTTGACAGCCTTATGCAGGCTAATAAGTGGCTATTAAACATTATAGCAGCAATGAATCTGAAGCACTTTGCAGTTGCACAAAAAGTAACATGGGCACATTAGTTCTACCACGTAACATTGGCTGACAAATGGATAAACCTATGTTTACATTTGTCTGTACAATAGTCATTGGTTTATCACAAGGTATGTTCTGCTACAGACCTTACCTAAATACGTTATGATTATTACCTAGTGATTGTTGTCATTGTTATATTTGTCATGTGATCTCTCACTTGCAGCAAACTGATTCTAATATTGTAATTAAAACGCTGCTCGATAATATTTTATTAAAAGTAATCTGTGATGCAGAACACATTTTACTCTCCTTCAAAGGCACTATACACTAATTAGCTACAAACATTAATCTTTTGAACTCATCATGGAACGAACTGACACTTTATATATATACTATATATATATATATATATATATATATATATATATATATATATATATATATATATATATATATATATATATATATATATATATAAGACTGCCAACCCAGCAAGGTTAACTAAGGGCTCTGACTATATGAATCGTCTTTGCGTTAAGGAGTAAGTCATAATAATTACATTTGCAATGTTGCCTGTATTATTGCAATCAAAGTAAGATGTAATCAATTACAAGAGACAGATTTCCTTATAATGAACTCACAGATGGTCAGTATTTCTTACAGAATCTAGATCAGGAATGCATGTAATGATACATCTGCTCACAGGCATTATGAACATCAACATTAAAAAGTTAACATTTTATATGTATAGTGATCAGAGAAAATGTAATCTCTCTTGCTACAATTCTCAACCGGATTTGCTTTTCTTGCAGGACTTCCAGCTTTTTAATCAGGAGCCAGTGGAATGCTTTCTTTTAATGGGTATGATCTGGTGACCTCTCTGCTCCATTTTGACAGTCTGGTTTTGCATTCACTCTCCTGTCTGCTTTAATGAATCTCATGGAGAGATGTCTAGACTTTGAAGAAATACAGATATTTTTGTTTGCAGCAGAAGACCTGCGCTTAGAACTAGCTGTAGTCAAGCTGTCAGATTCAATCTTCATACGCAAGAGAATAATAGCGCACTCTCTCACCTACTCTTTAAGAGGACAAACACTACCTTTGTTGCGGAATGGAAAATTGCACTGCTTTGTTGTATTTTTGTGATTGTGATGTAAATCCCATTTCCACCAACATACATTTTGAAAAACAGTTTTGTGGGTGGTAGGAAATGACAGTATAAGCTTACGCTATAATGTTACATCATATATTAAATCTAAACTAACCTTTAACAGCTAGGTGGCATCTTTAAATATCTTCACCTTTATAGACAATAAGCTATGTATGCACCTGCAACATCTGATTTTTTTTTTTCCCCTCCTAGATAAATATATTTGTTTTCAGTTGCTTTTTCAAAAATTGCCTTTTTGCTAATTGAAACTAACAAGTAGATTAACCTCTTGATACAATATCCCTTTGCCCTAAGTGGCTACATTCAGTGCTAACTACTTTTAAATTCTATTACAGGTACCACCTGTTTTATTACCCAAAAATCTCAGACGTATATTAATGATGTTAAAGTTGCTACATCTACATAGACTGAGTTTCACGATTGATGGTTGAGCTCCTCAAAGTTTGAAAGCTGCTTCATCTGTTCCACTTGCATAGAGTGCCTTCTCACAAGTTTCTTTTTCGTCCTGAGGTTGCCTCTCTTTGGTGAGTTGGGTGCTACGGGAGCTATTGGTCTGAAACCTGCTGCAAGTGGGGATGAGGGCTTGCTGCACGCCCCTATATCTGGAATCGGAGGGTTGGGGTTGATGTTTAGCGGGGGCAGGTGACCTGGGCGGGTGTGGGATATATAGTCCAGCAATAGCGTTCCAGAGCCGCGCCGCTCCAGTAGGCCAGGTGCTCTGCATCTGGTTGTGCTAGGGGAGGAGGTACTGGGATTGCTGTCCAAGGACTCTCGCGAGCCTGTAAGCATAGCAAGAGGGGATGTATTGAGCTTCCTTCTCTCTAGGGGTGCCTTAGGAGAGTCTAGCATGCTGGAATCTGAGTACAGCTGGGAGTCTGAGTCGTAGTGTTCATTCCCCAGTCGCCGCCGGTGCAGTGTGTCTCTGAGGCTAGCTGGGCCCACGTTTCCTCCCGAGCCCTCCTGCTCCACGGGGACAGTGCTACGCCGTGCCAGGGGTTGGTGCTGTGCCAGCGATCTCTCGTAGGAGGCCTTGGAAGATGCCGAAAAGGATGAAGTTGGGGAAATTCTCGTGGTCTGATCTCCCACCATCGGAAACAAGATATCCTTTCCGTCCACACTGTTATGCCGGGACAAAGTCCCTCTTTTAGACAGACTCAGACCGTTGACACCTGAAACAACATCTTCATCGGAGTTGGCTCTCTTGCTCACTTCATTTGCTGCCGCCAACACGGAGGGGGCAATCAGACCCCAGGGCTCTGACTGTAGTCGCTTCAGCTGGGGTAGACGAGCCCGCTTGGGGTTCACCGGCTTCTTACTGGGGGAAGTATGTCCATTGGGAAGTTTGGCTGCTGTGTTTGAGGTTGACTTAAACTTTGTTTGAAAATTGAATACAGTGTCTTTCTCCTCCTCTTTGCTGGGAGATGGCAGTGTATTAAGATCTATCTCTGATGGTGAGGCACATGGTGCAGGAGATGTCCTCTCATCCAACTCAGGAGACGGAGGAACATTCAGGTACTGCTTGGTAGTTTTGGTTCCCGACGGCGATTTGTCTGTGGTAATGATGATGACCTCCTTGCCTTTGGCTTTGCAGGCATCAAGGAGAACTCTTAAGGTTTCTTTATCATCTGCGTTGACAGCATAGACTAAAGCAGAGGATCCATGACGGTCCTCCAGGCTCGGATCAGCCCCGTTGGTCAGTAGATGTGAGACCACCTCATGTCCTGCCCTGTGACTGCATGCATGCATGAGGGCTGTCCTTCCAGCTTTGTCTTGGATATTAGGGTCCGCTTTGTTGTCCAGAAGGTACTTGACAAGTTTAGCCTTGCTGACACTCTGCTGGTCAGAGTGTTTGGACATGCAGGCCACCATGAGCGGTGTCTCTCCACGATCGTTGCTTTCATTGATGTAGGCTCCACCTTCCAGGAGAAGCCTTGTAAGGCGCAAACGGCGAAGCCATACTGCTTTCAGCAGAGAGTTCCCATCCGTCCTGATCTCCAGCACGTCAGCCATCACCCAGACTGGACCCAAATCAGCCTCAGTCCTGCAAGGCAAGAGCAGACTGCTGCTACAGTCATCAAGCAGATCCCAGACACATTTCCATGTCACATGTCAACACTTTAAATTTTCGAAATAAGAAAAGGTGTTGATGTGTTTACCCCTGCATGAAATCACTACAGCCTGTTTGTTTTGAAGAGCCACCAGGGGGCAGTCTGAATGCGCAGGAATGAGTTATTGGAAGAGACGCTGAACTGACAGGTGGATCAGGTGCGAATGGAACTTTGAATTTTCGTGAACATTATGAAATGTGTTTGTGTTGTGTATCAAAAGGTATTTCCTTATATGAATCCTTAAAGGACGTCGTCTCACTGTATTTAAATGTTTTAGCTGAATGTATATAGTTATAGCTATTGGGATTTAAAAAAAAAGGATTGAAAAAAGAATGGATAGAAAATCGATTCAGTGACGTTATTAAATGAATGAATTGCGCGATTTTTCTATTTTCCTCTATATTGTGTATGTGTGTTTTAGATGTATTTGATAGACTGCTTTTAAAAGCAGTTGCTTCGGCATGAACAGTCGTCCTGAATTGTCTTGTTCCAGTGCTCGACCCACACAATATATTCAGATCAGATCATACTTGAAATAATATGATAATCGTTTAAAATTAAATGTAGCCAATGTGAGTTATTAAGGGTTTTAATCAGGGTTGGCTGATTGCATATGATTTTTGAACACGGGAACAGTATGCGGGAATAAAGGGACTGATAATGCGTTTTTGGTTAAGTGTGAATGAATTAAACATGTATCGTGTCGTATAGAGATTTATTCAGATATTTGCGTTTTCGTGTAATCACTGCGATAGCGATATGGCACTGTCCATGGTCCTGAGAGCGTGTGGGAAAGAGTAAACATCTGCGACGCGCGCTTGGAAGATAAAACCTGTTCTCATAATTCAATAAGTTATAATTATTGGTCCAGTTGCATCTACATCTGTGTAATTCACAACTTTGGTCTGTCCACCTGCATCTCAAATTTATTTGTGTGCATGTGATTTACGAGTTCTCTCAAATTTAATTTCGTTGAACATTTTAGTATTAGCAAACATATTGCTTCATAATCATTAAATAGGCAAAATATATTACAAGTAGTCTAAATGTTGAATGCGTTTGCCAGGTAGTTAGACGCCCAAATAGATGAAGTTATTAAATTTCCTTACCTGGTTGACGCACAGGTTTACCATTGTAGAATAAGTCCACGGTAATGGTCTCCAATATTCTAGAAGCTATAGAGAGGCATAGTTTCTCCGGCACAGCTCGTGTAGTTATTTAGTTCAGACTCAACAGAACTGTCCTATTTTAGGTTCAGTCCTATCGTGCAGGCACAACGACGCTCCAGCCCCACCGCTTTTGTTACTGAAACGCAAGAGACCAGTCCAATCGCTACATTCCTATTTGCGCACCCAAGGATCACACCAAGACGTTGAGGTTATAAATAACTTCCCCCCTTTTCACTTCGTGAATTAAACGTGAATCTGATTGACGTCAGAATCTACAAAAATAAATCGGTTCTGGTGTTAACCTGTGTTGTCATGATGAGCACAAACAAACAATCATATTTCCAAAAATAAAAGAAAATCTTAGGATTAGGATTCAAATCAGTATGATAGAATGGTGCATATTTAGAGGATGATATGTTTATATATACTGCATAAAATGTGCTTAAATTGCACCTGATTACTGGATTTGATGTTTTGACATCTCATAATAATACTACACGAGTTTTGTGTGGTATTATTTATAATAGTTAGCAAAAAATTAAAAAATGTATTAACTTTGTCACAGCACAAATTCAGATGAAGTCACCACAATCTTGTACACAGATTGCCTTGTGTCATGAACAAGAGAAAATAATTATTTGATGTAATATGCTCAGCATTTCAATAGCTGCATATAGCATTGATCAGGCTGATAATAGTGCACCTGTTCTTTTGATTGGAACAGTTCAAATGCCCATTCTTATGCAAGTAGTGTCTATCTTATCTATCTATCTATCTATCTATCTATCTATCTATCTATCTATCTATCTATCTATCTATCTATCTATCTATCTATCTATCTATCTATCTATCTATCTATCTATCTATCTATCTATCTATCTATCTATCTATCTATCTATCTATCTATCTATCTATCTATCTATCTATCTATCTATCTATCTATTCTAATGGCAGCATTTCTACAGTTTATTGTCAGAGTTTGCATAGCAATTAAACACCCATAACTTGTTCCAGCCATTTCAGTCATATATAGCATAATAGGGACAGTTCTATTTTTAGGTTGCTATGAGACAGCACAGAATCATATTCTGACTGAGACCGATAGAATTTGTGGTGCTGGTGAGAGCATGAACTCAAAATATGAATAAATATTAAAAAAATAATAACAAAAAAAATGAAACTATTACTCCTAGTAATGTTGTGACACTAAATTGCTTCTATGATAAAAATTCTCATAAAATATGGTGGACTTTTGTCTTCGACTGACCCTTGTCTTTCCTTCCCTCATGTTTTTAATATCACACAGGGCCCGTGGCTATTTACTTTCTGATAAACTGCTCGCATGAACCCTTTTTTTCAACTGGAGCAAAACAATGATCCTTGAATGGTTCTGATGATGACACTTCTGATCACTTAGGAGAATATTATTATTTACCCAGCCGTCATGTCTGAGACCGAGGCTAGTTATGAAACTGCAGGGCGCTGCCAATCTCCATGTTTGTGTTCATCCTGCTGGCTAATGGTGTCGTTTGGAGCGCTTCATTTATCTTTACAATAAGTTTCCAGAGCTCAGAAAGGCGGACAGTAACCGGGGGTTCAATATCTGCTGTGGGGGTCACATCGTTTTTTTTGGAGTCTTTACAAGGGAAGTAAGGAAAAATATATGCATTCATATAGAGCAGCTCTCATGTGATGAGTGTTGTTAAGCAACAGAACTAAGGGCGGGTGCATGGTGGTGTGGGAAACAGATGCAATAGGATGCCCACTGTTGTCTGTTATCAGTTTTTAACGTGCTTTATACATTGCAAATAAGAAATTGTCTCCTTTGGCATGACATTGGTAATGACAATAAATCTGCATTTTGGTATGAGGGGTATATTTGTACATGAGCCACTTATCTGGCTTACAAAGAGACGTGCCATGCTGTGAATTGGCATTGTTTTATGTGAGCATAGTGTGCTAGTTTGCCTTTCACAGTGTGCTTTCCAGGCATGGCTTCCTCAGGCATGCGCTTTCTGACTGGGGAGCAGAAAGGTTCCTGAGCTCTGTTGATTAGACACGTTCATTAACATGGGAACTACAGGGACGTCAGCACTCTTCCTGCGATTCTTTTTCCTTTTTTTTCCCAGTGCTACGCCTTAGATACAAAATAAATAATGAAAGCGCCCGAGATTCAGCTCTCTCACCCCTGGGAGCTGTTTCCATTTTCAGAAATCTTACATTGCACCTGATGCGCCTCTGTCTAAATATAACCCCCATCGCTCTCTCTCTCTCATTCTCTCCTCTCTCACTCTCCAACTTTCTCACTTTCTCTCACTCTTTTTTTACCCAAGAAGCGAAATCCCACTGTGTTAAAGCATTTCAGTTCTGCAGTAGCAGAAGGAATAAAAGAATAAAAAAGGTCATTTTGAGTTTGTCTCACAATTCTAATTTTTTCCCCTCACAATTCCGAGTTTAGATCTCTCATTTCTGAGAAGAAAAATCTGAATTGCGAAACAAACTCGCTATTGTTTTTTTTCCCCTCAGAATTGTGATATAAACTTGCGAGAGAGAAAAAAACGAAGAAATGTGACATAAAAAGTCATGTTTAAATGTTATTTGTGTAAAATGATATAGGTTAATGTCTGTTTAAATATGATTCCATGTAACTGTATGGCTAATACATTATGTCCCATATGTACAGCATATGTAAATATTATGTAGATCTATTGTTTACGTCAAATTATCCAATGGGTTTGACCAGTCCAGTCTGTCTCTTTAATGGCTTGCAACCACGAACATCTGCATTTAGCTTCAAAGGGCATATTTGACTATATTTTGACACCAATTCTGACATCCAAAGGCACAAAGACATTTTTCTGCCGGCAGGTAGGCTCCGCCCACAAAAAAAGTTATCGTTGTTGGCCACACAAAAGGTTTAACCATCACCTTAAATCTTTTGAAAATGTTTACCATGTTTATAAGGAAGATGAATTGCATAATTTATGACCACTGGTTGTCTGGTATTATTAAAGGTTAGTTCACCCAAATTAAATTATTCCACGATTTATTCACCCTCAAGCCATCCTAGGTGTATATGACTTTCTTCTTTCAGCCAAACTCAAGTTATATAAAAAAATATCCTGGCTCTTCCAAGCTTTATATTGTGAGTTAATAGAGCTCCAAAAAGCTCATCCATCCATCATAAAAGTAATCCATACGGCTCCAGGGGGTTAATAAAGGCCTTCCATATTTATAACTTATAAACTATAATCACTGGGTTTCCGGTAATGGCCATACGCAAAACGAGTTCCGGCGGAAGAGTGACCTCTGTCTCGATGTAGGTGTAGCGTAAGCTTAGGTGAGAGTAGACTGACTCCTCTCACGGCTCAAACAAATACATTTATTTGTTTGGCAGATGCTTTTATCCAAAGCGACTTGCATTGCAATCAAGGTACACATTTTACATTTGGTCAGTTCTTGCTTTCCCTGGGAATCGAACCCATGACCTTGGTGTTGCTAGCGCTACGCTCTATTGTTTGAGCTACAGGAAAGCTAAGAAGGTTTCAACCTAAAGCAGGCACATGCTGTCAATGTAGTCGGCTGGGAAATAGGGCTGGGAAACAAACTGAAGCTCGAAAATTTTTCCAAATCCTCGTTTTAGATTTCTAATTGGTGCCTGGTGTTTTGTTTTGCTTTCCTTTGTCATGCGTCAGGTCAGAGTTCACATAACTAGACTCGCGTACGGCCATTACCGGAAACCAGTGATTATAGTTTATAAAGTTATAAATATGGATATTTTTCTTACAAAAACGCAGAAGGCCTTTATTAACCCCCTGGAGCCGTATGGATTACTTTTATGATGGATGGATGCACTTTTTTAGGCTTTAAAGTTACCATTCACTCCCATTATGAAGCTTGGCTAGGATTTGTAATATAACTCCGATTGTGTTTGGCTGAAAGAAGAAAGTCCTAGGATGACTTGTGAGGGTGAATTAAATTACGGTATCATTTTTGGGTGAACTAACCCTTTAATGTTGTATGGTTTTACTTCATGTACTACACAACTGTAAGTGATTTCCAGGTTCACACCCTTCAAATGTACATTTGTTTTATTAGCTCTTGTGTGTTCCCCTGATTCTTCTTTTCCAAACAGTTCTCTCCTTCTGCCACTATTCAAATGTTTTGTCACTGCAAGTAATTAATCATTTCAGGATTGGGGTTCCAGCTAGAGTGTCTGCTCACTGAATGACCTTTCTGAGGCTAAGCCCAATTAGAGTGTGCCAATTTTCAAACCCTTGCTGCATTTACATATACTTGAGTGGCAAAATCCTACTGATTTAGAAAACAAATCTCAGTCAAAATTAGCATTTATAGCTGATGGCAAGCTTAGGCTCTTGTATACAGTGTCTAGAACAAAAATGAAATGGGCAAACATTGATTGGGGACCACTCGATTGCAGAGAGCAAATCGTGGAGTGAAGAACAGCCTGTCTAGTGCCTGAAATAGATCCTTTTTTTTCTTCTTCTTCTTTCTTTATTTGTTTTCACTTTGGCAGTTATGCTTCATAGTTTATTATAATCTCTTTGGTTCGTTTCCAATCTTACATCGTACACTATTCTATTGAGCTCAGTTTGCTTTTGTAAATCTTGAAAACACATTTGATCATGATCAACCTGAAATGCAGCCCGTTGTGAATTAATTACCGAACAAAAAGCCTCTGAAATAGTAGCATGATGTTGGTTTTTGCTTTCCCCTCCTAACACCAAATACCGGCTCATTTTTCTCTGGTAGAATAGTGTAAGTAGCAGATGTTGGCCTATTCTGTTGCATTTGATTTCACCACAGTGATGGGAACAATAGCAATGGGTGGAACATGATCAAAGGGACCCACAGATATAATTATGGAAATCAAAGATCATTTTTGTCTCCGGTGGCAACATGTAATCCTAGTGTGAATAGAGGAAAAAAAAGACAAATATCGCAAATGAGGTATTCAGTGATACATTAGCCGGAGAATGTTTGATCTATGAATCAGCCACTGTACTGTACAATTAATTTCAGTCTAATCAGTTCAGTGAAAGAGTTAATACAATGCTTGGTATCTCGTGATGCTTTCACCTCCTTTGTAAAAAGCCGAACGATTCTTTAATGACGTTTGCAAAAGATGCATTTGCTTTGCATCACTTTTGCATCAAGCGAAGAGGTGGCGAACTGCTTTTGGATTTCTGAATTAAAATCTGCTGCAGATTAGTAATTCCACTCACCCATAGTCTATCACTAAGGAAAATGTTGGCTTTTGCTCTCGCACAGATTGCATCCTGGCAAGTATAAAGGCCGTGCATATGTTCTGTCACACACAGTTTTTAATCATCTTTACCCCCAACTCACTGTGACTAATCTCTACTCGTCGCTAGACCAAAATAATCAAATGAATATGCTTTGCGCTTGAAGCATGCGGTCTTTCCCCTTCTTGTTGTGGTGGTGGAATATTGGATGTTGCTTTTGATTGCGTGCTCCTGAGCTTAGCGTCTCTTTAAAAAGCGAGCCTGACATTCTCATGGCATTTGGTGTCGCAACGATTGTATCAGCCGAATGTGTGGGCTGTGACAGCAATGAACTGGCACAAACCTCACTGCAGCACTATGTCGTCTTCTCTTGCCCTCCTCTTGTGTCTCCTCTCCCACATGTAGACCATACCCTGTATCAATGCTCGCATATAATACAGAGATATCTTCACGTGTACTTGCAGTACAGTACGCGCCCTCGAATGAAGCCCTCGAGCCGCTTTATTTCGAGGAATGCTGATTGTCTTTTGCTGGAGCTTGGAGATGGCTTCGGATCCACGTATGCAGGCTGATGCTCTCGTCACTGTTGCATGCATTTACAATAGGCAACAATCTTGCTTGGTGATTATTGTGTGGCGGGCCGTATCCTAGGAGATTTGTGAATATCTAATGAGGAGTTTGCTGCTCATTTTGCAGAGTGGGTGCTTTGATGTCTTTCTGTTGCATTTCCAGATTCACGTCAATTTCCTTCCTAATGAAGCTGGAAGCCTGAAGGGTGTAGATTATGAGACATTTCCGGCTATTTGGAAAACATGGCTCGTCCTTTGATTGGAAAATGACAGTGGGACCCCTCATTCTGAGAAGAAGGTCCATCTACTCTTCCCGTTTCTCTATTGTCCACTTAAAATGCTTGTAAATATGAATCTAATCTGATTCTAATTGCGGTTTACTTTTTGAGTGCTTCTCAAACACTTAATATATTTATTCATTAGATCAAACGGTAGAGCAACGGAGGTCATGAATGAGTTTGATTTTTAGGTAATGCGTTTAGGCTACTGGAAAAATGTAAACATTGAATGTGCTTTTTCGAAATGTATTTCATTATCACGATTAATTAACACCAGTAGTGCACTCTGTTATGTTTTCCTCATTCAAAAATGTTTTATGCATAAATACATTTTTAAATGAAGTTGAAATAATATGTATTTAATTGCCAAGTTTCAGGTGATGAACTAGATAGAAAGTTCCACCAAGACTGTTATCATTTATTGTATTGCATTAAGTAGGGGTGTAAATCAGATGGTTCATCACGATACGATACGATATGATATCGATTCTCATAGCCAATGATACGATATTTGCTGATGCCTAAAAAAAATTCATTGCGATCTGCATATTTTTTACAGACATAGCACAAAAAACTACAATAAAACAAAGACTCAAATGAATTAATCGGTTTAAGATTTTTTCAGGCACAGAAGTGAAAAAACTTAATCAAGTGTATCATAACACTGCATCTTCACTGTATAAATTAAATATACATTTATAATATTAAAATTATAAAAGTTATTTAGACACAGACAGTAGCAGGTTTATTAGGGTGCTGTCACTTTAAGAGCGAATATACTGATACACATGTGTTTTCTTTCGGGCCTAGGTGAGTTTAAACGAGAATGCACACATTAGCACTGGTAATGCATAGACGGACATTGCGCAAAGAGGTGTGTCAATCTCTTAAAAAATATATAGGTATCTTTTTTTTTACACGATGCATCGATACATCATTTCGTTAGTCATTTGATCGATATATCGATGCATTGTTGCACCCCTATTAAAAGGGTAAGTCGGTTAATATAAAGTTTTTGTTTTTTTTTCAATTCCCAAATACATTTTTAATTGTATTTTTGTGCCGTGACCATATAACATCCTCTTACTTTCAACTGCTTTTTTTTCTCCAGAAAATTACTTAACGTGTGAAGGGTACGTTTACATGACGATGTGCTAAAAACAGAAACATTTTTTAAAAACTTGCTTTTTCAATCCCATTTTCAAAAGTTAGCATTTTCAGGCCCTCAAATTATATGTATATAAAATGTATTATTTATATGCTCACTGATTATAAATCTTTTAATAATTTAAAGGATATTTTTTTGATCTCTCTGATCTCAAGAGGGGGAAGCAGTGCCCTACCAACGCTGTTTACAGTGGCGATGGGCGGCTGTTGACCTCAACTGGGGATATCGTCGGACGGTGGAAGGAATACTTTGAGGATCTCCTCAATCCCGCCATCACGCCTTCCATTGAGGAAGCAGAGGCTGGGGGCTCAGAGGAGGACTCGTCCATCACCCGGGCTGAAGTCACCGAGGTGGTCAAGAAACTCCTCGGTGGCAAGGCACCGGGGGTGGATGAGATCCGCCCTGAGTACCTCAAGTCTCTGGATGTTGTGGGGCTGTCTTGGCTGACACGCCTCTGCAGCATCGCGTGGCGGTCGGGGACAGTGCCTCTGGGATGGCAGACCGGGGTGGTGGTCCCTCTTTTTAAGAAGGGGGACCGGAGGGTGTGTTCCAACTACAGGGGGATCACACTTCTCAGCCTCCCCGGGAAAGTCTATGCCAGGGTACTGGAGAGGAGAATACGGCTGATAGTAGAACCTCGGATTCAGGAGGAAGAGTCTGGTTTTCGTCCGGGCCGTGGTACACTGGACCAGCTCTATACCCTCTACAGGGTGCTGGAGGGTTCATGGGAGTTTGCCCAACCAGTCCACATGTGTTTTGTGGATTTGGAGAAGGCATTCGACTGTGTCCCTCGCGGCATCCTGTGGAGGGTGCTCGGGGAGTATGAGGTCCGGGGTCCTTTGCTAAGGGCTGTCCGGTCTCTGTACGACCAAAGCAGGAGTTTGGTCCGCATTGCCGGCAGTAAGTCAGACTTGTTCCCGGTGCATGTTGGACTCCGGCAGGGCTGCCCTTTGTCGCCGGTTCTGTTCATAATTTTTATGGACAGAATTTCTAGGCGCAGCCAGGGGCCGGAGGGTGTCAGGTTTGGGGACCACGCGGTTTCGTCTCTGCTCTTTGCGGATGACGTTGTCGTGTTGGCCCCTTCTAACCAGGACCTTCAGCATGCACTGGGACGGTTTGCAGCCGAGTGTGAAGCGGCTGGGATGAGGATCAGCACCTCCAAATCCGAGGCCATGGTCCTCAGTCGGAAAAGGGTGGTTTGCCCTCTTCAGGTTGGTGGAGAGTTCCTGCCTCAAGTGGAGGAGTTCAAGTATCTAGGGGTCTTGTTCACGAGTGAGGGGAGGATGGAACGGGAGATTGACAGACGGATCGGTGCAGCTTCTGCAGTAATGCGGTCGATGTACCGGTCTGTTGTGGTGAAGAAAGAGCTAAGCCGTAAGGCGAAGCTCTCGATTTACCGGTCAATCTACGTTCCTACTCTCACCTATGGTCATGAGCTTTGGGTCATGACCGAAAGGACAAGATCCCGGATACAGGTGGCCGAAATGAGTTTTCTCCGCAGGGTGGCTGGGCGCTCCCTTAGAGATAGGGTGAGGAGCTCAGTCACTCGGGAGGAACTCGGAGTAGAGCCGCTGCTCCTCCACATCGAGAGGGGTCAGTTGAGGTGGCTCGGGCATCTGTTCCGGATGCCTCCTGAACGCCTTCCCGGGAAGGTGTTTCGGGCATGTCCAACCGGGAGGAGGCCCCGGGGAAGACCTAGGACACGCTGGAGGGACTATGTCTTCCGGCTGGCCTGGGAACGCCTCGGTGTCCCCCCGGAAAAGCTGGAGGAAGTGTCTAGGGAGAGGGAAGTCTGGGCATCTCTGCTTAGACTGCTGCCCCCGCGACCCGGCCCTGGATAAAGCGGAAGAAGATGGATGGATGGATGGAGGATATTTTTTTTACTTCAAAACATTGTAATGTGAATCATCATTTTGTTCAAGGCTTAAAAATTTTTGATCTTTATGGTGAAAATGAACGACTAAAAAGTGCATGATTACTATTACACTCTATTACAGTCACTGTGTTTGTAAAAAAATGTTATTCAAAAATATTGGAATTTATTTTGTCGTCCTAATTTTCATTATTGAAATGTAATGTGAGACAGGTTGCACTTTATTTTACAGTACGTGCACTTGTGTGTACTTGTAGTGTACTAAGTACTGGTTAATATAAGGTAACTACATGGGTTAATGTTAGGTTTAGCAGTAGGTTCAGGGTTAGTACCTATAGTTATTACCCAGTTATTATAACTTCTATAAGTACATAGTATGGGGAACAAGACTGTAAAATAAAGTGCTACCGTGAGCTATTTTGAGATATATAGCAAGTCTTGCTGTAAATATATTACTGTCAGTTACATTCTTTTTTAAATATATCAACTCACTGTTTTTTTTAACAAAATGGTGTAAGACTATAAATGTACCATCCTTATTATGTCTTTTTTCTCAAGAGAAGTCGAGGCTGTTTAATCTGTTAGTGCATGTGTGTGTTGCACATGTGTGTGTGTGACAGCTTGTTAGAGAGCATCACACTGCCTTTGGTTTACACCCTTAGCTGTTGCTATGACGTCTTAGGCAGCGCAAGTGCTCTCTGACTAAAACACACTTCCTCTGCTGATAAGAGTGGGAATGTGAGTAGTGTTCATATTTTCTCTCCTGGTTTTCACGTTTGAAGCGGCCACAGACCGTTTGTACGTGGCTTTGATGATGTCAGAGCTCATTTGCATCTTCCGTGCAGTATTAGCCCTCATAATCCATTAACACATACATGAACAACCTCTCAAGATGCCGTTTTCACAAGTGTTTCCTCATATGGCATTTATCTCTTTATAAATCCGGAAGAGCTATATTGCTGAACTGAACAGAACCGTTGTATGAGAGCACTAATGTGTAGGCTAACGTTGTGCCACACATTAAAGGCGTGTTGTAGACTGAACCGCCTGCAACTGTTGAATAACTCATCTTTGGAGGAGTAGATAAAGATGACGGGTACAGCCTTGTTCATGTCGAGTCGAATGAAAAGTCAGTAATTGTTGCCCTGAGCTGTAAGGTGCTGCGGAGGCCACACAATAAGAGCCATTAGACTGCGCCCAAACTTCATAAAGAAGCCCCTTTCCTTCTCCCAGTGCCCACGCTCCTTTTAGACTACGGTTCTTCCCGTGTCACAGGGTGCTTTTGCGTGGTGCGTGTAACAGTGAATGCATCTGTGCTTTAGTGATTCTAAAAGACCCCCTGAAACACTCGATGCTGACGCATGTTTGTCATAAAAAGCTTTTTACCTGCTTACGAATGTATCCAACCCAGATACCCAAGGACTGTTTGATAGAAGCACGGTTTGGTCTTTGATAATTCACATGGCTCAGGACCACTGTTCGGTTTGGCTGAATTCTCACCTGCCGACATGCCCAGCAGGAATAAGCAGGTCTGCTATCAGAGATAGCAGCATGAGAGCCGAAAGGGGATTGAAGCATTCAGTGCCGCTCTTCTCTGATTCTCATCCGGTCAGGTCAAATAACTCAACACCATCTTATTTGACTATGCTCCCCTCTATTGTCGTGCAATCGATTGCTGTCTGTTTTAGATTAAATGTTGTTGTGTATGTTTTTGTACCATGGTCTGTCTGAATACTCGATTCTGTTTGGCTGGAAGGTGTGCAATAGAACCGTTTGTTATAGTCCCTCGGGTCATTTTGACCCCCAAATGAATTTTTGAAAAAATAATTAATTAATCGGAATGTCCAAGACCTTAGGACTTTTGTTGCACTTGAATCAATAGTCCCTCGCGGGTCAATTTGACCCCCTTAGGAATGAATGGAATGCTTCAGTATACATAGAAAACCTAAAAAAAAATTGAGTTTATAATATCTACATGTGTATCTGAATGCATACTGAAGAGATTAACTCAAGAACTAACTTTAGGACCCAGCGGAAGAGTGCATTTGCGCTGTATAGAGCTATCAATGGCAGTCATGAAATATCATGTTATATATTTTTTTTTCCCACAAGAGGTCGGCAGAGACTATGTGAGAAATTCTGAACTGAATTAACAGGATTATGCATGAAATGTTGCGTTATTTTGAATTTAAGTTGAAAGAATGTCCTTAAATTATGTTATTTATTGATCAAATTTAGTAATTTATCGGTAGATAAAATAAAAAATTGCATAAAAAAATAGAAAAAATATTATAAAAATGAAATATTTAAAAAAAAGTATAATTTTAGGGCTTCAGGTCATTTTGACCCGCGAGGGACTGATTTGTTACTTTTATTTCAACCACATAAACTCCTCTGATCCAGTCAATTTTTTTTGTGTGTATTCATGGTTCAAGTGCGACAAAAGTCATAAGGTCTTGGTCGCTGTTCTATATTAATGCCCTGTTTTCATTGAAGCACACACATACATGTCACTCACACACAGAGTACTTTGAGTACACAGAGTACACACTACTTTATGTCTGTGTCTGATTTAAAACGGGGAGAACCGTTTGGTTTGCACATTGTGCATTAAAATCATTTAATGCACAGCTAGCCATGGATTATCCCTTACTTAAATCACATTGGTCATACATTTTAAAGACACTCACCTAAAGGATTATTAGGAACACCATACTAATACTGTGTTTGACCCCCTTTCACCTTCAGAACTGCCTTAATTCTACGTGTCATTGATTCAACAAGGTGCTGAAAGCATTCTTTAGAAATGTTAGCCCATATTGATAGGATAGCATCTTGCAGTTGATGGAGATTTGTGGGATGCACATCCAGGGCACGAAGCTCCCGTTCCACCACATCCCAAAGATGCTCTATTGGGTTGAGATCTGGTGACTGTGGGGGCCATTTTAGTACAGTGAACTCATTGTCATGTTCAAGAAACCAATTTGAAATGATTGGAGCTTTGTGACATGGTGCATTATCCTGCTGGAAGTAGCCATCAGAGGATGGGTGCATGGTGGTCATAAAAGGATGGACATGGTCAGAAACAATGCTCAGGTAGGCCGTGGCATTTAAACGATGCCCAATTGGCACTAAGGGGCCTAAAGTGTGCCAAGAAAACATCCCCCACACCATTACACCACCACCACCAGCCTGCACAGTGGTAACAAGGCATGATGGATCCATGTTCTCATTCTGTTTGAATTCTGACCTTACCATCTGAATGTCTCAACAGAAATCAAGACTCATCAGACCAGGCAACGTTTTTCCAGTCTTCAACTGTCCAATTTTGGTGAGCTTGAGCAAATTGTAGCCTCTTTTTCCTATTTGTAGTGGAGATGAGTGGTACCCGGTGGGGTCTTCTGCTGTTGTAGCCCATCCGCCTCAAGGTTGTGCGTGTTGTGGCTTCACAAATGCTTTGCTGCATACCTCGGTTGTAACGAGTGGTTATTTCAGTCAAAGTTGCTCTTCTATCAGCTTGAATCAGTCGGCCCATTCTCCTCTGACCTCTAGCATCAACAAGGCATTTTCGCCCACAGGACTGCCGCATACTGGATCTTTTTCCCTTTTCACACCATTCTTTGTAAACCCTAGAAATGGTTGTGCGTGAAAATCCCAGTAACTGAGCAGATTGTGAAATACTCAGACCGGCCCGTCTGGCACCAACAACCATGCCACGCTCAAAATTGCTTAAATCACCTTTCTTTCCCATTCTGACATTCAGTTTGGAGTTCAGGAGATTGTCTTGAACAGGACCACACCCCTAAATGCATTGAAGCAACTGCATTGTGATTGGTTGACTAGATAATTGCATTAATGAGAAATCGAACAGGTGTTCCTAATAATCCTTTAGGTGAGTGTATATATGTGGCTTAGTCTGGGTACAATAACAAGCTATGCCACATACATGTGCACTACCGTTAAAAATGAGCACCAAATGAGCATATAATAATGATTTCTAATTAAATACAATTTTAAAATGTATCAAAACAGTTCTTCTAAATTGTAATATTGCACAATATAACGTTTTTTTTTTTTTTACTTTTTTTGACTAGCAAGTAGCAAATCAAATTGCCAGATCTTACTAGAACATTTAACATCCAAAATAAGTGACCCCTTGGTTTTATATTTTTTATCTCTCTCTTTTACTCTCTAAAGTCACTAATACGTGGACATGGCAAATTGTTGTCCATTGCTGTGCTGTAAATTGGCTATTCTAAAAAAAGGTAAGAGCGATATGCTCCGCCCAAACTTCCTGTTTTAGGGGCCGTTTACACAACACCATTTTCAGTTAAAAATGGAAAATGTTGTATGCGTTTTGGCCGTTCATTTACACAAAATGAGCATTCTAGGGGCCTGAAAATGCAAACGTTTTTGAAAATGATACCATTATCGTCTCCATGTAAACTACAAAAATGCGAATTATTACAAAAACTGTCTAATCTCCCATTCCCTTTAAAAGCCAGTTGCACTTGCACCACGGCGGATTCGCTATTTACATGGCAGAAATTGCAAGCGTAAAGACTGAACGCTTCTCCATAGAGGAATCTTTTTCTTTTTAATATTTAAAAATGTTTGTGCGCTCTGTGCGTCCCTATGTGTGTACGGGCGTTGTGCACCCACCTATAGGTGCATTTTACTAACACTCCCTTTAAATAACACAAAAAATACGGCGCTTTTTGATTTTAGACCAGCTTTCAGTTGGTCAATGGCATGGTCAATTTCAGTTGCCTCAAAATAGCAACGCGCCAACAATGCGCCTGAACACACCTCGTTTTCTGACCAGCAAGCCCATGGAAAAATTGCTATTTAGACAACGTGGTGCGGGGCGTGAAAAATGATACTAGCAAAAAACACTTGCCATCGCATTGTGCCGGGTGTATGATAGGGCCCATAGTGTTTCTTTACAAAGTGATATCGCCAACTACTGGCCTGGAAGCATAATACAGCATTTTTTGTCGTTTTCGTGGATCCATGTGAACAGGGATCGTTCTCACAACTTTGTCGTCTGTATGCGAAAAACACTTTTAATTCATCGTTGTCGTGTAAACGTACCCTTAATAGAAAATATATTAGCACAGGAAAGCTGAGCTTAATTTCTTGAAACTTTATAGACGCAGTTTTCTCGCAAGGGAAGCCGAGTGTCATTTAATTCGCTTATTAATATCTTGTTTCCTAAACAGGAGCGGAGCCGGTGGTCTCTTCGAATCTAATCTTGTTTTAATTATCCTAAAGCAGCAAAACCATAGATGAAAGGGAGGCCGGATATCCATTAACAGGTCAAGCTTGAAATCTCCTCTAAGGACACTGCCTGTCGACAGTGAACTGGAGGCAGCACCATAATTCTGCTTCCAGTGTGCCTATAGAGAAAGAAGCATATTGTTAGGAGGAGGAGCATGTGTGCATGTCACAAACACAGCTATGGAACACTCTGCATACAGCAATCTCAATATCACAAAAGGATGAGTCATCTGTATTATAATATCCCCTGTGATGTCTCCTCAAAACAAGCTTGATCCACACACAAACACAACGAATAAGTATAATGACATGCCTTGGTTTCTTTTATCTGTGTTCTTACGAACTTTCTCATCTGTTTTCATTAGATTTGGTAACAGACCTGCGTGATTTAGCCTATATTGTGCAAGAACATTGACACATGTAGTCTGTTGTAGAAGCGGGTGCACGAGAAACATATTTTTCTGCTTCTTGCTATTTTATGCCTGGCATCTGACACAGAAACATTTTACAGAGCATTGATTTGTGTTCCAGGGTGTGCACAACAGATGGATGTGGATGCGGTCCAAGAGCATGAATTCAGTGCTATTATTGCAGATGGTACATTGTTAATTTGAAAGGAGCATGTAAACACATAAGACACAATAAGCAGGGCTGTCATATATGATGCACGTCTTGTGAAAAAAATCGGTTTGTGCGATGAATAAATTTACCACAGTAGCACACTTGCATTACAGTTTTGCATGTGTGTGAGAGAGTCGCTTGTTTGTGTGAAGTGAGTAAGCATTCGTTGTGTTTTTGTCTGTATGTGAGGGTAATCTAGAGCTGTGCGATTAACCAAAATTAAACGAAATGTGATTATTAAAAAAAAATCGCAAAGATTTTCAGATTTAGATTTGTACCCTTTTGAACTTGCATGTATGTAGTTTCTGAGAGAGACCTAATGGCTATAAGTGCATGTATAATGACTCATCCTGAGGTGATATGTTTAATGTAAGGGCCCTTGATTTGCCGCTTTGTTTGCATTGAGGTCTTTTAAATCAGATGAGATGCAAGATAGAAGGAACAGATGGGTTGTTTTGATCAGAGTACTAGGAAATTCACAGGTTGGTGCTGATCTGCTGGTGTGCAAGTTCCAATGCAAAAGCCAATGCTTATGATACATATTATGAAACTCATGTTTTTAAAAAAAAAAATTCATTTGAGAGAGACAGAAGGTGGCCTGCTATGTGGATTAAATGAGAACTTAAATTAGATTCCAAATCATACGAATATGTTCAGTCCACTTGCGAATGATATAGAGAACAAGTGTGTGTTGGCATATACAAAAAAAAATAATGTTTTCGTTCGGCTCACTCACACTTTATTGAAAATAAATGTTCAGTTTTTAATTGTAGTGTTTATTCTCTAACTGAACGAAATTATTGTATTATTATGAAGATCAAAACGACATTGGGGGCGGCGTAGGGTGTGGCCTCGTAGGGCAGCGAAGCAAGTGCATTCTGGGAGTTGTTGTCTTTCATCCACATGAGACAAAAATAAATTTTCTGTCTTTTCTCAGTCTAGAAGGCACCAAATTAAAAAATTATTTCACATTTCTACAACATAAATAACCCAGTTTAAATACACATTCATCTTCCCAGCACTGACGTGACCTTAAAGGGTTACATGTAAGTACAATCAACTTGGAAGTTTAACTTAAATTAGGTTAAACATTTGCGTAACTTATTTTGACGAATTAAAGCAACGTAAAAACGTGTTGTCATAACTTATTGATGATATCATTTTTGTGTGCATTGAGGACGGCATCAGGAACAAGTGCACCTGTATCAAATAGACCACTTCATGAGCAGTGAAGAGGAAAATAAATTAACACTTCATTTTACAGTGTCTTTGTTACATGTCAAGCCACCTGTATTTATATAGCGCTTTTTACAATGCCGATTGTTTCAAAGCAGCTTCACAGTGTTAAATAGGAAAATAATGCGAACAGTGATGTCATCCAGCTCAGTTCAATTATCATATAGTGTCAATGCAGGTAGATCAGTAATATAGTTGAATATTTAAGGTCCCCAACATACGTACTAGTTACTGTAGCAAAATGATACATAATTACATGCAACTAACCCTAAACGAGACCCTAACCCTATAGTAAGTTCATGCATTTAAAGGGGTGGTAAACCACGATTTCACTATTCTAACTCTAGCTAGCGTGTAATGTTGCTGCTTGAGCATAAACAACATCTGCAAAGTTACAACGTTCAAAGTTTAAAGCAAAGGGAGATATTTGCTTTTAAAGAAATCAGTTTCTAAGGACTACAGCAAACAGCCGCTAGGCGACTACACACATTCCTCCAGGGTTGGTGACATCACCAGGCTCAATATTTACATAAACCCCTCCTCCGAGAATATTAAATAAGGGGGGGTGAGGCCATTTTGTATCGCGGCGCTGTTGTGGTATAGTTAGGCTGGAGTGTTGTTGCCGCGATGCCGAGGAAACGCTGTTATTTTCATCCGGATTGCAGGTCTGGGGTACTTGCTCTGTTCAGCCTTCCTTGGGACGGGGGTGCGTTGCAGAGCGTTTAACATACAGCATGTTATATGCACGTGTGTATGAGACAGCGGGGAACAGGCGCGCGCGGGGCTCCCTGCAGCACATCTAACAGAGGAAAACATCCACCGTCTTCGCGATTTCAATGCCGGATTTGCACAACGTCAGCTGCGTGAAAAAAACACTGCCAGTGCGTGGATGCACGACGCGCTGCACATTTCACGGAGGACAACACAAACTTCCACAAACTTCGCGAGTTCAATACAGGATATGCACCACGGCTTGTCCTGAAAGCTGGATTTACAAACAGAAGCTGTTTACGGGCCACAACCTGTAAGTCTGATTTATTTTTCATCAATGTGTTTTCCTGTAATAGGTTGTAGCAAGGAAGTAAACAGATGACAACACTGTTCTGCAAACCAGTCTGTTAAATGCTCATTCATACTTAACGTTATCCGACGAACACCTAACGTTACAAACACTAACGTTAAAATCTCAACAGCGAACCTGGCATTAGTGTAAATGATTCTTTGATTAGAGCTTTTATGTATTGTTTATCTACAGGCATGCTAAACATGGTTCTGTGTGTGATTTGGCTAACTTACTAGTAAAGCCAGTGCTTAGTGTTCGTTTTGGGTTAGTTCTTGCGACAGATATTTGGCTATAATCGTTCTAAAAATACAAAAGTTAAAGTGCCATTCAGTAGCGATTATAGATCCGCAGTCTTTACTCTTGAGGACTGAGCAGGTTCTGCTCGATCATTTTCACTCAAATGTTCTGGGTCTGATTCGGGCTCATATGGTTTTATTGATGCCATTGTTTCTAATTCTACCCAAAGCACAGCCTCCGATAAAGGTAAGGGGCGTGACGTTTCCGACAAACGTGCACTAGTCGGTTAGCGAATCACAGCACACTGGGCCAGCTAACCAATCTGAGCCCATCGCGTATTTTTGAGGGACTGGCTTCATACAACCCGGAAAGCATCAGACCGTTTTACAAGGAGGGACAGAGCAGTGTAGAATAAAGGTCAAATATATGAAAAATAAGGCAATTTTTTTTTTAAAGGGGTCATAGAATGACATTTTTGTACAAGTTAATATGATTCTTTAGTGTCTAAATGAAAAGTTTGTAATATACTTTAATTAAAAATTCTCATTAGTATTGTAAGAAAACACTCAATTTACCTGGTCAAAACCAACTCAGTTTTCAGCAAGTCATTTCAGTGTATGTGACTTTAAATGATAATGAGCTTTGCTCACCCCGCCCCCTCTGCTCTGTGGGGCGTTTGGTTCGACCCGACACAACACCACAACACACGTGGAGTTTTGCCTTGACAACATTTGAGGGTATATTTTCGAGAAATAATGGCAACGGGAGTCTCTGAAGACACATCTAAGCAACCTTATCATTTTGAACCGGAGTCGGACCAGGAACAGATGACGAACCCATCGAAGTTCGAACAGGACGTTTCTGAATGGTTGGTTAACGTCATGTCACTTTGATCTATCTTTGTACTGGCAGAGTAGCGTAGTTGCTATGTGTTTACTGATGTGCTAGTTCATTGACAGATTGATGTTATGTTATAAGATTTTTTTTTTTTTACATTACTTCTTAATCAGTAACAGACACCGTTATAAACCATGTACAAAAGTAAGCTTAGTGTAGTGTTACCACGTTAACTTTATCACCCGAGTACACAGTTTGTAATAACAAACATAACGCGTTGTTCATTATAAACGTGGGATTATGAATTATATTGAGAACGTGCAGCAGGAACACGATCCTTTTTTCAAGAGCAGCTTATTAGCAAAACCTGCTTTATACTGACGCTCGTTTATAAAGCAGTCTGCTGAGAAATGATTGCGCAAACATTGACGTGGGGGGGGGGGGGGTCCCTTCTAAAACAAAACTCAGCAGCCACTGGGTCTTCAGCAGTTCGGATTTAGGAACATCATAATGACTGCTGTGTTCGTTATTACACCCAACAACACAACACCACAACCGCTTAGACGCCATTCTGCTCCAGCGTATCAACAATGGCGGACTGATTGCAGCTCGCTCAGGGCGGGTCTGGGTTGAAACGCTGCTGTCAATCAACAATCTTAGGAGGGGCGTACACCGTGTAACGTCACACGGTCAGACGGCTCGATTTGAGACAGGGGAAAATATATAAGGAGATTAAAAAAAAACACTGGATGTATTTTTATCATTATAGGATGGTTGTGTACAGGCACTGCCAACACACATTTCCGTATAATCAACTTGTAAAAGTGCATGTACCATTCTATGACCCCTTTAAACGAAGCATGAACACATGTTACAGTGCACCCCACAAACACAGTCAAGCCTTCAAAAGAATGTGTTTTACCACCCCTTTAATTATTATAACTATGTTCTTATTGTGTAATTACACTGTAACACAGACACCTTAAAATAAAGGGTTACACTTTATTTTGAGGTGTCCGTGTTAAAGTGTAATTACACATTTAAGTACTGAATAATTAACTACATGTACATAGGGTTAGGGTTTGGTTAAAGGTTAGTTGCATGTAAATATGCATTTTTTTGCATTTTTTTCTACAGAAACTACATGTTACATGTGTAACAAAGATACTGTTAAATAAAGTGATACCAAATAAAGTGTAAAGAATAAATATTCGGTTACACTTTAAGGTTTCATTGTTACAGCATAATTATAATTAACTACATGTACTTACTATAGGGTTAGGATTAGGGTTAGTTGCATGTAGGGTTAGTTAGTTGCATTAGGGTTAGTTGCTTTTTTGATATCCCAAGATGGCGGCGCGAGTAGTTCGCGAGGCTCTGGGTCTCTCCAGATTCTGCAATTTTGCGGTATTTTTCCTGCTCATCTCGGGTCTGTTCGTTCAGAATAGTTGTGCCTTAACATCGTACACCCGTGGTGAGATTTTGGATATTGGTTTGCGAATTTCCGACAGTTTTATGGACAATCTTCGACTCCTTCCTGAGATCGCTAGAACACCCGAGGCTATGCACTCTGCCCGGCCGGGCGGAAGTGCTCGCAGGCGGCGCCGAGATCGTAAACAAAGGCGGGGAATACGCGGTGGTCTGAGAGCTAAGCTAAGGCTAAAGCTAAGGCTTACCCCACATCGGCTCTCTTTACCCAGTATTTTCCTTGCCAATGTACGGTCGCTAGTGAACAAAATGGAGGAGATTCGACTCAGCATCACACACAGCAAGAAACTTTTGAACTGTAACGTCCTAATCTTCACGGAAACCTGGCTAAACGGCGGAATACCGGACACCGCTATTGAGCTAGCGGGATGCCACACGCTCCGGGCGGATAGAACATTAGATGGCTCCGGTAAGACCAGAGGTGGTGGATTGTGCATTTACATTAACAAAGCCTGGTGCACAAACTCTGTTATTGTTGGGAGTCATTGTTCAGCTAACCTGGAGTTTCTCATGGTTAAATGTAGACCGTTTTATCTGCCGCGAGAGTTCACTTCCACCATTATCACAGCAGCCTATATTCCCCCGGATGCTGATGCCAAGCTTGCTATGAAAGAACTTCATGCAGCCATCAGTAAACAACAGACTGATCACCCGGAAGCTGCTTTTATTGTTGCAGGTGACTTTAATCATTCAAACTTAAAGTCAGTGCTACCCAAGTTTCACCAGCATGTTTCCTGCCACACCAGAGGAAACAAAACCTTAGACCACGTGTACACAAACATGGCGGGAGCTTACGTTGCGACACCCCTCCCCCACCTGGGACAGTCAGACCACATCTCTTTGTTCCTCATCCCCAAATATTCACCCCTCATCAACCGTGTGAAGCCATCAATGAAAACCATCAAGGTGTGGCCTGCGGGGGTTGATTCCACACTCCAGGAAAGGTTTCTACACACAGACTGGAGTGTGTTTGCTTCTCAAGCCACCAGTGGCGCTCACACGGACATTGACTCCTACACCTCCTCTGTATTGGATCATATCAATACCACCATTGACAGTGTTACAACCCAGAAACAGATCACCACATACCCAAATCAGAAGCCATGGATGAACAGGGAAGTGCGACTCCTGCTGAAGTCACGCAATACTGCCTTCAGATCAGGAGATGCACAAGCCTACAGCGCATCCAGAGCAAACCTGAAGAGGGGCATCAAAAAGGCCAAGCACTGCTACAAGCTAAAGATAGAGGGTCACTTTTCCAACTCTGACCCTCGACGCATGTGGCAGGGCATCCAGGCCATAAGTGACTACAAACCCACCCACTCCACCCCCGCAGCCACTGATGTCAACTTCCTGAACGAGCTAAATCACTTTTACGCTCGTTTTGAAAGAGACAACAGAGAAACTGCCACCAAGCTCAAACCCTCAGCTGACCCACCAATCACACTCTCCTCCACAGATGTCTGCAAGTCACTGAGCCGGATCAGCGCGCACAAGGCTGCTGGACCAGACAACATCCCTGGTCGTGTTCTCAGGGCATGTGCGGAGCAGCTCGCTGAGGTTTTTACAGACATTTTCAACCTGTCTCTTGCCCAAGCAGCTGTACCTTCATGCTTTAAACGCACGTCCATTGTGCCAGTGCCAAAACACTCTAACCCGAGGTGCCCTAATGACTACCGCCCTGTAGCACTCACACCCATCGTCATGAAGTGCTTTGAGCGGCTGGTCCTGGAACACCTAAAAGACTCTCTACCATCCACATTGGACTCACACCAGTTTGCCTACCGCAGCAATAGGAGCACAGAGGATGCCGTTTCCATGGCACTGCACTCTGTGCTCACTCACCTGGACAATAAGAACACTTACGCACGCATGCTGTTTGTTGACTTCAGCTCAGCATTCAACACTGTCATCCCAACCAAGTTAATAGCCAAACTTGGAGACCTGGGCATCAATACCTCAATGTGCAACTGGATTTTGGACTTCCTAACTGACAGACCCCAGAATGTTCGTTCAGGATCCACCTGCTCCACATCCATCACACTCAACACTGGTGTACCACAGGGCTGTGTGCTAAGTCCGTTTCTCTACTCCCTCTTCACCGCCGACTGCAAGCCTGTGTATGGATCTAATTCTATCGTCAAGTTTGCGGACGACACAACGGTGATTGGTCTCATCAGCAACAACGATGAGACTGCCTACAGGGAGGAGATCCAGCACCTGGCCACATGGTGCGCTGATAATAACCTGCTCCTCAACACCACCAAAACGAAGGAGCTCATCGTGGACTTCAGGAAGGAGTCAAGAGGCACACACGACACCATCCACATCAATGGAATGGCTGTTGAACGTGTCTCCAGTTTCAAGTTCCTGGGGATCCACATCTCGGCGGACATGTCGTGGACGACCAACACCTCCAGCCTGGTCAAGAAGGCTCACCAGCGCCTCTTCTTCCTGAGGACACTGAGGAAGAATCAGCTCTCCTCGGCTATCCTGGTGAACTTCTATCGCTGCGCAATAGAAAGCATGCTGACCAACTGTGTGGCAGTGTGGTATGGGAGCTGCTCTGTTGCGGAGCGCAAGGCACTGCAGCGGGTGGTGAAAACTGCCCAGCGCATCACAGGGACTCCACTGCCTGCCATCGAGCACATCCAGAGGAAACGCTGCCTGCATCGAGCTCGCAGCATCCTCAAGGACTCCTCTCACCCAGCCCACAGACTGTTTTCTCTCCTGCCCTCCGGCAGGCGTTTCAGGATCCACCGGACCAGGACCAGCAGACTAAAGAACAGTTTTTTCCCCAGAGCTGTCTCTTTACTGAACTCAAACCCCCGCTGATCCACTCCCCTCATATACTGATAACTCTCCTACCTCACATCCACCTTCACTTTGTTATTTGCACTACCGACTCTTTATTACAGTAACAACTGTTTACTTATTCATTTTGCACTACCACACCGTAACTGGATTATGCTCATTTGCACTGCCGACTGTTATTTACAGTACCTACTGTTTACATTTGTATTTTGCACCGTACTTCTAACTGTAATATGCAATCACTTCCACTGCACTTTTACACTTTTTTTCGGATAGCTTCTGTCCATAATTTATTGCACTACCTTAATCCACTGCCATATTCCTCATTTTAGCCTAACATATCATTGTATACCTCTATCTGTAAAATTCTGTTTATAGTAATAGCCATCTGTATATTATATTATATTCATAGTACATATCCACCTGTAAATTCTGTTTATAGTATTAACCATCTGTATATTATTCACTGTACATATTCACCTGTAAATTCTGTTTATAGTAATAACCATCTCTCTATTTATAGACATATTTATATATACTCAGTACATATCCATGTCCTGCACTTATGCAAACGTTGTATATCCTGCACTTGCTGCTATTGCACTTCTGGTTAGACCTAAACTGCATTTCGTTGCCTTGTACTTGTGTAATGACAATAAAGTTGAATCTAATCTAATGTAATTATACATAATTTACTGTTATTACTATAGGAAGTGCATGTAACATATGTAACAATGACACTGTAAAATAAACCAATATGTTACCAATATTTCCAAGAATTTATAAATATTTATATTATTAATATAAATAATAAAGATTAAGAGAATGCGCATATAACCGTAATATAATCTAATTACAAGTACTTCATTTTTGTAATCTGATTACGTAATCCAGATGACAAATTTTCTATGAATTATGTAATACACATGGGTGTATTATATGTAACCATATATTTATTTACACAAGAATATGGTATGAAATTGAAGTTAACATCTATAGATACAGTGTTGCAGCAGTGAACACTATGTAGGGACCCTGTGAATTAGAACACAGCTTGAGTCCTATATTTGATGTTACAGGTGTTGCTTGTGAAGAGGAAGTGGAAGGGAGAGAAAGACATATTCAGAAAAAAAAATGGAAGAGAGGATGGTGGGTACGGACAATAGATGTCTTTCCCCACCTCTTTTGTCATAAGTGAAGGGTGCTATTTCTGGCATGTCGTCAGGCTTTCCTTGGAGTTATGCGTCTGTCTCCAAGTCTACCTGAGATCTAATTACATAGAATGACTGCACCTGACAGCCGGGGATGACATACTCGCACACACTCATAGACGCACGGCAATGACCTCATCAGCTTCCTCTCAACTCTTAACTAAAGGATGAACTCTATGAATATTAATGCTGCTCAAATTAATTCATGATTATTCAGATGCTACGTAAGGTGTACAGCAGAACAGACAGTATGGACGTGGTCACAATTCAAATAAAGGTGTCCATTTAATTGTATTATCTAGAGCAGTGGTCCTGGAGGCACCCCATCCCTGCACATTTTGTGTCTCCCTCATTTATCACACCGGATTCAACTCATCAGCTTGTTAGTAGAGACTGCAAGAACTAAATTGGGTGTGTCTGATAAGGGAGACATAGAAAATGTGCAGGGCTGGGGTAGCTCCAGGACCGGTTTGAAAACCACTGATCTAGAAGAATGTTTGGAATGTTCATTTTTGGTTTCAACATGTCCACATTTGAAAACGCATCTTTTTCTCTCCGTTTTGGCCTTCCGTCCACACTGAGATGGCGTTTTAAGGCAACGAAAACGTAGCTTTTTGACAACGCTCTCCAAAGCGGACAAATTTGAAAACGCTGTCTTCGTGTCGAAGTGTGGACTGAGAAGACTGTGGTATTTGAAAGTGATGACGTATGTTTAGTCATGTGACGCATATTGTACCAATAGATTTGTATGTTTACACCGCTATTGTGCCAGTTCAGTGCTGTTCACACACAGTTGCTAAAATATGCTACTTTGCACAATTCATATCACAGTCCTGCAAGGATGACAGAAAATGTACTCACATTTGCTGTCCTGTGGCAAAACACGAGTGGAGTTGCGTTTTAGACCAAACATAATAATGGTTGACCGAGTGCGACCTGGGGTCCGTTCTTCGTACGTCGCTAGCTCAGTTAGCCGGATTTGATTGTTGACGATTTAGCATGATCTTGGATTATTTGGTTCTTCGACACTCATCCTGGACTTGCTGTCATAGCAACAGGTCCGTAAGCTTAAACCTGCTCAGGAGCAGCTTATTTCATGCAAACAGGATTATATTGCATCTTGAGGTGATACTTAAAATCTGTCCCAGCCACTGCTACTTTATTACAAGAGTTCATTACTGAACCAGGGGCAATAATAATAATTTTAAATACAACCCCAAATCAGAAAAAGTTGGGACAGTATGGAAAATGCAAATAAATAAAAAAAGAAGTGATTTCTAAATTTACTTTGACTTGTATTTCATTGCAGACAATATGAACACAAAATATTTCATGTTTTGTCTGGTCAACTTCATGGCATTTGTAAATATGCATCCTTTCCTGTCATTCAGACCTGCAACACATTTCAAAAAAAGTTGGGACAGGAGCAATTTAGGGCTAGTAATGAGGTAAAATGGTTAAATAATGATGTGATTTGAAACAGGTGATGTCAACAGGTGATTGTAATTATGATTTGGTACAAAAGCAGCATCCAAGAAAGGTCTAATCCTTTAGGAGCAAAAATGGGCCGAGCATCGCCAGTTTGCCAACAAATACGTGAGAAAAGTTTTGAAATGATTTAAAAACAATGTTCCTCAAAGAAAGATAGGAAGAGATTTGGATATTTCACATTCAACAGTGCATAACATAATTAAAAGATTCAAGGAATCTGGAGGAATTTCAGTGCGTAAAGGACAAGGGCGCAAGCCTAAGCTGAACAACCGTGATCTCCGATCCCTCAGGCGGCACTGCATCAAGAATCGTCATTCATTTATAAGCGATATCACCACATGGGCTCAGGACTACTTTGGCAAACCTGTGTCAAGTATCACAATACGTAGTTACATCCACAAAGACAGTTAAAACTGTACTGTGCCAAAAGGAAGCCCTATGTTAACAGTGTCCAGAAGCGTCGTCGACTTCTCTGGGCTCGGAGGCATCTGGGATGGACCATCACACAGTGGAAACGTGTACTGTGGTCAGATGAATCAGTATTTGAGGTATTTTTGGGGAGGAATGGACGCCGTGTGCTCCGGACCAAAGAAGAAAAGGATCATCCAGACTGTTACCAGCAACAAGTCCAAAAGCCAGGGTCTGTCATGGTATGGGGTTGTGTCAGTGCCCTTGGCAAAGGTAACTTGCACTTCTGTGAAGGCACCATTAATGCTGAAAAGTACATAGAGATTTTGGAGCATAATATGCTGCCTTCAAGAAGACATCTTTTCCAGGGACGTCCATGCATATTTCAACAAGACAATGCAAAACCACATTCTGCACACATTACAAAGTCCTGGCTGCGGAGGAAGAGGGTACGGGTACTTGACTGGCCTGCCTGCAGTCCCGACCTGTCTCCAATAGAGAATGTGTGGCGCATTTTGAAGCGCAAAATGCGACAACGAAGACCCCGTACTGTTGCCCACCTTAAGACTTGTTTGCAGGAAGAATGGGACAAAATTACACCTGAAACACTTCATCACTTGGTGTCTTCAGTCCCTAAACGTCTTTTAAGTGTTGTGAAAAGGAATGGCAACATTACAAAGTGGTAAATGCTTTACTGTCCCAACTTTTTTTGAAATGTGTTGCAGGTCTGAATGACAGGAAAGGATACATACTTACAAATGACATGAAGTTGACCAGACAAAACATGAAATATTTTGTGTTCATATTGTCTGCAATGAAATACAACTCAAAGTAAATTTAGAAATCACTTCTTTTTTTCTTTTTTTTTGCGTTTTCCATACTGTCCTAACTTTTTCTGATTTGGGGTTGTAATAATAATATACAAATTTGAAATTGTATATGTGTATGAGAATGTATATAATATTATAATGTTGTGTATAATACTATAGACACAGCAACTTGGAGATGCAAAGAATTTGATCTTGACCCTTAAGAAACTTTAATACTGTCACGTTACAAATCTGCTTCAAATTGAATTAAAAATTGAATTACAACATTGAAATAAAAATGTAAAGGGTGTACAAATACTGTATAAAATCGTGAATATAAATAATTGGTAATCATGTAAAAAAAAAAATTAATTTATCATTGATCTATAACTTTTATGTTGGTTTGGTCGTTTAGTTGTTTCCTTATAAAGGTTCAGAAATTTAAATTCGTGGGTTTTTTTGTGTGTAATTTGTCAAGGTTTTTGCCAGGTGGCTTTTTTAATTATATGATGTCATTACGTTGCTGTCTTGACGCCAGCCAATCGCTGCTTTGCTGATCGTGGTTCCGAGTATCAATGCATCTGCCCTCTTCAGGGAACACAAGAACGCGCAGTGATCTTAGATAATTTAATCCAGATATTTAAATCAAATCCGCAAATTCATTTGAAGAACCAAATTAGCCAGACATCAGTTATCTCGATTAAAAGATCTGGGATCTGTCAAATCATCTCAGATGTATTAAGCGAGGTACGAAGAACAGAACCTTGGACACATCAGTGAATGGTAAGATATTTGCTAAATAAAATGATCCTGCCAGAAGAATTGTGTGATAACTTTATGATGTATGTATCATCTCAGTGAGCTTTTATGAGGTCTTACGCAAGCGCAGTACGTTGACATTTCAGTTTGAATGAGAAACTTTTGGAAAACGTTAGTGTGGACAGAGAGCGTTTTGAAATGAAAACTCTAGTTTTATAGTATAGTTTTACTATTTGAAATCGTTTTCAAATCTATCTGGATTAATGTCGACGTATGTTTGAAGGGGAAAAGATGCAAACTGTTTTCAAGCGTGATTCGAAGTTGAGTGGCAGCTCGCAAGCTCTGATGCTTCAGAAGACTGATGTTTGAAGCCAAATCTATGATATCCGAGGGAGAACCACCTGAAGGAATTTACGTAAATCCATTCAGCAAATGCCACAACCTTATGAGGTTGGCCACAAGCAAAAGAGGGATTTCTCAAACTGAAGTGGAGGGATTTAGATTATCTCTGTAATGGCAATGGATTTAATGGAATATAGTCTTGCGTAACCAATCTTTCAGACTGACGGCAGGTCTGGACTCCATTATAGCAGCTTTCATTGGCCAAAATGTAAAGCAACCAATCACAGTTCGTTTTGTTCCGTGTCATTTTTAGGGGTGCGCAAATTTGACATGCTTCACATACTTCCGGCATTTAGGGCAAGTGATGTGTATATATATCCAAAATCCAGCATTTAGTTGATCCTAATGGTACGTTCACACCAGACGCGAATGAAGCGTTTCGCGTGAGTGATTTACATGTTAAGTCAATGCAAAGACGCGAATAGACATTCTGCGGAGCGATTCGCGTGAATGAGGCAGCGCGAATGAAGCGGCGCGAATTGAGCATTTGACGCGTGATTCGCGCAATTTGAAAATTTTGAACTTTGCCGGATATTCTCGCCGCGTTAACCAATCAGGAGCTTTCTCTAGTAGTGACAACAATGAGGACAAATCATATGTGGAAACCCGGAGCTGTACATACTTTATTGAAACAGGAATAAAAAGGATCTTGCTTGGAAGAAAGTGAGTGAGGAGGTCGGACAATCTGGTAAGTTGTAAA
This sequence comes from Gobio gobio, assembly GCF_949357685.1. Lineage (NCBI taxonomy): Eukaryota > Metazoa > Chordata > Actinopteri > Cypriniformes > Gobionidae > Gobio > Gobio gobio. The sequence continues at coordinate 48,193,254 of NC_137115.1, forward strand.
AAAAAAAAACGCTCTTTACTCAATTTGAGCTATAGGTGATACATACACCCTGATACATACATTACACCCTGAAATCACCTACATAAGGTGATTTCAGGGTGATTGGGACACTTTTTGCCATTGTGATGACTTGGAAAAAGTGTCCCAATCACCCTGAATTCACCCTAGTGAGACTACAAGCTAGTTAAAGCAGGCAAATTGAGCTTATTCGCCGTATTTTAAAACAATCCATGTCAGCCATTTCGCAACGAGACGAGCCGGCGGGCAAAAGCCCCTTCCATGACGCAAATTCACATCTGTTGTGTAGTGAATGTCACACGCGAACAGTGTTGGGCATGTTACTTAAAAAAAGTAATTAGTTATAGTTACTAGTTACTTCTTAAAAAATAGTAACTGAGTTACATCATTATAAAAGTAACTAATTAACAGGGAAAGTAACTACTGAGTTACTTTTTTTTTCAAAACTTGGATGCCACCAATATTAAATATGTTAAATTAATGAATTTATCAGTAGTTAATATAATCAGTAGACCTACTATAGTGTAAATATTATCAGTACTACTACTCCTTTGGTAGTGGAGCTCACGTTATCTCCTGGGTTTTTAGCCACTAATTTTGTGGCGGCATGTGATGATGTGAGGCTTCATTAGATTAGAATTACTTGCCACCGACGTGGAGAGACTCTTTCTTCCTGGGCATAAGTTGCACGTAACATAAACATTTATACCTTTCACCTCAACGAGGGAAAAGTAGTGCTTATACTTCCAGTTTGCGAAAGCTACCTTTGAAGTCGTTGGACTTGGTGTGTGTGTGACTGTGCATTTGTGTGTGTGTGTGTGTGTGTGTGAACTCAACCTCAACCTTGTCTCCCACCCACCAATCATCATCAGTTATGTGTACCACCCCACACACCCCTCAACGCGCATGGCATGCACGCCCACACACACACACACCAACCAACCAGAGAAAGAAAAACGTTGCAGGTCCGAGTGAGAGAGCGTTCGGATTAAAACCGCTTCAGTGAGCTCAATTATAGTAACGCCGCGTTTTTTCCTCAGTAACGCTAACGGCGATGTAACGGCCAGTAATTCGTTTGATTACTCGTTACTGAAAAATATAATTCCATTAGTAACGCCGTTTATCTATAACGCCGTTATTCCCATCACTGCACGCGAATGAAGCGAGTAAACTCAAAATGTTCAAGCGTCCAAATACGCGCGATTCATTCGCTTCATTCGCGTCTGGTGTGAACGCACCATAATGGAATCTTATTAATAAGTGCTCACTAGCTATGTTTCCATGATCCACCTATTTTTACACGCATTTTGGGCAGAGGTGGACAAAGTACACAACTCTATTACTTGAGTAAAAGTACTACTGGTCAAATATTACTCCGTTACAAGTGAAAGTTCTAAAAACAGATTTTTACTTAAGTAAAAGTACAGAAGTATTTGTTTTTAAAAGTACTTAAGTATCAAAAGTACATTTCCTTTTGTATGTCAATGCATTATTTTATTACTGTTGCATTGTTGTATAAATGCACTCTATGGGCCCTATCTTGCACCCAGCGCAATTGACTTTGTACACCGACGCATGTGTCATTCCTATTTTGCACCCGCGCAAAGCGCGCTTTTCCCTCCACAGAAGCACGTCGCTTAACTAGTGAATGAACTTGCGCTCCCTGGGCGGTTCAGCGCAAAAAAGGAGGCGTGTTCCGGCGCAAACAATCCCTGGTGCTATTTTGCTGTTCCATTAAACAATTGCGCCACTGACCAGAAAAAACCTAGTCTAAAGTCAGTGGCGCGTTATTCATTACGCCGCATTCACACGGGGCGTCGGCGTCAACGCTTCTCGTTTACTTTGAATGGGTGACGTCATGCGTTGCCGAACTGAATTGTGGGTTCCGTCGCGGCGCTTCACTTGCGTTGCAAGCGGCAAAAGTTGAAGATTTCTCAACTTTTCAAGCGCCAACGCAGGCGTCATCCAATCAGATCACCCTATGCAAATATCCTAGAGCAGACGCTAGCCAATCGCGTTCGTTTAAAACACCGGTGAATGAAGAGTAAAGAACGATCTAAAATGGAGGAAAAGCTAATAATTGCGGTGGGTAATCACCCGGTCCTTTACTACCAATCATTATTTACATACCGGGACACAAACTGGAGAGACCAGGCCTGGAAGGAGGTGGCAGAGACGGTTGGAGAATCTGGAATGTATCATGCTTGTATTCCGTCCGTGTACTCTGTTTATCATTGAATGACAGGCAGCATATCATATCATGTGTGGTTCAAATAGGCGCTATCCCCCAGCCAAATGAGGAATCAAATATTAAAGTGATCAGTTTTCATACACAAAATAGTCTCACAGACTAGCTGTCAAAAAAGGCGCTTTTTTGTGTTGTGTTGTGGTCCAAGCGGCAAGTATGTGATTAGCTGTTGTCACTATGACGGTCGCGTCAGGCACCAAGCTTCAGCCACGCCCTCCATCAAACGTTGACGCCGAAGCCCCGTGTGAATGCGGCGTTATGCTATTTTAAGGGCGCATGCTTGACCATAATGTATAGCGTGCACAACGCGCATACACTTTGCTCATGTAATCTACACAGATGCAACAGTTATTTTTGCAAATCATAAATTGTTACACTAAAAAAATATTAACACATGAGATGACGGAAATCATTGTGGTGTGCCACGAAGATGTGAAAAAATAGGCATAAATCTAGCTTACAAATGATTCAGGCTAATTGTAATAATTAAGGATAAGACCTGTTTGCCCAATAGTGGCAAGACATATATGTATATAAGGACATCTGACAAATTGGTTTGTCCGTCAAGAACCAGGAACAAAAATCGACTGAAAAACTGAAAAAACTGAAAGACTGAAAAAAAAAAGACTGTGAAATCACCTTTACCATAATGTACAACATTACAACTTCACTTCTCTGTCTTTCACTGCTCTTACAAGAACATCAGTCTCCTCGGCTGTGAACCGCTCCTGGCGTGCGCCTGGTAAATAAGCCATAATAATAGCAATCCATAATGGAACTTGCGCACCTGCTTTTAAAGGGAATGTTGGATGACGCTCGGATTGGTTTATTCACGTTACGCCCAAACCACACCTATGAATAATGAAGCTACTTCAGACCAACCCATTTTAGATTTGCGCCGGGCGCAAGAGCCATTTATCCCGCCGGGAAAATAGCAACAGCGCCGAGACCCGCCCACAAAGTTACTTGCGCTTCGCGTTTTGACACTTGCGTTTCAGATCGTTAAAATAGGGCCCTTTGTCATCATGGTGGTTTAAGCCAGTCAGTGATGCTCCATCCGACATGCTAGCATACGACCACCTTAAACTAATTTCAATACTTGTATAAAAGTTACAACACTCTTTACAAAGCTGCTGTCACTTTAAGGCAGAATGCATGGACCCTATACTCTGATACTGCATCCGATATTCTCCAAACTGTTTACTCTTCTCTTTCTCCCAGACAATTAAATTTTTTTACATTTTATGAGACATGCGTCAAGTATATGCCAACTAAACTAATCTTTAATCTTTTGAGAAAACTGAAACACACTTTTAGTATGGCCAGGGTGCACACACTGTGCCAAGGAACCGTCTTTTTCCATTTTGCTATAAACTGATCAGTGTTCAAAAAATTGTTAGGAAACTTCACATGACCCTACATAAATAAATAAAAACCTTTTTAAAGAAGAAAAAATCATCCACTTACTTTCAAAGCTGCTACAGAAACGACTTTCGACTTCGAGGACTTGATAGAAATGTAGTGGAGTAAAAAGTATGATATTTGTCTTTCAAATGTAGTGAAGTTAAAGTAAAAGTATCCCTAAAAAATAATACTCCAGTAAAGTACAGATACTCAAAAAGTGTACTTAAGTACAGTACTCAAGTAAATGTACTTAGTTACTGTCCACCTCTGATTTTGGGATATCGCATAAAAAAATGTTGAATGGAAACGCCAAGATGCGCGTAACTTATGCGCTCGTTTGAGTCCGATACATTTTCTATTCGATACGAAAACATGCGTATAAACTACGATGGAAATGCATTTACCGAACAAATTCCTTGATACGCATAATCATCTGACTTTCGCGATGTAACAGCATAACTGTACTAACCAGCGGAAAAAATCTTGTTTGCAAAGCATCTGACAAGTTTGTTGTCAAAGATGCTCGGTATATTTACCTCCTAGAACCGTCTTGCATGACTGCGTTCCCAAACTGCACCATCTGTCTCTGAAAGCAAGACAACAAGTTTATTGAGACACACGAGTTTCTCTGAGATGCAAATCCTTTATTATAAAATGATTATATATGGTGTAGGCCTATATTACATATATATTACATATCCTATGTTTCTTAGTGATTTTTTTAGCGGTAGTTTATCAGGAAGTGATGATTATGTTCTCTTCGACCCACTGGATGGAAACCGTGCTTTATTCGCAAATGTTTTATGCGATATTGCAATTTTGCGCGCAAGTTACATTCACAACTTTGGATGGAAACATAGCTACGGTCCCAGTTGTAAATACGACGGCGTTCTTCTTCCATGAGGGGGTTTGGCTTCACGACATCTTTATTTCCAGGTGGACCATTTAAGAACGCAACACACACGTCTCCCGGAAATCCTGTAGAATTCAACCGATCAGATGGCAACTTGTTTCCAGTTAAGTGTGCCATATGCATCAGACGTTCAGCCAGCGGTCCGTGATGTCTGAGGCTGAGAAGAAATGGAATACAATGAGTATTGCAGTAAACTAAAGCAAAGCAAGTTTGGAAACCCTTCTGGGAAAACCAGGTTAATGCTGGAGGAGGTCATGACAGGTTGCTGTGTTCTGTGTGAATCTGAATGCCTCAATGTACGACGAGGACATTATGTTTTGAAAAAGTCTTTCAATTCCAGATCCAGTTGTATGAAAGCTGTTTTGAGAGTAGAGGAAAGCAGCGGACCAACTACTTGTTCAAACAGTGATCATAATCTGTTAGGAACAGTAACAGCATAATAACATGACAAAATGCTGTTTCTGTTTAAATGAAAAGAAGGCAAGCCAGGGGAGGCAGTGTGATGCTTTGGGCAATGTTCTGCAGGGAAACCTTGGATCCTGCCATTCATGTGGATTTTACTTTGACACGTACCACCTACCTAAGCATTCATTGTTGCAGATCATGTACACCCTTTCATGGAAATGATATTCCCTGGTGGCTGTGGCCTCTTTCAGCAGATAATGCTCCTGCCACAAAGCAAAAATGGTTCAGGAATGGTGTGAGGAGCACAACAACGAGTTTGAGGTGTTGACTTGGCCTTCAAATTCCCCAGATCTCAATCCAATCGAGCATCTGTGGGATGTGCTGAACAAACAAGTCCGGTCTATGGAGGCCCCACCGCGATCGCAACTTACAGGACTTAAAGGATCTGCTGCTAACATCTTGGTGCCAGATACCACAGCACACCTTCAGGGCTGTTTTGCAGCAAAAGGGGGGACAACACATTATTAGGAATAATGTTATGCCTGATCGGTGTATATCCCATGGTTTCCACAGAAATATTAAGTAGCACAAATGTTTTCAACATTGATAATAATTAGTGCTGGGCATCGATTAAAAAAAATTAACTAATTAATCGCATTTTTTTCTGTAATTAATCGCGATTAATCGCAAGTTTTTTATATTTTAAGTTTTTAATATTTTGATATTGTAATAATTTCAGTTATTCTCCAAATGAATGTATAAACAATTTAAAGACAGCATATTTTAAATATGTGTTGTATTGTCATCTTTTTATGAATGAAGGCCAGTATCATTGATACTAAAGTCTCTATGAAACATTAATGACGTTACATTACAGTATAACAAAGCTCCCAATTTCAACATTTATTAGGGTTTAAAAAAAACAACTTTTAATTTAAGTGAACTTAAAACAATCTTTACATAAACCCAAAATAATAAATGTTATATTTACCCATGGCCTTCCCTGTTATACATATACAGAAATGTAATAGTTATCAAACACCTTTCTTAACTGCATAAATAATAAATGAAATATAGATGAATCATCATTAAAGCTACAATTTTCTCTGTTCCCGTTGTTCTTTGATGAACATTAATGACATCATCATCAGTGCTCCTGTCACTTTAAGAACAGCCGCAGATCTCACGCGCTGTCCCGCGCATCTCATTTCCTCACAACTCTTTAAGTTAATTTAAGACGTTATTTAACTAATTTAAGACCCTAATATGAGAATACTCAAAATCCTCTGTGTTATTGTTTGTTCAAGAGCAAAAGAGAACTCGATGTGAGCAGGAAACTGACGCGAGTCTATCTATGCGTCGAGTGTGTGTGTGTGTGTGTGTGTGTGTGTGTGTGTGTGTCCCTTGATTAGCTGACATAAGACGCATCCACACTGACAGGACACTGACACACACACACACACACACAGGACATTGGCATACAGCGCGTTCTCTTGTGTCTTGTCGCTTGGAAGCATTTACATGAATAAGAGTGTGATGATCATGTAACGCTAAGCAAAAATGGATATAAAAACGGCGTTAAATATTTTTAATGCGTTAAACTGAAAAAATTAATCGCCCGCGTTAACGCGTTAATTTGCCCAGCCCTAATAATAATACAACGTTTTTTTTATTGAGCAACAAATCAGCATCTTAGAATGATTTCTGAAGGATTATGTGACAGGAGTTTTTGCTTGTAATTTTTTTCTTCACAGACATGGTGACTTTGAACTGTCATTATATGTCAAGAGTTGCGTAGTGATTCTAAAATGTATACTTTTGTTTTCCAGAGGGAGAAAAATAACAACAGCATATCAAATGACATGAGTGCGAGTAAAGACAGAATTTCCATTTATCATTAAACTATTCCTTTAATATCTTGTGGATTGATGTAGACAACTGGTCTGAAGAGTAATATTTAAGATCTAATACCTAGAAATAATAATGAATGATATCTTTATGAAAATGTCTGCTTCATGGCATGTCACAAACGGAAAATGTCACAGATTTGTATCGCCTCCCCATTTATAGTAACGTTTTTGTACATAACCTGCCATCATCAGATAGCAGTTGAAGACGTATTACCATATCTTTCTCATATCCTCATTATCCTCCTAGTCCTTTGCTGACAGTGTGCTTACATCCACTGGTTCGGCTGGTGCTGTGGTGCTAGGCAGATGTGCTGTTTCTGTAACACCTTTAGCAGGAGCCCCAGATGGAGGAAGAGTGGCCTAAATAAATAAAGTCTCCATGCTGAGTTCCCGAGTGACTCCTGCTGCTTTCCCTGATGCTGTGGGTTTGGCTGCTCTCTTTAAGCCCCGTCGTCCAAGTAGTGAACTGGCCCTCTTATTTAAAAAAGAGAGAAAAGGCAGTGAAGTAATGATGGATGATGGCATCCACATAGTGAGTCCGTGTGCATACACTACCATCCAAAAGTTTGCCGTCTGTAAGATTGTTGAATGTTTTTGAAAGTCTCTTCTGCTCACCAAGGCTGCATTTATTTAATCACAAATACAATAACATAGTAAAATTGTGAAATATTATTTCAATTAATAATATAAAATATGCACTGAACAAGCTCTGGGGGACATTCCTGCAGTCAGCATGCCGATTGACCTATCGGTAAGCCCCGCCCCCCTTAGTTACTGTTGCTAACTCGGACAAACAAACGGAGTTGCTATATCTTACAATGACAGCTGTCAGTGTGAAAACATTATCCCAAGATGTTTTTTGACACAGAATGTAGCGTATATCCTGTCCAAATGATGGCCAGACTTTTCTGATGGTTTATCAAGTTTATTATGTCCTTTTTCACTCCAAAAAATCATCGTAAGAGCTGAACAAACAAAGCATAAGAAGTGCGCACTAACGTCTCATTTACAAACTCTCTCTCTCTCCGTTGCATTACCATTAACATACACAGCAAATTACACAAAAACACTCCTACAACTAACAGTAAACAAACATATACACAGACCGTATGCCTTTTCGGGGGTGCAGTTAATAACTGGTAAACTTTGTATCTGCAAAACAACTCAGATAAACTGCGTGCGAGTTCTTCCTTTCACTACCAGTAGACTATAATACCCATCAAAAAAGGAGTCCTCCTTAGTAGGACAGATAATGTAGACCTTAAACATATCTAAAATTAAATTAATTTACATATAACCAGTTTAATATGGAGAGGCACTGAAATGTAGACCTTCGTGTTTTTGACCTATAGGGTTACATGACGTGAGAACAGTTAGTTATTTCGGTTTGTATGTTAGCAGGGACTTTAATCGTAACTTAACGAGAGTATGACAAACAGAAAATCCTCTCAGGATCCCTGGAATCAGTGTTACAGTACCTCAGGCACGACATTTTAGCATTTTTGTAGCATAAACACAATCAAATCGATGAGAGCTTCAGATTTTCAAATGTTTCCCTAAAGATGTCAGAGTTCCGGTCCCAGCGCAACTGATACTCAACTGCTATTGGCTCATCTGCGTTCGAGGGGAGGGGCTTACGATAGGTAAATTGCACGCTTCCTCAAAACTTGCGACATCTGTGGCATTGTGCTGTTTGACAAAAATGCACATTTTAGGCCCCGTCCACATAAAGTCAGAGCTTTCCCCATCCAATCTTTTTTTTCCTCGTTTCAATAAATATCTGCGTACACGCGAGAGCACTGAAACTGACTCAAAACAATGTAGTATACATGTCAGACCAGTATGTGGCGCTGTAATTCTGCCACAGAAATACACTAAAAACAGAAAAGAGTTGTGGCTAGAAGGGGTAGCAATGGTACGAAGTGAGGCAAAATCTCACAATAAAATAATAAATAAATTTGCTACTTACCAGATTGTGTTTTATTAACGCCTACACCTACCCCAACCCTAAACCTACCCTTACAATAATGCAAATACAGTAATTAAATGACGCAATATTGATGTGCGCATGCCCAGTGCCTGTAGCTGTTTCCTTTTCTAGTCTTTCCCATGCTGAACGTGGTGTGATGACATCACCGTTTCACAAAATATACGGATCGGCTGTACACACGAAAACGCAAGGGTGTCTGTTTCAGATTTATCCACTCTGGGATCCGGTTTCAAAAAATATCGGTTTCATGCTCCCAAAATGGCGGATCCGTGTGGACGAAACGCTGATACGGTACAAAAATTTTACGTGTACAGCTAAACTCGTCTCCTTGTGGACGGGGCCTTAGAGTGGCCTTTTATTGTGGCCAGCCTAAGCACACCTGTGCAATAATCATGCTGTCAAATCAGCATGTTGATATGCCACACCTGTGAGGTGGATGGATTATCTCGGCAAAGGAGAAGTGCTCACTAACACAGATTTGTGAACAATATTTGAGAGAAATAGGCCTTTTGTGTACATACACTGAAAAAAAAGTGGTTGCAATCAATTTATTTGATCTCAATTTAAACAAAAACACATGCAATTCCCATAGAACCAAATCATTTTTTTAAATTAAAATCAAAAAACTAAATTTAAATTATTTAAACGAGCACAAATTAATTATGCTTAATTTAATCGGGCCATAATAATTTTTTTTCAGTGTAGAAAAAGTCTTAGATCATTGAGTTCAGCTCATGAAAAAAAATGGGGGAAAAAACAGGTGTTGCGTGTATAATTTTGTTCAGTGTATGTATATATAAAATAATATTGTTAAAATACTGGAGCTATTATAGGCTTTTTTTTGTTCTAAATTTTTTTTCTTTTTCTTTCCTGATTCACTATGGTAAGCCTGTTTATATTTTAGACTGAGCAGGATGGTTTTTGAGGGAAATTGCATACATACGTCACTTGCCCATGTATGTCTCATCATATCTGTAAATAGAGAAAAGTTGCTCCGGCTACTTAAACGGTTAGTTCACCCAAAAATGAAAATAATGTCATTTATTCCTCACCCTCATGCCGTTCCACACCCGTATGACCTCCTTTCATCTTCAGAACACAAATGAAGATATTTGTGTTGAAATCCGATGGCTCAGTGAGGCCTGCATAGGCATCAATGTAATTTACAATCTCAAGATCTATTAATGTACTAAAAACATATTTAAATCAGTCAATGGGAGTACAGTGGTTCAATATTAATATTATAAAGCGCGAGAATATTTTTGGTGCAGCAAAAAAACTAAATAACAGCTTATATAGTGATGGACAAATTTCAAAACACTGCTTCATGAAGCTTCGGAACGTTATGAATCAGCGGCTCGGAGCGCCAAAGTCACGTGATTTCAGCAGTTTGGCGGTTTGACACACGATCCGAATCCTGATTCAACACTGTTCGAAGCGTCATGAACGGAGGTCTTACGGGTGTGGAACGGCATGAGGGTGAGTAATAAATTACATTATTTTCATTTTTGGGTGAACTAACCCTTTAAGGCCCTGTCCTCCAATAGCACCCTAAACACTCACGAGTCCACACTTTCGTCTCTGCAAAAGACCGCAAAGCGAGCGAGCACGCTTCTGAGAATTAAAATGACAAATGGGACACCCTACGGTCTCATGGGGTGCGTTCCACTTCGCTTTTAGACACACACTCGTGAACTTCCCAAAGCACTTCCCAATCCCTGCCACCATTTTCAAGTGAGTGCACTTTGTCAAGTGGGCGAGGGAAGTTCGATTTTGACAGAGGGAGCGAGTCTACCCTGATGTACACTTCAAGAAGCTCTATGTCCCAACTTGATTGTGACATCACAGCAGATCGCGCTTTAGTGTAGTGTATGGTATATTAATTATTTTGAGAATTATTTGCATAATAGTGTATAATATAGGGTACAACAGAGGGTTAAAGTCACAAAATAAAAAAAAATAGAAAAATGAAAAAATAGCTTTTCACTATCCCCATAGTGTATGATTAAAGAAATATATATATGTTTGTATTGAACATTTATGGAGCAACATTTTGTGTGGAAATAAATAGAAGTGGTTTATTTAGTTTAAAAATCGTATAAATGAATGAGGTGGCGAGCGGGGCCTTTTACCCCACACATGCATGAGGTAAAAGACCAGCATGGGGCAGTATTGATACACATACTTTAATTTTTAACAATGTCTAAGTTAATACTTGTTCAAAATAATCAATTTAGCAAAGTTTGCACAATTTTCTGTTAATTTAGATAAATAAAAGAATTAATTTTTGTTCAATAATTACTGTCATTAAAATATGCTTGTATAAAAAAAAATACAGAAACAAAATTATTTTAAAAAGTAAAGAGTCTGAAAGCATTGAATGAGATCCCCTAATAATGTAATATAGATTTACAGTAGTAACATTAAATCATATTTTATCGTATGATATGATTAATATCATATTCTTAAATAGGATGGTTTCATTATAAATATGGTGATTATCTCTAAGGTGGACAGCCAATTCAATATATGATATTTACCATCTGAATCTAACCATGTCATGTCAACAAATGAAAAAAATGAGCCAGCTATTTATTATCATATCAATTATTGTGCCTTTTGCCCACAATTACATATTCTTGCATTATTGAAAACTGTTGCTTTAATTACCTTGAACGAAACTGAAAATCATTCAGACCTTTGTCTCCTTGTACCCTTTTAATTATGTTGAGATTTAATTGCATAATACTTTATTTTCACAATGCTCATAGCTATTATTGATATTTTGTTTCCGTTTGTGTGATTTTATTTTTCTCCAACACCTCATATAGCCTACTGATAGGATTTTATATATTTTCTCCAACAACTTAAATGCATATATAATGGTGCATAAAACAAATTCATAAGTAAAAAAGGGGTTTACAAAATAAAATCGGCTCCATAATGTATTCCAAGTGATCATCGGCTTAGTGCATTCCATTACGAGTTCCTCCAGTAGTGGGCACTCGTGCAAAGTAAGCAATGACGCACATCATGACAGAGCGTGTAATAAAACAAGAATCAACAGTGGCTTGGCTTTTCGGAGATAGCGAGAACTGAAGGATTTGAAATGTTGTAAAAGCGATGCTGAAATGGCTTTTTTATTTCTCAACAGGTGAGTAATGTATTTTATTGAACAGATAAATTGCCATGTGTAGCTCTATAACAGAGTTCATTGCATCTATTGTGAATGGTTATTTCATTATTGCTGAATTGCAGTGTGTTGAATTTTTGAATCATATTCTGTTGCAGTAAAAAGAGTCTTTTGGCACAACAACCACAATTAAATACATTATATTTGTCATGTAGCTTTTGTGATGTAGGCTACCATCCAATAGGATACCACTGTTAGGATACCATCCATCCTAACAGAGATCACTCAAACATCATACTATTGCTAATTGGTTAGCTTTGACAAACTTGTAATGCAAATGTTGTTACTTGAAAACACTGTCAAATTCGATAAAAAGAAAAAACATTATTTTAAGACCGGTTCCCACACAATTGAGATATCCTTCGCGGGTCAAAATGACCCAAAGCCCAAAGCTTATTTCATTTTATTTTTATAATATTTTTCCCTATTTTTTATGCATTTCTTTTTCAATTATTAGATTTGAAGGTAAATAAATCAAAAAATATTAGATTAAATAAAAAAATTATTCTTCACATTCTTGCAACTCACAAAAAACTCACAATTTCATACATAATCAGTGTTGCCATTGGGCTACTTTAAAGGGATAGTTCGCTCAAAAATGAAAATTAGCCCATGATTTACTCACCCTCAAGTCATGGGGTATATGACATTCTTCTTTCAGACGAATAAAATATATTATTAAATAAGTTATATTAAAAATGTCCTGGCTCTTCCAAGCTTTATAATGGCAGTGAATTGTTACTTTGTTTTTTAAGTCCATAAAAGTGCATCTATCCATCATATAACTGCTCCACACGGCTCCGGGGGGTTAATAAAGTGGCGCATTTGTGTAAGAAAAATATCCATATCAATATCCATGTTTTTCATGTCCGTGGGTTGGAGCGACTCCAATAATGTGATATTTAACCCTCGGAATGCAAATTTTTAGCAGGGGAACCCAGCCAAAAAAACGCAGATTTTTTTCTGTTGTGAAAACCTGGCAACCCTGTGCATAATCCTTTTAATTCAGCTCAAAATATCTTACATTGGGTGTCTTTGCCGACCTCTTGTGGTAAAAAGAAAAGAAAAAGATATTTCATGACTCTTGCCACTAGCTCTATATGGAGCAAATGAGCTGTTCCGCTGGGTCCTAAAGTCAGTTTTTCTTCAGTATGCATTCAGATACACATGTAGATATTATAAAATAATTTTTGGTCAAGTTTTAGCACTTTGAATTTTGATAATTTTTAGGTTTTTCTATGAGTACTGAAGCATTCCTCACATTCCATTGATTCCTATGGGGGTCAAATTGACCCGCGAGGGAAGGATTTGTTACTTTTTTAAATATCAACCACAAAACTCCTCGAATCCAGTCCAGTGTGTTTGCATTCGTAATTGAAGTGCAACAAAAGTCCTAGGGTCTTGGACCACTTCGATGAACACTCAATTTAAAAAAAAATGTAGGGAAAAGTAAAGTTTGAATAATTCACACCCTGCTAAGATTTTATGTTCAGAAATGAAAAAGGACTCTTTCACACAAGAATGAATAGCTCACATTCGGCACATTTCTGATTATTTATCTAGCATCATGAATTGAGATTGCACATGAATCATGCAGATGACCAAATAAGTGTGTTCTGTTCTCTCATCATGTATTCTCGCCATGAAACTCATTAATAAGGTGTTGTTTGGGAATCACATCCTCTGCAGTTAGAGTTTTCTGTAAATTCAGTGTTTGAGGACATCGTGCAACTTCTTCCAGATGAGACATTTCAAATCAATTAGTTAACAAATAAACTGTATCAGATCAGTTAAGTGAAACATTCTTACTCATGATGCTAAGCTAGACTAGTCCATTTGAAAGGTTTTAGCCTCGTCTGGTGAATTGATTTGGCTTATCTTGTTCCAGCATCAGTAATAGCTCCATCTGAACGTGGATGCTAATCAAATAGTCTGGCAAGGCAGAATGGCTTTGAAAACATTGATGCTGAAAACATTAATGGGGTTGCTTATGTGTTTGTTCTTTCTTGTGAAAATAACACTTCAACACTGATAGCACCGAAATGTATTGTTCTTGCAACAATGAAATTGAAACCCTGCACAACTTTACAGTTAAAATTCGTCCTAAAGCACATTAACTATAGTTGTGCAAATGCCCAAAGGGACTGTGTGAGGTAAAGGAAGATGCCAGTTTATAAATAGGGATGAACATAGAGCAGCCTGGTTTATAACTTCATTGCCATGGTGATAATGACTGTATTTTCCCTCAATCGCTACTAATAGAGCCTGTCTTTTATGAAGCATCTCAGAAATGCCAGTTTTTTGTTTTGTTTTGTTTTTTACTAAGAAGTGAATGCCAAACAATGCAAAGGCCTTTTACACTTTAACCACGAGACAAAAGAATAATTTCTGTCCATTAAAGGTGTCATATTTCATTTTTATTGTCCTTTATCGCTATGATCTAGGTAGCTATTAAAATTGAAGATTATTAAAGGGGACCTTTACTTTTACATAGTGTTTGAACATAAATGTGTGTACACAACCACCCTATAATGGTACAAATCCACCCACTCCTCTTGTTTAATCCCCATAAATCATAAGTAAATCATGAATCAAGCTGTTTGCACAATGTCACATGCTTAGGCCCCACCCACAACTGCTGACGAACTCCGCCCTATTAGCATAGACCCCGTCCTGAATTAGCTATTCACGGTCCACCATGTTTATCACCATGCCAGAGCATATAACAGCAGCATTCAAGTAAGATATATATTCTTACTAAAGCTACTAAAGTTATTCAATCAAGAGCAGTGAATGATTTTCCGTTTTTCTTTTGTTGTTTGATTCGTATTAACAGCATATAGCAGTTGGTACTGTATACTACTCTGCTTTCACTTTAATACACAGAACTAATATAGGCTTGCTTGCTGTTTATGTTCACAGGCATAACCGACTGTGTTTGTGAACGTTGTGTGTTTTGACATAGCCTTGTGTGTATTTGACAGTTTAAGCACAATAAGATGTGAAAGAGAACTTAGTTTAATACTCACGGGAAGCTCCGTCTGACATCCAACTTTCTGTGTGCACTCAGACAACTACAGGGAGTGCAGAATTATTAGGCACGTTGATTTTCTGATCATATTTTTTTTCCAGGCACATTTGACCAATTCCAAACCACAGTAATCCTAATAACTACTATTGATTTAGTATTTAATAATGTATAAGTGATATATAATTGTTCATGAAGGCTGGAAATGAAAATCACCTTATATTCAGGTGTGCAGAATTATTAGGCATGTTTTCTTTTACAGATAAATTGAGCCAAAAAAGAGATTTAACTCAGACTGAAAAGTCAAAAAGTATTAAATGCCCATGAGAAGGATGCAATACTAATGCAATACTAGACATTGCAGTTAAGGCATGACCATTGGACAGTGAAATGCTCGTTGGGTCAGCAGGATCTGACAAAAACATGTGGTGAAGAAAAGACACCTGTTAACTGCAAAAGAATTAAGAATTAAGGTGAAGAATTAAGGGTGAAACCATCAGGAACCCTTTAGTCTCCAGCGCCACCATTTTCCAGAGCTGCAACTTACCTGGAGTCTCCAGAAGTGCAAGGTGTCAGGATCTCAGAGACTTCAGTTAGGAAAAGAATCCTAAAAAATGACCCCCACTAGATAAGAATCATAAGCTGAAGTGTTGTAAAATACATGAAGCCTGCTTTTTTATGGGCTTTATAGGTTTTATAGGTTGAGAGTGACTCTTGAAGGACCAGCACCACATCCTCTAGTACCACTGTTTGAAGAATTCATCTGCCAGAATCTGGCAGTACGTTTTGGGAGTTCATTTTAGTCCATCCTGAAGTCCGTTTTGCAGAGATGGACTAAAATTAACTCCCAAAACGTACTGCCAGATTCTGGAAGATGAATTCTTCAAACAGTGGTACTAGAGGATGTGGTGCTGGTCCTTCAAGAGTCACTCTCAACCTATCTGTCCATAAAGCCTATAAAAAAACCTTCTTCATGTATTTTACAACACTTCAGCTTATGATTCTTATCTAGTGGGGGTCATTTTTTAGGATTCTTTACCTAACTGAAGTCTCTGAGATCCTGACACCTTGCACTTCTGGAGACTCCAGGTAAGTTGCAGCTCTGGAAAATGGTGGCGCTGGAGACTAAAGGGTTCCTGATGGTTTCACCCTTAATTCTTCACCTTAATTCTTAATTCTTTTGCAGTTAACAGGTGTCTTTTCTTCACCACCTGTTTTTGTCAGATCCTGCTGACCCAACGAGCATTTCACTGTCCAATGGTCATGCCTTAACTGCAATGTCTAGTATTGCATTAGTATTGCATCCTTCTCATGGGCATTTAATACTTTTTGACTTTTCAGTCTGAGTTAAATCTCTTTTTTGGCTCAATTTATCTGTAAAAGAAAACATGCCTAATAATTCTGCACACCTGAATATGAGGTGATTTTAATTTCCAGCCTTCATGAACAATTATATATCACTTATACATTATTAAATACTAAATCAATAGTAGTTATTAGGATTAGTGTGGTTTGGAATTGGTCAAATGTGCCTGGAAAAAAAATATGATCAGAAAATCAACGTGCCTAATAATTCTGCACTCCCTGTATATATCAGAAGTTTAGACTGATATGGATTTAAAACGCATGAGATAATAAACTTTCATGATGATGAAGAACTGCAATGTCACGTGAGTGTGAATGCAACGGAGATGATAATCAAAACCAATAAGATACACTATATTGCCAAAAGTATTGGGACCCCTCCAAATCATTGAATTCAGGTGTTTCAATCATTACCATGACCACAGGCGTATAAAATCAAGAAGCTAGGCATGCAGACGCTTCTACAAACATTTGTGAGAGAATGGGTCGCTCTCAGGAGCTCAGTGAATTCAAGTCTGGTAACCGTGATAGGTTTCCGTGTAAAGCGTGCCGCGAGTGGACTCTATAGAGCAGTGGAGACGTGTTCTCTAGAGCAGGGGTTTTCAAACTTTATGATGCCAAGGACCCCCAAATATGACGAACCTTTATGAGGGACCCCCTTCCTAAAATCCATCTTTTTTTTTGTACGAAAAAAATATTTAAACTGTTAGATAAATAGTAAGTGTGACATTGTAAATACAACATTGTTTCCCAACTTAAATTGGCTATTAATGTTGGATGTATAAACCTGAAGAAGAATTAAAAATGATTAAAAGTGCATCTATCCATCATATAACTGCTCCACACGGCTCCAGGGGGTTAGGGTTAGGCCTTCTGAAGCGAAGTGATGCGTTTGTGTAAGAAAAATATACATATTTAAAACTTTATAGACCAAAATAACTAGCTTCCGGTGGATTCCTCGCAGAAGCGCAGAGGATAGAGCAAAACAAACAACCTGTCATGAATTAGAGTCTAAAACGAGAATTTTTAAAGAGAAATGGCGGAAGATTTCAAGAGGGGCGAAGAGTTTGTTGCTCGGCACTATCCGCGAGAGACGTATAGAAGCTTAAAAATTATTTGTATAAGCAACTTTCACAATACGTACGTACGGTGTTAAGAAAACTGCCTTACAACCCAGGTGAGCGAGATAAAGCGGACTAAAGTGAGAAAAACAAACTAAAGAAACAAAGCAATTCTGGAATGTATATGGCAAGAAAAGAGAAACATTTAGAAATGAAACTGTTAGAACATTAGGTCGACTTTATAAATGTTTGCTTTGTCTTTTGATTTACTGAAATTTTCTGGGGACCCCTTAGAACCTTCTGGAGGACCCCTGGGGACCCCAGTTTGAAAACCCCTGCTCTAGAGTGATGAATCACGCTGCCTTGTCTGGCAATCCGATGGATGAGTCTACGTTTGGTGGTTGCCAGGAGAATGGTACTTGCCTGACTGCATTGTGCCAAGTGTAAAGTTTGGTGGAGGGGGGATTATGGTATGGGGTTGTTTTTCGGGGCGGGGGGGGGGGGGTTAATTTAACATGGATCTTTATTTAAAAGGGCTTATTTCTGCTTTTGTAGGCATATTTTGTCAATATAAGCACCTAATTTGTGTGTGCAAACTGGGTGCCGGTGTGATGAGACGTCCTGCTCGGCTAGATTCGCCTACAACTCATTCATCTTCGGATGCAGAGTCACACGCGCTGTTACAAAAAATGTGCTGCACACCGCCAGGCGAAATGGGGTATTGCGCACCCAACGGCCGCCCACTCCGTGCTGATAGCATTTTTGCATCGCGCACCCTCGTGCTCGTGGGGACGCTTCGAGTATAAAAAAGGCTTAATGCTTCAGCATACCAAGACATTTTGGACAATTTCATGCTCCCAACTTTGTGGGAACAGTTTGGGGATGGCCCCTTCCTGTTCTAACATGACTGCGCACCAGTGCACAAAGCAAGGTCCAAAAAGACATGGATGAGCGAGTTTGGTGTGGAGGAACTTGACTGGCCTGACCTCAACCCGATAGAACACCTTTGGGATGAATTAGAGCGGAGACTGCGAGCTAGACCTTCTCGTCCAACATCAGTGCCAGACCTCACAAACGCGCTTCAAGAAGAATGGTCAAAAATTCCCATAAACACACTCCTAAACCTTTTGGAAAGCCTTCCTAGAAGAGTTGAAGCTGTTACAACTGTAAAGGGTGGGCCAACTCCATATTAAACCCATGTGCATGTAAAGGCAGGTGTCCCAAAACGTTCGGCAATATAGTGTGTTTTAGTTTTTGGCACAGTAGCTGTAAAGGCTCCGCCCTCTTCTGGAAAGCGGTTGGTAAACAGCAGCTCATTTGCATTTAAAGATACATTCAAAAATGGTATAATAAATGATCTGTGGGATATTTTGTGCTGCAACACCTAAGACTCATCTTGTAAAAATGAGCGTAATAGGTCCCCTTTAAAATAATGATAGTAGAGGGACGATGAGTCTCGTCTAGCTCACGAACGCACATCTTTTGTCGTCTATTAGACATGCCACGTGAAAGAATGTGACGATTGTGGACGACGACCGTTTGATTTACACGGGCATCATCCTAGAGCCAATCTGATAAGACACATCAGATTGCTTTGAGCAGGGAGCGTCTGTTCAATAACGCAACATGAAAGGCTGACACTACCCGACTATTCACTGCCAGCTAATGTGATTGAGCAGGGATGGAGAAAACAGAAGTCATGGCACTGCTTCGCTTCTGTGTGTAAGGCGCCGCAACAGCAGACTAACATGAATCTTCGACTGAGTTAGTTCTCTTTTATACAATAGACATGAGGTAAAAGGTGCCTCATGCCAAGCTGAAAGAACTTTAATTATTGTCCTGCCTTTGTGCCCTGTCTAAGGCTGTAATAATAGCAAGTTCTTTAGCTTTTCATGTCTCATTTGATCACCGCATGACGCACAGGTAAATGTCACTCAGTTCCTCAATTAACTTTGAGTGGATGCCTCTTGAACCGTCATAGTTCGCCTCGATGATATTTTAATGCATCGGGGATAGGTGTTTCATTTCGTTCCCACAAATTCAATCTGAAGAGCTTAGAACATGAAAGTCAGACTCTCGTGTCGAACTGAGAAAGGATTCTGTATTTAAGAGGTGATGCCATCTTTTCTGGCAACATGTTCAATAGTGACTGTAAAAGACTCATTATTCTATATTTATCTCATTATGTAGCGTTCAGAGCCAGGCATTTATGATAATGTTAGCTCAAGGGTTGAGGGTCTCTGCACAGACAAGCTATTTTTCAATGTTATTGTCTCCAAATGTCATCATTTATCTTTTCTCTTTAGGGATGCGCAGTTGCAACATACGGATCATCACCTGTTAAAAGAAGGATTTTCATTTGACACATAGCCATGAGAGCCTAGTTAACTAGTAATATATGATTTGTTTGGCATTAAGCATAATGTGGATACATTCCATGCATTTGCAAATTCATATGTTGTTGTATTCTAATAACTGAACAAATGGGATATTCATTTATTTGTTTCTCTCTTTTGTGTGCATCTCGCTTATAGATGTTTGTGAGGGGCTAACAAATAAACCAATTAAGCCCTTATTTACTGACAAGAGGAGTGGAACAGAGTGTTCTTAACTCAAGAGCTCTGCACACCCTTTAGTCAATTATTTAACCAGACTTTCCTTCTGAAGAACGTGACAAATAAAACAGACAAACTAATAAACTTATATAATTGCTAAATAGTAAAGCTTTTTCCTAGATAGAGTTCCCATGCTAGTTTCTGTGTATTCGACAGATCTTGCATCCAAAAGTGCGGGACTTTCTTCCTCTTGGATGTTCAAATGCACTTTTATAAACTGACACTAGCGACTCAATCCTCAGCAGATAGTGTTTGTTACTTGTTGAATCTAACAAGCTTTTCTTTTGTTTCATGTTACTGGTGATGTGATGTTTGTCTGTACATCTCGCAACCTTGCGCAACGTTCCCTAAAATAAGGTGACCAGATTTCTGAAACGGAAACCGGGGACATTTCCAATTTGAGTGGTCAAAATAGCACTAAAATCTCATTTGTTATTATCTTTTAATTAAAAAACAGGGGCAATACATTTTTTTATGTTTTTGTTGTTGTTGTGGGCTCCCTATATTATTATTAACATTAATAATTATTATGATTTAGTTTGATTATTCGGATTTTTGGTCTGGATTTAATACAATTCAACACACCCGCAAAAAAAATTAAATAATAACAAGCAGTTCAAAACAATATTATAACATGACTAAAAACACATGACAAAAAACAAACAAAGCATAAATATGATAAATACAACTATTTAAATATTTTAACATTTTATAATTGTATTTAATATTTTAATTTTCACAAGTTTATTCTATATAAATTACTTTTTTCTTTTTTTTTTACTTCAAATGTTTTGTTACGTTTGTGGTAGAAAATAACTCTTACTATCCTTAATTGGTTTTGTTATTTTTAATTTTAGGTATTTTATAATTAAGATGAGTGGTAATCACTGTTTTGTGACTGCGTAACTTTTGGGGACAAAACAATCCCACACCCTGTTGAGGCCCTTTGTTATAAAGCACATGCAAACAGTATTACTTTAATTTAACAGAATAGTTAGTGTTACTACCTTGAAAGCGATAACGTTTCTTTTGATATTTGACGATAATGGTGCTCTGCTCTCAGTTACATTTTTCACGAAGTAGTAGCGGCGCGCGACCAAGTAGAGTCAGCATATCTCACAGCGCCATCTGCTGGTTAAAATAATCACTACACGATTGCTCTGCAGGCTGCTGTATGTTGTTTGGGTGCTTTTTTTGCAATATATCTGTGGGTTGTTTTGAACGAGCTGTAAAACGGGGACAGTCCCCGGAAAGCGTTCACACCATGTCCTAACTAGTTTCGATAAGATTCCAGCGACAAAGAACTTGTCTGTCCACACCATAGACTGTAAAAAAATAGACGCGACTACGAGATGCGACAAATCAATCAAAAACCACAGCCAATCAGAACAGCGCGTGGGCAGGCTCTTGCGGCAAGTGTACGGCACCCATAGACTGTAAAAAAATATGGACGTCACCCGATTCTGAAGAGCCGTTTTGAAGTGCAAAGTAGGGTCGAGCTGGCTGTTGCCATCTTGTCAGCGCGTCACTCCCGGATAAAAGAAAATGGGCAAAGAGGCGGGACGTGGGTGGAGTTGAGGTTACGTGATGACTAACAGACAGCAGATAAATGGCTATCCACCTGTCACTCAAAGTGGCCACGCCCTTAATTATGCAGGACTTTAAAGCTTTATATAATGTAAATGAATGAGTTTTAAAAAAAATTCACCCACCTCACAGTTGTCATGAAGGGCAAAATTAGCCATATAGACCAAAACCACAATTTGTACCAGGCTGTAAACATATGTTTATCTGCTGTAAAGTTGGGCATTTTAACATGGGGCTCATTGAGATTCTGCTCCCTTCTGGAGCCTGTCCCTAGTGGCCAGTCGATGAATTGCAGTTTAAGAGAAAACGCGGGCGGTTGCCGCTTGACAGCACCAGAGGAAATGGGAAATGGAAAAGTACATCGTCAAATCCACAAATTGCCTATTACACTATTTAAACATTACTCAAATACATACTGAGTTACTAAAACAATCTTTGTCATAGAGTATACTTGTTTGTTCACAGTTTGATCGTTCTTGTTTCCATATGTTTAATTTCAAGATCTGAGGTCAATTATCCATTGTTGCTTTAACGTTAGTAGGCTACGACAACGTTACAAAACTGAGAGCACTAAATTAAATGATATTCAAAGTCAAATTACACGCTTTTAACATTAAATAAAGCACATAAACATAAGTGATAATGGCATTGCTGTCTGTGGGGGGTCAGAAAGCTCTTGGATTTCATCAGAAAATATCTTATTTGTGTTCTGAAGATGAACGGAAGTCTCAAGGATTTGGAGCGACATGAGGGTGAGTAATTAATGACAGAAATTTCATTTTTGTGTAAACTATCCCGTTAAGCATAATTGTATAAAGCCATGCATGCAAACACACTCGATGTGTTGTGTATTTTGGAGAGATGCAATGTGTGCCATGAGTTTTTACTGACGCTGTTGGCCTTTGATGTCCATTTCTTTTGAAAGTCGATGAGACTGACAGATAGCTGGGTTTGCTATGCAACTAGGGCCCTCTTTGCTCCTTTTGACACCATGAATGCCCTTCCCTTTGAATATGGTACTTTGTCATCTGGATACATCTTCTTTCTCTTTGCTTCAAAAGCAGGAAGCTTTATCCCAACCATTATACTCTGACTTTCAAAATTACAAGTCTTTGCTCACTTTCAGGGTCTCTTCTCTAGTAAGGAGATGGCCAGTGAGAGTGGAGACAGGCAATGCCCTCAGAAAGAAGTCTAAATGTAGCAGAACAGGAGGACAGGGGATTCTTGACCAATGATCTGTCATTGTCGGTTGCAGTGGAGAGCTGAGAGGTAGGATCTAATCGCAGGCAGTAACAGTTGATTGAACTTTAAAGGGTTAGTTCACTAAAAAATGAAAATTTAGTCATTAATTACTCACCCTCATGTTGTACCCTACGTCAACAGCATTCATTTTTGGCAGGGCCGTGCAGAGAGTTCGTCAGGGGCAGGGGCTCAAATGTACAAAAGGGGCAATATGTAAATATATATATATATGTAAATATATATATAAATATGTAAATATTTATATATAATATATAATAATATTTATACATAACATATATATATATATATATATATATATATATATATATATATATATATATATATATGTGTGTGTGTTTATATATCCTTATGCTCATCAAGACTACATTTATTGAATCAAAAATTCAGAAAAAAAACAGTAGCCTAAAATATTATTACATTGTGTTCTTTTTAACTTTTTATTTATCAAAGAATCTTGAAAAGAGAATTTCACCTGCTGTTGCACTTGTGTACATGGCTGTGTGACAATAAAGTGATTTGATTTTGATTTTGAAAAGAGTATCACAGTTTCCACCATTGACATTAAATCCTCATATTAGAATGATTTCTGAATGATCATGTGACACTGAAGAGTGGAGTAATGATGCTGAAAATACAGCTGTGATCACAGGAATAAATTATATTTTAAATTATTTTAAAATAGAAAACCATTATTTTAATATATTTCGCAATATTGCAGTTTTTTATCAAATAAATGCAGGCTTGATGAACATAAGAGACTTATTTCATAATGCTGCATAATATTCAAAAATAGTATAATAAAGTCCTTTCACGTAACCATTTCGCCAGTCTACACTTCACATAGCCTAATAGGCCTGTAGGTGCCGGTGGCACTTGGTTATAACTTTGATAGTTTCATGAAATAGTAAATTATGTATCAATATAGGCTACATAAATACAAGTGAAATTAACACTACTTACCATTAATGCGACTTTTGATGCTGTGGTTTTGTGCAGGAATTTGTTTGTTGTCTGTTAAAATCCATTTTGTCAGTGATGCAATTTATAAAATGAGCCAAACCGCAGGAAATTGTACCACAAACGTTAGTTTGTCTGTCCATGTAATTTTCAACCGATTTATGAATAAGAACAGAAAATTACCGCTTCACATCGCCCAATGGAATTTGAACTTGCTTTGCCAGATCACGATTGGTTGGTGTATAGCCTATACATGACAAACGGGCATTGGTGAATTGTGTAATACTTTAAAATATATAGCTAATATATAGCTTTGTAATTAAATCATCACATTAGCTCTGATTATGGATGAAAAAAAAATATTGGTTTACTTTTTTCCCGTGAGGCCACACACTCTCTGAAAGGACCATATTTGGCTCGAGAGCCGTTTCCGAACAGTGGAAAATCAGCAATCAATCAAAACGCACGCGACCCATAGCAACGCGTTACGGCAACGCCTCAACAGAAATTGTCCGACTTTTGAGCCGTTCGTTACTATTGTATGCAGTTTCATGTTATAATAATCACATTTATTTAGTTTTATTGACCACGATATTATCATTGATATTTGTCTGAGAGGGGCACTTTTGATTCATTTTGAAAAAGGGCAGGGGCTCGAGCACCCAAAGCCCCCCCCCCCCTCTGCACGTGCCTGATTTTTGGGTGAACTAACCCTTTAGCATACAAAAAAACACTGAGCAGAAAACAGGAATAGAACAATATTAACAGTATTAAGCAACATGAGCAGACAAATAAACTGACCACAACAGGGAAACTAATAAAGGAAATGAATGACAGGTGCAATTACTTAAAGGGTTAGTTCACCCAAAAATGAAAATTAGACCATGATTTACTCACCCTCAAGCCATCCTAGGTGTATATGACATTCTTCTTTCAGATGAATAAAATCGGAGTTATATTACAAATGTCCTGGCTCTTCAATAATGGCAGTGACTGTTGGGTCATTTTTGAAGTCCATAAAATTTCCATGATCGATTGTCATTTAAATTAACGATCGATTAATCATTAGCCTTAATACTGCATATGCGTCTAAAGCAGTGGCTTATAGCCGACTGCATGACAGAGTGTGCCAACGCTGACAAAACACCATGTTCCTCACCAAATCAATGAGAAGGGTTTTTAGTCTAAATAAAGGGCTACAGGATTGTAAAATGAATCGATGTGATTGATAATTAAATTAAATTACTTATTTAATAATCAAATTTGAGTAATACAACATGTGTCACCAACTCCACCTCAGATGCGTGCTCTTCAGAATGTGCGGACGCGCTCTTTCTGAAACAACGCGCTGAAAACGCCAACTAGCCCCAGTAAATTCACAAAGATGTTTTACAATATTGTTCTCTTTATAATGATATGTCACATGACAGTCCCAATCATAGTCATTATAAGTTGTGCATTGCTGTTGGAGCTGCATGCGCTGACGCTTCACTACTGCATTCATTCTTAACCAGATGCATCCTATATGAGATGAAAAAATCAGCTATAGAAAGGCCCACGGAAAATAAACACAATATTAAAGCTGCGAGCAGCGATGACGGGCCCAAGCCGGTGGCACCGCCACGCCGGTGGCATCAGCATAACTGTGCACGGCAGGCAATCTGCATTTAAACAGGATAATTTTTTTAAATCGCTCGAATATGTCACATTTACCGCAGCAGCTGGTGCCACTATCACCACAAGCCACACCCATGATGTCATTTAAATGTAGATGATTTTTAATGTCATGGGATGAAATAGATATCTTTCAAATATGTGAAAAGTTATCTTTTCCTGCTCAAAATGTTATAAGTCCAGAAGGCCAGTATTTAATTCAAGGTATTTGTATAGTTCTTTTTTTACTTATTCACAAGTGATAGTTATTTGTGATAGTCTATGATATGAAAGGGGTAAATTATCATCATCAAGAGAGAAAGGCACACACACAAACTCACATGGTGAGAGAGAGACCCCACACACACACACACACCCAGGGTGAGCCTGAGAGTGAGGGGGGAGGGGAAGGACTGAGAGAGAGGCACTCTGCACATTGAACAAGATTCACAAGATTTTAACAACAAAAAGAAATAAAATCTAAATGGTGGGAGAACGTTTTTTTTACTTCAATCTCTGAAAACATTATTTTGAATATATTTGAAATCACAGATGTTGGGTGATGAGAATTGTAACTCAAATATAATTTAGAAAACTAGTCCTGTCTGAATAGTGATATGTCAATGAGATCAGCTCGGGCGCGCACACCGTCTATGGGTGATGTCACGTATTTTGCGAAATGCGCAGTTAGGTGATGTGTCGCCCTCCACACGTTGCGAAACAGACTCCGAAATGGGGAAATGTAAATTTGCGGACTCCTGGTTGGAGTAGGATGAGTTTAAACAATGACCGCAGGGTTTTTCTATGGTTTTTCCTGCATAGCGGCCGCATCCGTCAAATTTCGTGCCACCTCCGTCTGTCGACAAAACTCAAGACAGGCAGTCACTTGCTCAGATTAGGCATGTCGTGGTAATTAAATAATCATCAGAAATATATATTGTCACATGATCTTTCAGCAATCATTATTAGTATTTTATGATTTGCTAGTACAAAGTCATCTAAAGCCATTCCATAGCTGAATGTCTTTCCTCCACTGTAGCTGTCCATCATTCTCCGTTCAGCATTCAAACTTTGCGTCGTGTTTGGTTACAGTCAGTCAGCTGCTCGGTAAAGCTCACTCCAAGATGATATATTCCCGTTATAATACTTGATATGCAGATAAAATAATTTATCTTCCTGGAGTTTATCTAGCGGTTTCTGAACGATGTTGTGCTCCCTACCCGGGTGACAACACAAGGCATCACACGCACAATAACCGGAATTTAAAACCGTGAAGAAACCGACCGATATACATAGTAGACTAGGATTTGTGCGCTCAACGCTCATCGTCTCTTTATGCCGTGAACTTTTTAATGTGCACTCGCGCTGCACTGCGCCCTCTGACTCCATGTTGCTTTAAGCGCATCATTCTGCACCCGGGATGCGCATAAGCACATTGTGCCACGCTTTCATATATTTTCATAGTTTTGTGCACTTAAAGATGATTAAAAAAAATCTTGTTCTCACGTATCTATCATATATTTGTTGCCCCTTTACAGAGCTGCACATTACGTTTACAATAAACTATAAATCTTGAAATGTTATATTATTTGTGTAGGCCCATATAATTATTTACATTCATATATAAATTAAATATAAATAGTTTTTTTTATAAATGTATTTAATAAGAACACAAAGTAATTTGTACCTTTTCATTAACATTTTTAGATTTTATAAAATTAGTCCAGAGATGTTTTTTCAAGAATTACTTTTTGTAATTGCAAATTTTTTTAACTATCCACTCACCTAATTTAATATATATTTTTGTTATAGCTTATGATTATATATTTTTATTTTATTGCTCAACAGTAGTTCTCATCGCCGATGAGGTCTTTAAATATTTTGAGAAGGTCTTAAAAAAGTCTTAAAAAGGTATTAAAATTTACTTCAGGATTCCTGCATATACCCTGCATATGCATCATACGTGATCTTGGCAAACACAGCACATGACGTTTTTATTTAAAATTAGAAAGTTTTAAATTAGTTAAATTAGATTAGTTAAATTAGAAAGTTGTCCGGCTCGAAGAGAACAATATATGTACGGGGACACATGAAATGTCTACAAATGTATGTCCTCAGAAATCACAGAAGCACGCACACACACACACACACACACACACACACACACACACACACACACACACACACATACACACACACACACACACACACACACAGAGAGAGAGAGAGAGAGAGAGAGAGAAACAAGGTTTTTTTTTATCCTGCTTCAAAACTAAGACACTGCTGCCATCGTGTGTTCATTGAGGGAAGGGCAGCACACATTCCCCTTTGTTGTCCTTATTTAATCCCTCGGCATGGCAACACCGTTTGAGATATCCAAAATCCGTTCGCATTTTAGCATCTTCCGTATCTTTGTTTCATGTTGACCGAGTTTGGTGGAGATTGAATAAATCGCCTACGAGGAGAACGTAAAAACTCAGAGCCTGAATTATACCAATATTCACGTTCAAACCAAAATATCTGACTTCCTGTTGGTCGGAGCTAATGACTGTAAATTAGAAAGTTGTCCGGCTCGATGAGGTCAATATATATACTGAGTTTGGTGATTGTAGATGAAACGAAGCCCTTCACTTTTGTCAAAAGGTGGCGCTATAGAGCCCCTCATCCCCACCCGTTTCTGAGGCTTTGTCCATGTGTACTGACTGACATCTCTGATGTGTGTGTTGAGTTTCAAGCAGTTTCAAGCAATTTCAAGCATGCTAAGAGCCTCAGAACAACACTGCTACCTTTTAGTGAGGGGAGGGCAGACAGAGAATAAATATTCAGAAGAAATATATTAAATAAAATAAATATATTGATCTGAAAAATAGTATGATTATTTTAAAGCTATTTGGTTACATTTTAATAAAACATTGTTTTAGTATGTTTTTAAACACACACACATACACGTTGTAATACCAGTGTAATACCCATGTCATTATACAAATTTGTGTCCTCATAAATCACAAACAAGAGAGAGAGAGAGAGAGAGAGAGAGAGAGAGAGAGAGAGAGAGAGAGAAACAAGTTTTTTTTTATCCTGCTTCAAAACTAATACAATGCTGCCATCTTGTGTTCATTGAGGGGAGAGCAGCAGACACAGAGAATTTCTGTTCCCCTTTTTTGTCCTTATTTAATTCCTTGCCATGGAAACACCGTTTGAGATATCCAATATCCGTTCACATTTTAGCATCTTCAGTATCTTTGTTTCATGTTGACCGAGTTTGGTGGAGATTGAATAAATCGCCTACGAGGAGAACGTAAAAACTCAGACCCCGATTTAACCGAAAGTTCACCTTCAAACCAAAATATCTGACTTCCTGTTGGTCGGAGCTAATGACTGTAAATTAGAAAGTTGTCCGGCTCGATGAGGTCAATATATATACTGAGTTTGGTGATTGTAGATGAAACGAAGCCCTTCACTTTTGTCAAAAGGTGGCGCTAGAGAGCCCCTCATCCCCGCCCGTTTCTGAGGCTTTGCCCATGTGTACTGACTAACATCTCTGATGTGTGTGTTGAGTTTCAAGCAGTTTCAAGCAATTTCAAGCATGCTAAGAGCCTCAGAACAGCCAAAAGATTATTAAACTTTGACACGTTGCCATGGCATCAGTATTTGAAATTTCAGGAATCCATTTCATACGTCTCTATCTGTCATGTTTTCACATTATACTGATGAAGTTTGAAATAAATCTGGTGAAAATAGGATGGTGATTCAAAGCATTTTTGAAAGTGACACACTTCCTGCTGCCAGTTGGTGGCGCTATAACTTTGACTCACAAAAGTCATATCCATGTGATCGGCTTCTTATAAAAAACACACAGCTGAAGTTTCATCCAAACCAGTCAATGTTTGCACAAGTTATAACACACTTCCTGTTTCCCTTTTCTCGCCATAAATTCGTTGCATCGCCACGGCCAGACTTTTCGAGATATCAAAAATTATTTAAAATTAGAAAGTTTTAAATTAGTTAAATTAGATTAGTTAAATTAGAAAGTTGTCCGGCTCGAAGAGAACAATATATGTACGGGGACACATGAAATGTCTACAAATGTATGTCCTCAGAAATCACAGAAGCACGCACACACACACACACACACACACACACACACACACACACACACACACACACACACACACACACACACACATACACACACACACACACACACACACACAGAGAGAGAGAGAGAGAGAGAGAGAGAGAGAAACAAGGTTTTTTTTTATCCTGCTTCAAAACTAAGACACTGCTGCCATCGTGTGTTCATTGAGGGAAGGGCAGCACACATTCCCCTTTGTTGTCCTTATTTAATCCCTCGGCATGGCAACACCGTTTGAGATATCCAAAATCCGTTCGCATTTTAGCATCTTCCGTATCTTTGTTTCATGTTGACCGAGTTTGGTGGAGATTGAATAAATCGCCTACGAGGAGAACGTAAAAACTCAGAGCCTGAATTATACCAATATTCACGTTCAAACCAAAATATCTGACTTCCTGTTGGTCGGAGCTAATGACTGTAAATTAGAAAGTTGTCCGGCTCGATGAGGTCAATATATATACTGAGTTTGGTGATTGTAGATGAAACGAAGCCCTTCACTTTTGTCAAAAGGTGGCGCTATAGAGCCCCTCATCCCCACCCGTTTCTGAGGCTTTGTCCATGTGTACTGACTGACATCTCTGATGTGTGTGTTGAGTTTCAAGCAGTTTCAAGCAATTTCAAGCATGCTAAGAGCCTCAGAACAACACTGCTACCTTTTAGTGAGGGGAGGGCAGACAGAGAATAAATATTCAGAAGAAATATATTAAATAAAATAAATATATTGATCTGAAAAATAGTATGATTATTTTAAAGCTATTTGGTTACATTTTAATAAAACATTGTTTTAGTATGTTTTTAAACACACACACATACACGTTGTAATACCAGTGTAATACCCATGTCATTATACAAATTTGTGTCCTCATAAATCACAAACAAGAGAGAGAGAGAGAGAGAGAGAGAGAGAGAGAGAGAGAGAGAAACAAGTTTTTTTTTATCCTGCTTCAAAACTAATACAATGCTGCCATCTTGTGTTCATTGAGGGGAGAGCAGCAGACACAGAGAATTTCTGTTCCCCTTTTTTGTCCTTATTTAATTCCTTGCCATGGAAACACCGTTTGAGATATCCAATATCCGTTCACATTTTAGCATCTTCAGTATCTTTGTTTCATGTTGACCGAGTTTGGTGGAGATTGAATAAATCGCCTACGAGGAGAACGTAAAAACTCAGACCCCGATTTAACCGAAAGTTCACCTTCAAACCAAAATATCTGACTTCCTGTTGGTCGGAGCTAATGACTGTAAATTAGAAAGTTGTCCGGCTCGATGAGGTCAATATATATACTGAGTTTGGTGATTGTAGATGAAACGAAGCCCTTCACTTTTGTCAAAAGGTGGCGCTAGAGAGCCCCTCATCCCCGCCCGTTTCTGAGGCTTTGCCCATGTGTACTGACTAACATCTCTGATGTGTGTGTTGAGTTTCAAGCAGTTTCAAGCAATTTCAAGCATGCTAAGAGCCTCAGAACAGCCAAAAGATTATTAAACTTTGACACGTTGCCATGGCATCAGTATTTGAAATTTCAGGAATCCATTTCATACGTCTCTATCTGTCATGTTTTCACATTATACTGATGAAGTTTGAAATAAATCTGGTGAAAATAGGATGGTGATTCAAAGCATTTTTGAAAGTGACACACTTCCTGCTGCCAGTTGGTGGCGCTATAACTTTGACTCACAAAAGTCATATCCATGTGATCGGCTTCTTATAAAAAACACACAGCTGAAGTTTCATCCAAACCAGTCAATGTTTGCACAAGTTATAACACACTTCCTGTTTCCCTTTTCTCGCCATAAATTCGTTGCATCGCCACGGCCAGACTTTTCGAGATATCAAAAATCCGCTCGCAATTTAGCATCCTGAATATGTTCACGTAATGCTGACCGAGTTTGGCAATGATCGAAACAATGGCCTCGGAGGAGTATATTAAATTCCAGAGCATGCGTTTTCCGAACAACCCATAATAGCTCACTTCCTGTTGAGCTGACACATAACTATGAGCACGAAAGTTGTTCGGCCCGATGAGATCTAAATGTGTACCAAGTTTCATACATGTACGTGCAAGTGTGTTTGATATATGGACCAAGTTTTCAGACCCCACTTTAGGGGGCGCTGTCGAGCCCCCCTGCCACGCCCGGGTACCAGCTTCAGCCCGGCTCTGATGGCCGCGCATTCCGACGTCTGTGCGAAGTTTCAAGAGTTTTCGAGCATGTTAAGTGCCCCAAAAGTACCCGAGAAGTCGAAAAAAAAAATAAAAAAAAAAAAAAAAAAATTAAAGCTGCGAGCAGCGATGACGGGCCCAAGCCGGTGGCACCGCCACGCCGGTGGCATCAGCTTAACTGTGCACGGCAGGCAATATGCATTTAAACAGGAGAATATTTTAGAATCGCTCGAATATGCCACATTTACCGCAGCAACTGGTGCCACTATCACCACAAGCCACACCCATGATGTAATTTAAATCTAGATTAATTTTAATATCATAGGATAAAATAAATAAAAGTTATATTTTCCTGCTCAAAATTTTGTAAGTCCAGAAGGCCAGTATTTAATTCAAGGTGTTTGTAGTTCTTTTTTACTTATTCACACTAAAGTAGGGATGAAACGGTATGGAAATTTAACATCACGATTATAGTGACCCAAATTATCACGGTTATCAATATTATCACGGTTTTGTTCAAACAAGATGAAAGTGTTCAAAAAGAACAGATGCACACACTTAAAACATTTCAACAAGTTTTATATTTGAAATTAAACAAACAACAAATAACTAAAGCAGCTCTAAGCACTTTTTTAAGCTAGATTCTGTGGGATTTCTTTACTTAATGGCCGTCGTCAATAGCAACGCATAACGCATAAATAATAATAATTTGTCGTAAATATAATCTCTAATATTATCTCTGTAAATATATTCTCAATAAATATTCTCATCAGTGTTCAGCTACGATGCATTTAAATCAAGCATATTTTGTGTTAGAGCCCAAACAGTATCCAAGTGAAATAATGCATATCCATATTTCCATATGATTTGACAGTTTATTTTATTAAATATCAAAATGTGTGCATCATACCTGACACCTAGATGAACACTTTACAGTCAGTTTTATGACTGTCATTCTCTTTAAATGCTAGTGAAGTTTGGTAACGTTATACACGTTTCAATGTTGTATGTAACTTTGCAGACGGTCCCTAACTTCGCCAGCGTTATGCCAGTCATATCAGATGCGCTGTGGTTCTGCTGTGTTTTTTTTAAACCATTTTACCTAAATCACCAAAATAATAAATGTTATATTTACCCATGGCCTTCCCTGTTATACAGAAATGTAATAGTTATCAAACCTTCCTTAACTGCATAAATAATAAATGAAATATAGATGAATCATCATTAAAGCTACAATTTTCTCTGTTCCCGTTGTTCTTTGATGAACATTAATGACAGGCATCATCAGTGCTCCTGTCACTTTAAGAACAGCCGTGGATCTCACGCGCTGTCCCGCGCATCTCATTTCCTCACAACTCTTTAAGTTCATTTAAGACGTTATTTAACTAATTTAAGACTCGAATATGAGAATACTCACAATCCTCTGTGTTATTGTTTGTTCAAGAGCAAAAGAGAACTCGATGTGAGCAGGAAACTGACGCGAGTCTATCTATGCGTCGAGTGTGTGTGTGTGTGTGTGTGTGTGTGTGTGTGTGTGTCAGTGTCCCTTGATTAGCTGACATGAGACGCATCCACACAGATAGGACACTGACACACACACACACACACACACACACACACACACACACACACACACACACACACACACACACACACACACACACACACACACACACACACACACACACACAGCATACCAGCATAGCCATACAGTTTAAGTTCACCTACACTTTATATTAATAAAAAGGTTTACAGTGCAAATACTGTTGTTGCATATACTGTGCATAAAATTTGAAAACATTTGCAAAAAACACCACTGTATCATTAATTTTTTTTTAAACCTTTAAGTAACCATTTTTTAAACATCTATAAACATTACTTTTACATAGATAGACGGACCAGATATTCCTAACACTTTGGGAATACTTAAGGGTTACTAGTTGTTTTGTAAACTGTCTATAAACATTATCTGGATGGTTATTATAAAGTTGCAACCGATGACTATAATACCTTGTTAAATAGTTAATAAACAGTACCAGTAAAACGTGGGCAGTACCAGTAAAACATGTAAACAGTACCAGTCAAACATGTGGGTTGTCCTGATACTGTACTTCAAAATGTAACAGTGTAAAAATTGCCACAGAATAAAGTAATTGTTCAAGATCTATTGGTAACTCATAAAAATAATGTCATATTTGCATAAACTGTCACTACCGTATATATCCCGACACTAGCACATTAAGATAAGCTATGAAAAAAATCATGTTCCTCTGCCTCTTTCTGGTTAAATAATGTTTATAATAATTGTTAATATAGCATGCTATATTAACTATTCCAGGTTATTTATGCATAGCATAAATAATAGTTAGTAGAGCATGCTATGCCACTTTCATCAAAACCTATTACAAAGCTATAGCAATCTCATGTCATTCCGTCTTTTCGAAAAAAAAGTTGCACTAACTGTTCGTTACAAGCAGCATTTGCCGTCAGGCAGGTAACGATAGCTAACATAAACATATTTTTGCTAGCCTACCTGCTGCAAACTTACACTTTTTTTGTACAAGACAAGTAGAGCTATTTTATCCAGTGTAATTTATCACATACCACTATCTTGTTTTTTCTTATCCTCCTCTTCCTTTCTCTATTTTCTTTTCTGGCTTCCTGAAGCATAAAATTCCGCTTAAAATCCGAAGATTTTGTATTTTGCCGCAGCAGAGATCGCGTGGTTGGCTGGCTGCTGTCAGCGACTTCTGAGAGGGGCCCCTTAAGGGGGATCCCGATAGCAGTGTCATTGCACTTTACTGCATTGACTATCAATGGGGCGCTCACACAGTTTGTCGTTTCATTTTATTCTTAACCTGTCGCTGTCTTGGGGCCCCAGGCCAGCTCGAGGCCCCAAGCAATTGCTTGGTTTGCCTGCCTTGTCGCGACGGGCCTGCACACACACACACACACACACACACACACACACACACACACACACACACACACACACACACACACACACACACACACACAGAAAGAGAGTTTAAAAAATAACACAACACTGCCACCCTTTAGTGAGGGGAGGGCAGACAGAGAATAAATATTCAGAAGAAATATATTAAATAAAATAAATATATTGATCTGAAAAATAGTATGATTATTTTAAAGCTATTTGGTTACATTTTAATAAAACATTGTTTTAGTATGTTTTTAAACACACACACATACACGTTGTAATACCAGTGTAATACCCATGTCATTATACAAATTTGTGTCCTCATAAATCACAAACAAGAGAGAGAGAGAGAGAGAGAGAAACAAGTTTTTTTTTTATCCTGCTTCAAAACTAATACAATGCTGCCATCTTGTGTTCATTGAGGGGAGAGCAGCAGACAGAGAATTTCTGTTCCCCTTTTTTGTCCTTATTTAATCCCTCGCCATGGAAACACAGTTTGAGATATCCAATATCCGTTCACATTTTAGCATCTTCAGTATCTTTGTTTCATGTTGACCGAGTTTGGTGGAGATTGAATAAAACGCCTACGAGGAGAACGTAAAAACTCAGACCCCGATTTAACCAAAAATTTACCTTCAAACCAAAATATCTGACTTCCTGTTGGTCGGAGCTAATGACTGTAAATTAGAAAGTTGTCCGGCTCGATGAGGTCAATATATATACTGAGTTTGGTGATTGTAGATGAAACGAAGCCCTTCACTTTTGTCAAAAGGTGGCGCTAGAGAGCCCCTCATCCCGGCCCGTTTCTGAGGCTTTGTCCATGTGTACTGACTGACATCTCTGATGTGTGTGTTGAGTTTCAAGCAGTTTCAAGCAATTTCAAGCATGCTAAGAGCCTCAGAACAGCCAAAAGATTATTAAACTTTGACACGTTGCCATGGCAACAGTATTTGAAATTTCAGGAATCCATTTCATACGTCTCTATCTCTCATGTTTTCACATTATACTGATGAAGTTTGAAGTAAATGGGGTGAAAATAAGATGGTGATTCAAAGCATTTTTGAAAGTGACACACTTCCTGCTGCCAGTTGGTGGCGCTATAACTTTGACTCACAAAAGTCATATCCATGTGATCGGCCTCTTACAACAAACACACAGCTGAAGTTTCATCCAAATCAGTCAATGTTTGCACAAGTTATAACACACTTCCTGTTTCCCTTTTCTCGCCATAAATTCGTTGCTTCGCCACGGCCACACCATTTGAGATATCAAAAATCCGCTCGCAATTTAGCATCCTGGATATGTTCTCTTCATGCTGACCGAGTTTGGCGATGATCGAAACAATGGCCTCGGAGGAGTATATTAAATTCCAGAGCATGGGTTTTCCGAACAACCGATTATAGCTCACTTCCTGTTGGGCTGACGCATAACTATGAGCACGAAAGTTGTTTGGCCCGATGAGGTCTATATGTGTACCGAGTTTCATACATGTACGTGCAAGTGTGTTTGATATATGGACCAAGTTTTCAGACCCCACTTAAGGGGGCGCTGTCGAGCCCCCCTGCCACGCCCGGGTACCAGCTTCAGCCCGGCTCTGATGGCCGCGCATTCCGACGCCTGTGCGAAGTTTCAAGAGTTTTCGAGCATGTTAAGTGCCCCAAAAGTACCCGAGAAGTCGAAAAAAAAAAAAAAAAAAAAAAAAAAAAAAAAAACAAAGAATTAAAGCTGCGAGCAGCGATGACGGGCCCAAGCCGGTGGCACCGCCACGCCGGTGGCATCAGCTTAACTGTGCACGGCAGGCAATATGCATTTAAACAGGAGAATATTTTAGAATCGCTCGAATATGCCACATTTACCGCAGCAACTGGTGCCACTATCACCACAAGCCACACCCATGATGTAATTTAAATCTAGATTAATTTTAATATCATAGGATAAAATAAATAAAAGTTATATTTTCCTGCTCAAAATTTTGTAAGTCCAGAAGGCCAGTATTTAATTCAAGGTGTTTGTAGTTCTTTTTTACTTATTCACACTAAAGTAGGGATGAAACGGTATGGAAATTTAACATCACGATTATAGTGACCCAAATTATCACGGTTATCAATATTATCACGGTTTTGTTCAAACAAGATGAAAGTGTTCAAAAAGAACAGATGCACACACTTAAAACATTTCAACAAGTTTTATATTTGAAATTAAACAAACAACAAATAACTAAAGCAGCTCTAAGCACTTTTTTAAGCTAGATTCTGTGGGATTTCTTTACTTAATGGCCGTCGTCAATAGCAACGCATAACGCATAAATAATAATAATTTGTCGTAAATATAATCTCTAATATTATCTCTGTAAATATATTCTCAATAAATATTCTCATCAGTGTTCAGCTACGATGCATTTAAATCAAGCATATTTTGTGTTAGAGCCCAAACAGTATCCAAGTGAAATAATGCATATCCATATTTCCATATGATTTGACAGTTTATTTTATTAAATATCAAAATGTGTGCATCATGCCTGACACCTAGATGAACACTTTACAGTCAGTTTTATGACTGTCATTCTCTTTAAATGCTAGTGAAGTTTGGTAACGTTATACACGTTTCAATGTTGTATGTAACTTTGCAGACGGTCCCTAACTTCGCCAGCGTTATGCCAGTCATATCAGATGCGCTGTGGTTCTGCTGTGTTTTTTTTAAACCATTTTACCTAAATCACCAAAATAATAAATGTTATATTTACCCATGGCCTTCCCTGTTATACAGAAATGTAATAGTTATCAAACCTTCCTTAACTGCATAAATAATAAATGAAATATAGATGAATCATCATTAAAGCTACAATTTTCTCTGTTCCCGTTGTTCTTTGATGAACATTAATGACAGGCATCATCAGTGCTCCTGTCACTTTAAGAACAGCCGTGGATCTCACGCGCTGTCCCGCGCATCTCATTTCCTCACAACTCTTTAAGTTCATTTAAGACGTTATTTAACTAATTTAAGACTCGAATATGAGAATACTCACAATCCTCTGTGTTATTGTTTGTTCAAGAGCAAAAGAGAACTCGATGAGAGCAGGAAACTGACGCGAGTCTATCTATGCGTCGAGTGTGTGTGTGTGTGTGTGTGTGTGTGTGTGTCAGTGTCCCTTGATTAGCTGACATGAGACGCATCCACACAGATAGGACACTGACACACACACACACACACACACACACACACACACAGCATACCAGCATAGCCATACAGTTTAAGTTCACCTACACTTTATATTAATAAAAAGGTTTACAGTGCAAATACTGTTGTTGCAAATACTGTGCATAAAATTTGAAAACATTTGCAAAAAACACCACTGTATCATAATTTTTTTTTTAAACCTTTAAGTAACCATTTTTTAAACATCTATAAACATTACTTTTACATAGATAGACGGACCAGATATTCCTAACACTTTGGGAATACTTAAGGGTTACTAGTTGTTTTGTAAACTGTCTATAAACATTATCTGGATGGTTATTATAAAGTTGCAACCGATGACTATAATACCTTGATAAATAGTTAATAAACAGTACCAGTAAAACATGTGGGTTGTCCTGATACTGTACTTCAAAATGTAATAGTGTAAAAATTGCCACAGAATAAAGTAATTGTTCAAGATCTATTGGTAACTCATAAAAATAATGTCATATTTGCATAAACTGTCACTACCGTATATATCCCGACACTAGCACATTAAGATAAGCTATGAAAAAAATCATGTTCCTCTGCCTCTTTCTGGTTAAATAATGTTTATAATAATTGTTAATATAGCATGCTATATTAACTATTCCAGGTTATTTATGCATAGCATAAATAATAGTTAGTAGAGCATGCTATGCCACTTTCATCAAAACCTATTACAAAGCTATAGCGATCTCATGTCATTCCGTCTTTTCGAAAAAAAAGTTGCACTAACTGTTCGTTACAAGCAGCATTTGCCGTCAGGCAGGTAACGATAGCTAACATAAACATATTTTTGCTAGCCTACCTGCTGCAAACTTACACCATTTTTGTACAAGACAAGTAGAGCTATTTTATCCAGTGTAATTTATCACATACCACTATCTTGTTTTTTCTTATCCTCCTCTTCCTTTCTCTATTTTCTTTTCTGGCTTCCTGAAGCATAAAATTCCGCTTAAAATCCGAAGATTTTGTATTTTGCCGCAGCAGAGATCGCGTGGTTGGCTGGCTGCTGTCAGCGACTTCTGAGAGGGGCCCCTTAAGGGGGATCCCGATAACAGTGTCATTGCACTTTACTGCATTGACTATCAATGGGGCGCTCACACAGTTTGTCGTTTCATTTTATTCTTAACCTGTCGCTGTCTTGGGGCCCCAGGCCAGCTCGAGGCCCCAAGCAATTGCTTGGTTTGCCTGCCTTGTCGCGACGGGCCTGCACACACACACACACACACACACACACACACACCACACACACACACACACACACACACACACACACACACACACACACACACACACACACACACACACACACACACACACACACACACACACACACACACACACACACACACAGAAAGAGAGTTTAAAAAATAACACAACACTGCCACCTTTTAGTGAGGGGAGGGCAGACAGAGAATAAATATTCAGAAGAAATATATTAAATAAAATAAATATATTGATCTGAAAAATAGTATGATTATTTTAAAGCTATTTGGTTACATTTTAATAAAACATTGTTTTAGTATGTTTTTAAACACACACACATACACGTTGTAATACCAGTGTAATACCCATGTCATTATACAAATTTGTGTCCTCATAAATCACAAACAAGAGAGAGAGAGAGAGAGAGAGAGAGAGAAACAAGTTTTTTTTTTATCCTGCTTCAAAACTAATACAATGCTGCCATCTTGTGTTCATTGAGGGGAGAGCAGCAGACAGAGAATTTCTGTTCCCCTTTTTTGTCCTTATTTAATCCCTCGCCATGGAAACACCGTTTGAGATATCCAATATCCGTTCACATTTTAGCATCTTCAGTATCTTTGTTTCATGTTGACCGAGTTTGGTGGAGATTGAATAAAACGCCTACGAGGAGAACGTAAAAACTCAGACCCCGATTTAACCAAAAATTTACCTTCAAACCAAAATATCTGACTTCCTGTTGGTCGGAGCTAATGACTGTAAATTAGAAAGTTGTCCGGCTCGATGAGGTCAATATATATACTGAGTTTGGTGATTGTAGATGAAACGAAGCCCTTCACTTTTGTCAAAAGGTGGCGCTAGAGAACCCCTCATCCCCGCCCGTTTCTGAGGCTTTGTCCATGTGTACTGACTGACATCTCTGATGTGTGTGTTGAGTTTCAAGCAGTTTCAAGCAATTTCAAACATGCTAAGAGCCTCAGAACAGCCAAAAGATTATTAAACTTTGACACGTTGCCATGGCAACAGTATTTGAAATTTCAGGAATCCATTTCATACGTCTCTATCTCTCATGTTTTCACATTATACTGATGAAGTTTGAAGTAAATGGGGTGAAAATAAGATGGTGATTCAAAGCATTTTTGAAAGTGACACACTTCCTGCTGCCAGTTGGTGGCGCTATAACTTTGACTCACAAAAGTCATATCCATGTGATCGGCCTCTTACAACAAACACACAGCTGAAGTTTCATCCAAATCAGTCAATGTTTGCACAAGTTATAACACACTTCCTGTTTCCCTTTTCTCGCCATAAATTCGTTGCTTCGCCACGGCCACACCATTTGAGATATCAAAAATCCGCTCGCAATTTAGCATCCTGGATATGTTCTCTTCATGCTGACCGAGTTTGGCGATGATCGAAACAATGGCCTCGGAGGAGTATATTAAATTCCAGAGCATGGGTTTTCCGAACAACCGATTATAGCTCACTTCCTGTTGGGCTGACGCATAACTATGAGCACGAAAGTTGTTTGGCCCGATGAGGTCTATATGTGTACCGAGTTTCATACATGTACGTGCAAGTGTGTTTGATATATGGACCAAGTTTTCAGACCCCACTTAAGGGGGCGCTGTCGAGCCCCCCTGCCACGCCCGGGTACCAGCTTCAGCCCGGCTCTGATGGCCGCGCATTCCGACGCCTGTGCGAAGTTTCAAGAGTTTTCGAGCATGTTAAGTGCCCCAAAAGTACCCGAGAAGTCGAAAAAAAAAATAAAAAAAAAAAAAAAAAAAAAAACAAAGAATAATCTGAGGAAGAACAATAGGGCTCTGCGCCCTTTCAGGGCTTGGGCCCTAATAATCTGAGGAAGAACAATAGGGCTCTGCGCCCTTTCAGGCTTGAGCCCTAATTACAACTTACATGTGCACAAAGCAAAAAGCTGCGAATGCACTTGCAAACTTGTAGTCAAGATGAAGGTGTAACTTTAGCAGTAAAATGGTCCCAAACAGAGCTCCGGTGCGCTCGCATCATTATTCCTTGTGTCTGATTTACATTTTTGCGGTTGAGCAGCACGCATGACCCTGATTAACTGATGATCGATAGGTTTTATCGATTAAATGTATTATTGACAATTAATTGATCATCGATTAATCATTAACATCCCTAGTACTTACAATATCCCAAATGTTTCCAACTATTTGTAAATCGTGAGAAAATTGCTATTTTAACCAAGGAACCTGTCAATGGCGTCATATCTGCATTACCCTCGGTTTTCGGTTTTATTTTGCAGAAACGCTTTGCTCTTACTACAGTGTGCAACAAGTGTCATAGCAGCCGCCGAGCGAACGCACAGAGTAACGTCATAACATCATTAACACACTCAGATGTATCTAATATGATAAAATGAGCTGCGTTACCTCATACTCATGACCTGAAAAAGCGGAAGCGGACTGTGGCATAATAAAAGTCCTGCCGGCGACTGTGCCATAATAAAAGTACCGCTGCTCGCGGGGCGTGTGTTCCGCTCTTCTTATTAACAATCACTCCCGCGGCCTTGCTCAGCTCCACAACACTCGGTTCTGCTCCGCTTCATTCTACAGTAACGTTAATAATCACATCCATGAACATGATGTGATTGAAGACCACATGTCCCAGGATTCTGCACTCAAACTTGGCGTCATCTAGCTACGCCTTTGTTTTGAATAGGTGACCTCTAGTGGACGGAAAAGTTACATAGTGCAGCTTTAAAGAGTAATAATTTACAGTGAAAGAGTAACCCTTGAACCAAGGACGCTTGCGTATTGACGAACGCAGAAGCGCAGAGGATAGAGCAAAACAAAACACCGGTCTTGAATTAGAGAGGCGTCAAAGCTTGTGATGCTCCTGTACATCGCGTCAGGGGTTACTCTTTCTCCGTAAAGTCGACTTGTGGACACTGACCGCCGGGAGCTAGTTATTTTTTTCTATAAAATTTTAAATATGGATATTTTTCTTACACAAACGCGCCACTTCGCTTCAGAAGGCCTTTATTAACTCCCCGGAGCCGTGTGGAGCAGTTGTATGATGGATAGATGCACTTTTATGGACTTCAAAAATGACCCAACAGTCACTGCCATTATAAAGCTTGGAAGAGCCAGGACATTTTTAATATAACTCCGATTTTATTAGTCTGAAAGAAGAATGTCATATACACCGATGACTTGAGGGTGAGTAAATCATGGGTTAATTTTCAAGCAATCACAAATGTCACAAACATTTGCCACAGATTTCAGCCACACAGAACGGTCTTCTAACAAGTCAGCCCACCCTAGCATCTTCCTTAGCTACTCGAGTGACATTTTTTCTATATCTAGCCCTCTATCCACCCCCCACCCAAAAGCAAGTGTGCTTTCTCCTGGCAAAAAAGTATCCTAGAAGAAGAACATTTGTAACAGACATGAAAAGACACATTTGGTCACATATCAAAGTCCATATTCAGCCTACCCATATTCAGTCTGCAAAGCCACATGACCAGTGGAAGATGATGTCATCCTAAACCATCACAACAATATTCTGTTTTCTCAGGTTAAGTCAGGTAGACTGGTAGACATGACATCATCTACAATCTACACAAGTAGTCTGTAAAATATGCTTCAATGTGCTGAGTAAATATGAAGGAATTTTCCAAATTGTTTTTTACAAGTATTTTTAATTAAAATTGCATTGTGCTGTGTTTTAGGGTTAAAGAAAATATCCTGGCAGAAAATTAATTAAAATGTCCATGCACATAATTAGATTATTTTCATAATGTTGTCTTCTTAAAGTCTTCAGTGAAGTCTCTTCCGTCATCTATGTTCAAAACAACATCCAATAAAACATGGGCCAGTAAAACTAGCAAAAATATCTTTATATGTACACTAGCGTCCAAATGTTTGGGGTCGGTAAGAATTGTTAATGTTTTTAAAAAAGTCTCTTATGTTGACCAAGGCTGTATTTATTTGATCAAAAATACAACAAAACAATATTGTGAAATATATATTCAGTTTAAAATAAAATAATTGTGTTTTCTATTTCCAAATGTGATTTATTCCAGTGATGTTAAAGCTGAATTTTCATCATCATTACTCAAGTCTTCAGTCGCATGATCTTTCAGAAATCATTCTAATATGCTGATTTGGTGTCCAGGAAACATTTATTATTTTTATCATTTTTGAAAACAGATGTTCTGTTTTTTTGTTTGTTTGTTTTTTTGTGGGAACCATGGTACTTTTTTCATGATTCTTCAGTGAATAGTAAAAAAAAAAAGTGTATTTACTGTATCTTGATGAATTATTGCATTCTTGCTGAATAAAAGTAAATAAACAAATCCTTATGTTAAAGGCATAGACTGTAAAAAAATATGGACGTAGTGTCCGTGACATCACGCATAGGATTCTGAAAAGCAGTTTTGAAGTGTATAGTAGGGTCAAGCGGCGCGTCACTCCCGGATAATAGAAAATGGGCAAAGAGGCGGGACGTGGGTGGAGCTGAGGTGTCTAACAGACAGCAGACAAACGACAATCCACCTGTCACTCAAAGTGGCCACGCCCTTAATTATGCAGAACTTTAAGGCTTTATATAATGTAAACGAATGAGTTATAATAAAATTCTCCCCCCTCATGAAGGGCAAAATTAGTGTTTTTTAAACATGTTTTTTTTTCTGCTGTAAAGTTGGGCATTTTAACATGGGGCTCAATGAGATTCTGCTCCCTTCTGGAGCCTGTCCCTAGCGGCCAGTCGATGAATTGCAGTTTAAGTCACTTCCGTAATGGCTTCAAGAGAAACTGGGGGAGGTTGCTGCTTGGTTAAAGCCAGGGTAGGTGATTTGTTCCAGAAAATCTTTTTTTATGCTGGTTAAAGTCTCTTCACATCTTGATCACTAAGTTAAGTGGTCTAAATGTATTGTTTTATATGTATACAATATATATCTGTGGACTCCTTTAAAGAGTTAGTTCACCCAAAAAATGAAAATTCTGTCATTAATTACTTACCCTCATGTCGTTCGACACCCGTAAGACCTCCGTTCGTCTTCGGAACACAAATGAAGATATTTTAGTTGAAATCTGATGGCTCTGAAAGGCCTCCATTGGCACAATGCACGGTTCACTCTCAAGACCCTTAAAAGGTACTAAAGACGTCTTTACAAAGTCCATCTCACTACAGTGGTTCTAAAATAACTTTATGAATCGGCGA
The DNA here is from genome assembly GCF_949357685.1 of Gobio gobio. Taxonomy (NCBI): domain Eukaryota; kingdom Metazoa; phylum Chordata; class Actinopteri; order Cypriniformes; family Gobionidae; genus Gobio; species Gobio gobio. The sequence continues at coordinate 48,237,729 of NC_137115.1, forward strand.
GAATAGTTTTTGTGAGCAAAAAACCCCTAAATAACGACTTATATAGTGATGACGATTTCAAAACACGGCCTCATGAAGCTTCGAAGCGTTATGAATCAGTGAGTCGAATGAGCAGTTTGGATCGCCAAATTTCAGCAGTTTGGCGGTTTGACACGCGATCCAAATCATGATTCGACTCACTGATACATCATACATCAAATACTAACGTTAACTGTTTATAAATGGGCTAATATTGTCAACACGTATACAATCGGTACTTTCAGCATAATTTTAAATCCCATCAGACAATATTTACGTTAGCTCTGTTAGCTCCATCAGCTCGCTAAGTGCACAAGAAAGCCAAAAAAGTAGATTTTACCTTCAACATCGTGGACATACCCCTCAATCCAATTGCTGTATCCCTTCAGGAGGATGAACCTAGGAATTTTTGAGTCTTTGTCCGCCCATGACTCCACTAGGTTGATCGTAAGAGGAGGAAGAAACGTTAAATTGCTAGTCCACACGGCCATGTCCTGTTGTTGATATTTCCTGTTTCCCCTCACAGCCTCGTTCTGGATTCAAAATGGCGGCAGGCTGAATAAGGCGTATAGATACATATATACTTTTTTGGGGATTTACCATGGGATTGATTCATAATCCTGTCACCGCAAAGAATGTTATAGACAAATGATAAAAAAACACATCAAGAGCTATTTTGATCATCTCAGCCTAAGAAACAACATGTCTAAATAAAAGCTTCAACATTGATTTCTTTTCATGTCTGGACACTATACAATGATGAGTCTTCTAAATACTGAATATTGATCTTTTCTCTGTGGCTCACTGATCCTGAACAGGGATGGAATTGACTCTGACATTCACATGATATGCTTTTGTCCGTTACAGTATTATGGTCTCACCCTGGTGAAAGACCAATGACAATCTATGAGTGCATATTATCTGTCTATTTGCACAGGCAGGTCGATTTCTGATTATCACAGTATTTACAGCATAAATGGTATCTAGACATAATGGCAAGTGTGTAATCACTGAAGCGAAGACAGATTGACGAGTGAAACTGATAACTCTGTTCTATACTTGTCTCAATAGGAATTTTAGAGCTTTGCATTTATCTTGTGTATGTCTAGTGCGCTGCTAAAGGTCAATTGATTGGTGCTTGGGGCTTGTAAAAGGTCAAAAACGGTTGTGTCTTTGTGTCTGCTGGAGAGAGGAAATACTCTTGTGTCGCTCTGTCTGTGGTCTCTCTCAGGGGGGATGCTGGTAGAAGCCGCCGTTCCAGTGTCATGTTTCTCTTAATGGTCACGGTTAGGACTCGGATGGCAGTGATTGATTGAAGATTGAACTGAGGCTCAAGGACTTTCCATTCCCAATCAACTTTGCTCCAAAGTCGCTGTGAAGTTGTTGTTTTTGCCGCAAACACTCGGCAGTGGGCCGAGCAGCCACTCATACTTGGTACCAATCAATCTGCTAAACAAGCTAATAATGGTCATTAGAGAAGCACTGCACTCCCCGTTTTTAACATTCATTGAGCAAATGGGAAGGGGGCAGAGCCTGTGTCACATCCTGTGGTTCGGATAAGCCTCCCCCTCCTTCTCCATTTAGCTGATCAGATTCGGGACAGAAGGAGCTATGAAGTTTAGCAAGAAAACTCAGCGTGACTCATTAGCATGGGGATGGCACCAGGCCTGTTGAGCCGAGTTTGTGCAAAAATGTAAGCAACTCTCGCTGCTTCTTGATTTTTGTCATTTAATAAGGCTCATTCAAAGCTTGATTCACTTGATTGGTTTTAATATCTGTGCCACTGGTACAACAATGCAAGAACTAATTTGAATTGTGAAATGAGCAGACCTATCAGATTTTAAATCAGATTTGTAAAGTAAAGTGTACGTGGAGTTAGGTGATTGTGGAAAATAAAGCGATAAGCCACAAGAGACCATGTATTACAGTGCTGTTACCACAGATTAGTGTGTTTCTTGGGGCTCTTGATGCCTCTTTTGGGCCAGTGCTGCATTGCTACTGAAAATCGTAACTTCTTTGAGCTCATTGATTTTATGGGTTTCACTTTATTTTGATGGTCCCTCAAACACATTCTGTTGACTATAAGTAACATGTCTACTAACTCTCATTAGAGCTGGTGTAAGTAGAGTATTAGGTAGGGATGCTCCGATCAATCCACCCAAGATCGGTATCGGCCGATCTCACGAACCGATCGCAATTTGATGACGTCAGCGCGTGAGGATATAATGACGTGGGGTAGTAGCAAATATTCAAACGAGAGCTTTGAAGGCCGAATTGGAGAAGGGTTCGGTAGTATAGAAAGGAAGTATTGATATACAGTAGATTGATGTGAATGCATCTGAAAAATAGCGGACTCCGCAGAATGAGCTGATGTAGGGAAAGTGCATGATACAATTTGTCCTAAACATGACACATGCTTTACATTGAGGGCTTTAAAATAACTGGTAAGATATAGTTAACACGTATAGTTTAAAGCAGCTTGCCCTGTCAGATGCTCTGAGAGATACTTGTGCTGACAGACAGATAGCCTACGGTGTTTAATGCGTTTGAGAGGTGGTGCTTTCCTCGGAGCATAACTTACATTTCACAGGTATATTCTCCATCTGTAAATGTTAGAAGTCATACAAACATGTCCATTTTGCTGTCAGGAGAGGATGAGCCTTCTGCATGTGAATCTCCGCTAAAACTCAGACTTCTGTTAACGAGCGCCAAACAGACGGACACTAAAATATACATATCTCTAAAATATTTGTTGTTGTACAATAAATGTGCCATATGTGGAATTTTAAACCTACAAGTAAGTATATTTTTTTATGAAAGTGACCATTATAATTGGGCAATCAAATATAGGCTGTCATTGCTGTCATATGTGTCATGTTTAGGACAAATTGTATCATGCACTTTCCCTACATCAGCTCATTCTGCGGAGTCCGCTATTTTTCAGATGCGTTCGTATCAATCTGTATATCGATACTTCCCTTCTATACTACGAACCCTTCTCCAATTCGGCCTTCAAAGCTCTCGTTTGAATAATATGCTTTTGTTTTTATTTTCATTTTTTGTTTAGTGAATTAAAAAACAAAATTATTAATGCATGCCTACATTACATTCACTGTATTTGTTTATAGCCTTCAATATCAACATTGTTTTTAGGACATCATTGGGCAGGATGGAAAATATATATTTTTTTATCCAAATAGAAAATGTAGAAAATACCAGGATATATACCGTGTATCGCCATTCAACCAAAAAATACAGAGATATGATTTTTTGGCCATATCGCCCAGCCCTATTAAGTATCCTGATATGCATAGTGTTATGCAGAAACCCCATTTTAAAGGCATATTAAAATGTTCACAGTATAATGAATGATTTTTGTGATTTATTTAGTACCCTGTTAAAACAATAGTTACATCACATTACATAATTATCATAAAAATGTAACAAAAATATAATAAAGGCAACATCTATAGTGTTTTTTTTTTAATCTGAAAAAAGGTTAACAGTGATCAGAGAGCTTACAAATCAGTGAAGCATTGGAATCGGGATCGGGCAATCCATGACAAGAAATCGGTACTCGGTATCGGCTGCAAAAATCCTGATCGGAGCATCCCTAGTATTAGGGTGTACTCACACTAGGCGATCTGAACCGTGCCCGGGTGCATTTGACCCCCAAAGTCTGGTTCGGTTGAATAGTGTGAGTGCTCCGCACCGTGCCCGTGCGCGGTTCGTTTAGCCGGCCCTGGCCCGCTTGGGAGAGGTGGGCCAGAGCGCATTGAGGGCTAACCCTGCCAGAGCACGGAACAGCTGTGCGCTACTGTCATCATTACGACAGCAAACACCAAACTGAATGAATTCAAGTATGTTTAGGTTTATAACCGGCGTGGTTCTCCCCTTATTGATGAACATGAAATGTAGTTTGCGAGTAAAGCTGCAAATTCCTCCATCAAATTCAGCTGCCTCCGTAATAATCTTCTGATGCGTGCAGTGCAATCGAGGGAAAATCGCTGCGCGGCATAAATGATAAATCTATTAGGCAGTCTATTGGCGAAAGCACTTTTCTCACGGTCTTCTTCAAAGCAAAAAGTTGCATTGTGAATGACGCAAGCGTGCTCCGGCAAGTGTGAGTGCAGGCCAGCAGGGGAACGGGGACAATCTCGCTCGTGCATGGTACAAGGCAACTGTGCCTAGTGTGAGTACACCCTTAGTAGACTGGTAGGGGTTAGAGTAAGTTGACATGTAGTTGCAAAGTTACTTTTAGTCAACAGAATGTTCAAAGGGATCATCAAAATAAAGTGTTACCATTTTATGTCTTACAAGCATAATCGGTTTGGTTTTCTGTGATGTATTCTACATTGTTATTCGGCTGATAAGCATCAATGAAGATTTGTTGAATTTGCAAAAATGGCCTGTGATAGTCTTGAAAGTATCAGCAATGTGTTGAAAACTAATGCGCTGTCGCATTACAAGTAACAGTTACGTGATCAGGTGACTTGTAAAAAAACTTCAAAAAAACACAAGTTACTTTGTTTTCCCAATGATTGACTGACAGCTCTCCTGTCCCCATGTTGAAAGAAATCTGGAGTAGGTGGGTGCTTCTCATTTCTTATTTGGGCATCCTCGTTTTCTTTCCTCGCGTCTCAGCTCCTTCCCCGTAGGATGCGAGGGAAGACTGCGAGGAAATAAACTGAGGAACGGAGGAATCGAAGGAAAGCTTATTTGTATATTGGAATAAATTTGATCACTCGAGCGTCACTTCAAAACCTCATCAGCTGCACTCAGAGGATCTGCCTTTAAGTTGTTGAAGTTTGGTTATTTAAGAAATTAATAAATAATAATAATAAAGCAAGCTGCCCTATTGAAATATGTGAGATATATGGTTTATTTAAACTGCAAGGGTTAAGCATAGATAACATTATTGTGACAACTGTGAAGGGGGAGGAAAATGTATATGTGAGTTAGGAAAGACTTCCGCATAGGATACACCTGTGAATCCTCGCTCATAGCTCCTCTGGAAGCTTCCTCGATCCTCGCCTCCTCGCGGTGCAATTAGAGAACGTCTCGGTTACGTATGTAACCCTCGTTCCCTGAAGGAGGGAACGGAGACGCCACGTCGGAGTACCGACGAATAGGAATCTCGCTCGCGAGAGCCAATCTACTTCGAGTGTAACTAAACGAGCCAATGCACATTGGCATGCAATGATTGCACCAGGTGCTCATGCCACGCCGCGCGGGTATAAATGAGACACAGGTGATTGCATCAAATCAGCCTTTTGCTGAGGAGCCGGGTAGGTAGACAGGCACCCCAGCAGGGTACAGAGGACATGGCGACGGGACGTGGCGTCTCCGTTCCCTCCTTCAGGGAACGAGGGTTACATACGTAACCGAGACGTTCCCATTCAGTCGGTCACTCTCGACGCCACGTCGGAGTACCGACGAATAGGAATCCCTACCAAAGCGCCATGGCTTCTGCCCCCATCCAGTGCCCTGTGTGAGCCACCTGAGCTCTCTTACCTGATGAGACGGGGCTCACACCGGGAAGTCCATCACTGCTGTTCCGCATGACCCGCTCAGTGATTATTGGATAACACTGGGAAAGCGTGCCCTAGAGAAGGGAACGCTGCGGAGCCCACATCGTACCCCGAAGGAGTTATGTGGAGTACAATGCTGAGCCGTAGCCCGCAAGGAGAAGGGGGCTCAGTCCCACTGCAGGGAAGGCTCTCCCAAGGGAAAGACACGGGCTTCCCGTAGGAGCGACCGTGGAAGAAATATGGGATCCCCGCAGGGTCACTCATATGGCCCAAGCCCAATACCGGTTCTCAAGGATTCAGCGGCAAGGGGCCTGATGCCAGACGTTCCGCCACGTCCGGCACCGAGGGCGGTGGAGGACTCACAGAGTTTGCTTCTGGAGAATATAAGCGCCGTAGCGCAGCAAGCCGACAAGAGCCGGGGCCTCTCAGTGCTTCTACCCGTTTGAGGTGAGAACACAGGAGGAGACCGGCTCTACACGTAGGCTATAGAATCTAGCGAACGTGTTGGGTGTCGCCCAGCCCGCAGCTCTACAGATGTCTGACAGCGAGGCGCCACGTGCCAGCGCCCAGGAGGATGCAACACTTCTAGTAGAGTGTGCTCGCACCCTGAGCGGACAGGGCACACCTTGTGCTTGGTAAGCCAAGGTGATGGCATCCACTATCCAGTGGGCCATCCTCTGCTTGGAGACAGCCTTTCCCTTCTGCTGGCCTCCGTGACAGGCAAAGAGCTGATCTGAGGTTCTGAAGCTTTGAGTTCTATCCACGTAAACCCGCAGAGCGCGGACGGGACAGAGCAAAGCTAGGGCTGGGTCTGCCTCCTCCGGGGGCAGCGCTTGCAGGTTCACCACCTGGTCCCTGAAGGGAGTGGTAGGAACCTTGGGCACATAGCCAGGCCGGGGTCTCAACACCACGTGGGTATCACCCGGCCCGAACTCTAGGCACGATTCGTTGACCGAAAATGCCTGCAGGTCCCCTACCCTCTTGATGGAGGCCAATGCAGCCAACAGCGAAGTCTTCATTGACAGAATCTTTAGCTCTGCTGACTGCAAAGGCTCAAATGGGGCATTCTGAAGTGCTCGGAGCACCAGAGCAAGATCCCAAGAGGGTATGGAGGGGGGGCGAGGAGGATTTAACCGTCTCGCCCCCCTAAGGAACCTGACGACCAGGTCGTGCTTCCCAACCGTCTTACCTTCTACATGGTCGTGATAGGCGGATATTGCAGCAACATAAACCTTGAGGGTGGAGGGCGACAGCCTACGCTCCAACCCCTGTTGCAGGAAGGAAAGCACAGACGCGATCGAACATCTTCGGGGGTCTTCTCGGCGAGAAGAACACCACTCGACGAACAGGTTCCACTTCAAGGCGTAAGCCTGTCTTGTAGACGGTGCTCGTGCCGAAGTGATGGTGTTAACTACCTCTTGGGGTAAGTCACCTAGAACCTCCGCGTCCCGTCCAGGGGCCAGACATGAAGCTTCCACAGGTCTGGACGCGGGTGCCAAAGGGTGCCCCGTCTCTGAGTCAGAAGGTCCTTCCTCAGAGGAATCGGCCAAGGAGGGGCTGTCGCGAGGAGCATAAGTTCTGGAAACCAGGTCCGGTTGGGCCAGTACGGCGCCACCAGCAGGACCTGCTCCTCGTCCTCCCTGACCTTGCACAGAGTCTGTGCAAGTAGGCTCACTGGGGGAAACGCATATTTGCGCAGCCCCTGGGGCCAGCTGTGCGCCAGGGCATCCGTGCCGAGTGTACCCTCGGTCAGCGAATAGAACCACTGGCAGTGGGACGTTTCTGGGGAGGCAAACAGGTCGACCTGTGCCACCCCGAACTGTCTCCAAACCAGCTGAACCACCTGGGGGTGGAGTCGCCACTCGCCTGGGAGCGCAGCTCGTGAAAGCTCGTCGGCCACACGGTTGTGCACACCAGGAACATGAATGGCCCGAAGCGACCTCAGACACTTCTGACTCCAGAGGAGGAGATGGCGGGCGAGTTGCGACATGCGACGGGAGCGCAGACCACCTTGTCGGTTGATATACGCAACGGTCGCAGTGTTGTCCGTGCGGACCAGTACATCTTTGCCCCGTAACCACGCTTTGAGGCGGCTCAGAGCAAGATGCACTGCTAGCAACTCGAGGCAATTGATATGCCAATGCAGGTGCGGGCCCGTCCAAACCCCTGACACTGCATGCCCGTTGTACGTGGCTCCCCAGCCCATGGCAGAGGCATCCGTGAAAACCACAGCGTGCCTGGACACCTGTTCCAGGGGCACTCCGGCCCGAAGGAACGAGGGGTCTGACCATGGACTGAAGGACTGGCGGCAGGCCGGTGTGATGCTCACCCGGTGAGTGCCGCGTTGCCACGCCCATCTCGGGACTCGGCCGTGTAGCCAATGCTGAAGCGGTCTCATATGAAGCAGGCCGAGCGGTGTTACTGCCGCAGCGGCCGCCATATGCCCCAGGAGCCTCTGAAACTGTTTCAGTGGAACCGCCATCCTGCCTTGAAACGTGTTCAGGCAGCTCAGCATCGACTGGACACGCTCCTCCGTGAGGCGCGCTGTCTGTTCGACCGAATCCAACTCCATACCGAGAAAAGAGATCCTCTGCACGGGGGCGAGTTTGCTCTTTTCCCAGTTGACCCGAAGACCCAACTGGCTGAGGTGTCTGAGCACCAGGTCCCTGTGTTCGCACAACTGATCCTTGGACTGTGCTAGAATGAGCCAGTCGTCGAGATAGTTGAGGATGCGAACGCCCTGTTCTCTCATGGGCACAAGGGCCCCCTCCGTGACTTTCGTGAAGACACGGGGGGACAGCGACAGCCCGAAGGGCAGGACTCTGTACTGATATGCTCGACCCTCGAACGCAAAGCGCAGAAACGGCCTGTGTCGAGGAAGAATCGAGACATGAAAGTACGCATCCTTCAGGTCGATCGCTGCAAACCAATCCTGGGGACGGATGCATTCGAAAATGCGTTTCTGCGTGAGCATCTTGAACGGTAGCTTGTGGAGGCTCCGATTCAGGACTCGCAGGTCCAAGATTGGCCGTAACCCACCGGTTTTCTTGGGTACAATGAAGTACGGGCTGTAGAAGCCGGTCTTCATATCGGCTGGAGGGACCGGCTCTATCGCGTCCTTCGCCAGTAGGACAGCGATTTCCGCACGCAGGACATGGGCATCTGCAGCATTCACCGAGGTGAAGCGGACGCCCTTGAACCTGGGGGGGCGCCGGGCGAACTGAATCGCATAGCCGAGCCTGATGGTCCGAATGAGCCAGCGAGACGGACTGGGGAGCTCTAGCCAGGCTCGCAGAGACCGTGCAAGCGGGACCATAGGGACCACCGGCGCACCCACGGAGGGGCAGCGAGGTGGAATGCAGGTACCGGGCTGGGGCGGCTGTCTCGTGGAGGCGGCCCGCAGCGAGGTGAGAGTGTGCTGTGCAACACTTACCTGATTCCACAGGTGGGCAGGAGGAACGTGAGGAGGTCGTCCACTGCTGCCCGCTGGCGAAGGGGGAGGATGAGTGTGGTCCGGCGTTTGACCGGCCACAACTCTCCGAGCCCCCTGAGGACCCAGAGATGGAGGAAACTGCTCTTTTATTGAAAATTTGGGTACCGCTGGGGCTGAGCCCAGCGGCGGAACAGAAACAAAACGGAACACAAAATTCTCCTCCCGGCCCTCCTCCGGGGGATGGAGCGGTGCGGTCACCGTCTCCAGAAGAGCAGTCCTCCCCATCTCCGGGTCGCCCGTCTCAGGGCCGCTTGGCCTTGCCCCTGCCTTTGCCACCTCTCTTGGCAGGAGCCTGGACGGGCTGGGCGGCCTGCTTGCGCCCGGCTCCACGACGTCGCTTGGGTGGAGGCTGCTGCTGCGACGCGGGAGCGAAGGCAGACGCAGGCGGCCGCCCTCGGCGACGAGCAGACTGAGGTGCTGCCGGCGGCGGGGTGGAGACAGCAGCTGACCGCCGTGGCAGGATGTGACTGATGGCCTCAGTCTGCTTCTGTGCGGCCGAGAACTGCTGGGCGAAGTTCTGGACCGCGTCGCCGAAGAGGCCGGTCTGGGAGACGGGGGAGTTAAGGAACCTGATCTTGTCGGTCTCCCTCATGTCTGCCAGACACAGCCAGAGATGGCGTTCCTGGACCACCATAGTGGACATCGCACGACCCACGGCCCGCGCCGTAACCTTCGTCGCACGAAGCGCGAGGTCCGTTGCGGTTCTCAGTTCTTGGAGAACTGCGGGATCGTGACCACCCTCGTGCAGGTTCTTCAGTGCCTGGGCCTGATGAACCTGCAACAACGCCATAGCGTGTAAGGCGGAGCCTGCCTCTCCACAAGCCTGGTAGGCCTTTCCGATCAGATCGGACGAGTACCTACAGGCTCGGGAGGGGAGACACGGGTTCCCCCTGGATGTGGAGTTAGGGCACAGTTGCATAGCAACGGCCCGTTCCACGGGAGGAACCTGCGTGTAACCCTTTGCAGGTCCGCCATCGAGGGTGGTGAGGGAGGAGGATCCACTGGGCCGGTTTCGGGCAGTAAAAGGTGCCGTCCACGACCTAGTGAGCTCCTCGTGCACCTCCGGGAAGAAAGGAACCGGGGTGGGGCGCTGAGAACCAGCACGGGCCACCCCGAGAAACCAATCATCCAACCTCGAAGGTTCGGGACACGGTGGAGGGTTCCACACGAGCCCGATCTTCTCGGCGGCCCGGGAAAGCATGGCCATCATCTCCGGATCCATATCGGGCACAGCGGATCTTCCCGAAGGAGCCCCCTGCGCCGACACGTCATCTCCAGAGAAGTCTGACCCTCCCTCCGATGCAGCGATGGACATCTGATCATCAGGGGGAGCCCCGAAGGATACGGATGGTGCACATCTCGAGGACGGCCCACCACGTTCCGACGGCAGCTCTGCTGGCTGCGGAGTGCGTGAGGGATGAGGGTTCCCCGGGGGTTGGTTCCCTGGGGGAAGCGCGCTCACCGTAACCCTCAAATCACCCGTGCTACTGCCTGAAGTAACCCTCTGTGGAGGGTTAGATCGAGGCAGAGGCACGGGGACTCCACCCCTTGCGAGATGGAGTCTAGACCGCAACTCCGAGATGGTCATGTTCCCGCAGTGAGAACATGAGTCATCCACCAACGCTGCCTCAGCGTGCTGAACGCCCAAACACGAGATACAGCGCTGGTGACCATCCCTTGGTGACAGGTAACCACCGCATCCAGAAACACACAGATAGAATGTCATCTTGAAAAAGACGCAAGCTCTATCTGTGTTTGCTCTTTCAGAAGGACGCTCTCCTTGGTGCTGAAGCACGCAGGGGGCGGGGTCGCGGCGACACAGTCAGGGGGTGGGTGCAGCCTGACGTGCGCGCTCTCTCACACGAAGGCGCTCTCTTACCAGCCGTAAGAACGGCTTTTCAGCGCTCTCCACCTAGCGCACCGAACCAGCTGTGAGAACAGCCTTTGTGATTGCTCTAAACAAACAACACAGAGAGATGATCCGAAAACCACGCGACCGCTGCTGTGCCGTCACACCAACACCGACTGAAGAGATCGCTTCCGAAAGGCGGCTTCCGTCTTCAGTCAGGACTGCGAAGTAGTGAGTGATATCTGGCGTTACCATCTACCACCCGGCTCCGAAGCAAAAGGTTGATTTGATGCAATCACCTGTGTCTCATTTATACCCGCGCGGCGTGGCATGAGCACCTGGTGCAATCATTGCATGCCAATGTGCATTGGCTCGTTTAGTTACACTCGAAGTAGATTGGCTCTCGCGAGCGAGATTCCTATTCGTCGGTACTCCGACGTGGCGTCGAGAGTGACCGACTGAATGGGAACTGAGATTTCCTTCAAGATGGCTAACATTGATTGGTTTCCAGGTCACAGACTGAAAGACGGAGGAGTGAGGAAACGAGGAAGCATCAGTTTGAGGATTGAGACATTGTAAACATTATAGTATGTTGTAGTTCTAGACTAAATGTGAGCATGCATTTACTCCTCTCACTTGCACAAAAACAAACTCAGAATATCACGCAAACCTGCAATAATTAAACATGTTAAATAACACAAATATACCTTATGTATTTAATCTCATTTTATTAACCACTGTCCTTGCTAAATTAAAAAAAAAAAAAGTGTAATTTTTTTTTGCTGGAGTAAGCAGTGTCCTATTCTTCTATAATCCATAATGACAGCACAGCTGAAAGGTTTGAGTTGCGCCCTCTACTGTACAGACATGCATTTGCATTTCCTTCAGCCTGAGGCTTATTCAAGGGTTAGTTCACCCAAAAATGAAAATAATTTCCTTTATTACTCACCCTCATGCCGTTCCACACCCGTAAGACCTCCATTCATGAAGCTTCGGAGTGTTCTGAATCAGTGTGTTGAATCATGATTCGGATTGCATGTTAAACCGCCAAACTGCTGAAATCATGTGACTTTGGCGCTCTGAGCTGCTGATTCGATACGCTGATTCATTACGCTCCGAAGCTTCATGAAGCAGTGTTTTGAAACCAAAAATATTCTCATCGCTTTATAATATTAATATTGAACCACTGGACTCACATGAACAGATTTAAATATGTTTTTAGTACATTAATGGATCTTGAGAGAGGAAATGTCATTGCTGGCTATTCAGGCCTCACTGAGCCATCGGATTTCAACACAAATATCTTTACTTACTTTCCATAAAAAAGTAACTAATGCAATTACTTTTAGTAGTAACTTTTCCCAACTCTAGTAATGCGATTATGGTTTGATTGTTTTCAAAGTGTGTACATGATTGTTTTGGATCTACATTCATAGAAGTTTTTGTGAAAAATCCAACAAAATATTTATATTTCAATTATAGAAAAATAGAAAAACATTTTTTATTAATATGATAAAACTAACACTAACAAGACTGGGTTTAAATTAATACTTTTATTTAGTTTTGAACTTTCTGTTCATCAAAGAATCCTGAAAAAAGTTTGACAATTTCCACAAAATATTAAGCAGCACAACTTTCAATTTATAATAAGAAGAAATGTTTCTTAAGCACCAAATCAGCATTTCTGAATGATCATGTGACACTGAAGACTGGAGTAATGATACTGAAAATTCAGCTTTGCATCGCAGATGAAATAAAAAAAATTGTTTTTGAAGAATTGTAATAATATGTCACAATGTTTCTGTTTTTAATGTATTTTTGATTAACTAAATACAATCTTAGTGAGCAATTACATTTAAAAATTTGACCAAACCCGCAAACTTTGCAGTTGCTTAGCAGCATAACGACTTGGTTCATTAATATATAATTGTGCATTCACAGGGGTGTGTTTAAAGTCATTTTACAGTTTCAGGATTATCCAATCAGAATTTAGAGTTTGAACTATATTGTATTTGTATTGAGTCTGTATCCCATGAACAGATGCACCTTTCTCTAAATGTATCCCATAGTTGTTAAAGCCTAAATTACTTTGTTTCTACTAATGAAAGTTATTCAGTTTTAAACTGATGTTAATCACACCCCCAAGCCATGAGCTTATTTACTGGCACGTGCTCTGTGGCTCGGTGATCAATGTGAATGGAAGAGCAGGAGAGCAAATTGCTGGCTTATGAGTGCATGTATGGCCTCTTTTGACCTGAAAACTCTCGAACAAATTGGAGTGGGGAGCTTTAGGGAAAGGGTTATACTGTATCTCTTTACCTCTCTGGTGTATTCTGGGTGGGAAATTGGCACCCACATGCATTCACATGTTTGATTAAATGCTTACACAACCTCAAGGCAATCTTGGGCAGTATTAGATGCTGACAATCTTGCATAAATGACAATTGTATGTTATTCTATTGATCATACAGTTGCATTATTATAAAGGTAAATGAAAGTGCCCCTATTATGCTAGTTTAACCCTCCTACAACAGGTTTACATCGAAGGTCAAAAAACACTTTAATTTTCTCATAATACACATTGCACATCACCACATTGTTCAATGATTCTCAAACGACTCGATGGATGAACCAGTCTCTCTAAATCCCTCCTTTCCATGAGCCTACTCTGCTCTGCCGTATGTTCGAATATGACCAGTTATTTTCGCCGTCATCACCCGGGTGTACTGCCAGAAGACGCGAATCAGAAGTTGCGCGCGCTGTGAGAAAATTAGTCTCTGTGCACTCATCCAAAAGCTCGCACGCGTCTCACAGCGCGCAAATATTGAGTTCTCTTTCAAGTCTTGCTCTTGAACGGAGAAACTCACACAAAAAGTATGTCAACATGTCCATCTTGATGAGTATTCTAGCAGACATAGTATGTATATGCCTTAAGTAAACTTTATACAGTCGAGAAAGACGACGCAAATCCGAGCATTAGGTCTTAAAGGGGCAGTAGCCTTTACTGCTGTCTGTTTAATGTCAAACAACAAAAGACAAGGACATCACTCACTTATCTTGATTGAATAGCTTTTGTAAGTTTAATAGGATTAATCTTTAATTTATACAGTCAAATATGCAATGTTATTTTACATTTGATCAATTTCTGTACCTGAAAACTAATGTTAGACGTAGCACGGTTTATTTTATTAGTAGGCCTATCTTTGCTCAATAGTTTTTATTTGTGCTGCTGCTTGTATTTAAATTATTTGTTCTTATTATTTTCTTTATTTTTATTTGACAGTAGTCCTTTTTCCCCTGAACATAGCAAATACTGAACCATTCCGAAACGGTGAACCTAAAACCGTGATACAAACCGAACCGTGAGCAATCTGTACCGTTACACCCCTAGCGTAACGTATGCGAGGGGGTGCCACAAAATGGAGAACATTTTCAAAGGGTGCCATGACTGAAAAAAGGTTGGGAAACACTGGTCTACACGACAAACCTAGAAATCTAGACGCAATTTGCAGCCAGGGTAGTCTAGCAACTCTCCGTTGGCTTGCGAACTGGAAAAACCCAACTCTGGTCAGGCCAATCACATCTTGTATAGAGTCGGTGTGCGGGCTTAACATAATGACGGCAGAGTTGCGGCGGTTCCACGTGCTACTCGAGCTGGCGAACAGCGGTCTTTCAAATTGGCTTTGGCCGTGACTCTGGAAGACTTGGAGTTAAGCTTTTCTTTGAGAAAAGAACAAAGAACGGCACTGAAGTCATTCTTAAGAAAGGAAGATGTGTTCGGAGTTTTGCCGAAAGTTTAATCCATCAACTAACTACCTTCTTCGTTGCTCTGGTTGGCTGTAGCGCTATCCTATTGCGTGCAGAGGGCATTTGAAAGACAACCGTTTATCCCGCCCCTCGGATTGAGCCCTGCCAATGGTGTGTTCGCAGACTCAACATCTTGATGTGGGTCTGGCTTGTCAGGCTACTACACAACTGTTTCTGACGCTAAACGCTCATTACCATAACTGAACTTAAGCTCTGGAGGCTTCCTAAAGCGCAGCGATTGTACACACTGTAAAGACAGTAACGATGATGTCAATTTTACCATATCAATCCGAGCGCGAGTCCGATGATGAAACCTTGGAAGAACTAGTTATTCATCTCAAACATCCATCACAAGGACGACTTGAGCAGGATGTTTTTGAGTGAAACGCTACTTATTTTGAGGTACATTATGAGATGTTGCAGCTGTAATTCCTCTCTATCAGCATTAACAAGGGTACATCCGTCAACAAACCCATGTGTTTATTTCTAATTTATTGCGGCACACATGCGGGAACTGTATCAATAGCAGCGCATACGTTAGCCCAGCACTAACGTGAATGACTGATGTAACATCAAATTGAGTAAAACAAATCTTGCTCCATTCTTTATCTTTACTCAAAGTAGTAAGAATGACAGACGATTGGCAATAATAGACACGGTTTTAGGTAATAGTGGCCCACAGATGATTAGCAGAAGTAGTTATTTCAGTAAGACAGTAATAACGTGAGTTAGCCCGAAACTACATCCATAATTAAACAAGCTGGTCCAAATAAACAGAGTACTGACACATCTTTCAAGAACAAGCGTTTTGCGAATTGATTTGAGAAGCAATCGTCAGTAAAATGACGTGTTTGAGGGCGTGTCAAGTTGTTCGCGGGTGGACAATGTACAACATAGGCGGGCATTATGCAAATGTATTTTCTAGTGACGTAGAACAATCACACAGTGAGATTTGAATTATAGACGACTCGTTTGTGGTTCAGAGTCGGTTCTTTCTTTTGGGAGACAATAACTATTTATTGTTCACTTTTGACTTAATAACTTTGCAGAACGTTTACATTCACAAACAGCTATAGTACACAATGCATGAAAGGGAATATTCGAAAAACCAAAATAGGGGCACTTTAAGTATTCATAACAGGAACATACATTGGTTTAATTTTCCTTAGCGTCATTTTCTGTGTATTCCTACCTCTATGTTTTCAAATGAACTGCCGCACCTGACAAATTCATTCCACCAAATGACTCTTAGCCGTCTTTAATTCATTTCATACTCTTTTAACCATGTATGTAATAATGTTACCCCACCCCTGAAATTTTTTTTTTTTTTGGAGATGATTACCATATCCTAGTGCTTTAAGATTTATCTCAGCTTTTCGTTGTCATGGTGACAGATCTCTACGCTTCCATCTATAATTAAGACAGTGAATTAGTGTCTTGATCACCAGTCTTATCCCACTATTACCACAAGAGGTCGCCACTCAACCTATGAATGGCTGTCTAAAACTGCGTGTAAGTTCTGTATTTCATATTTTTTTCCTGCTTAGTTTAACTGATATATTAATTAATCAATCAGCTAAGCAGTGCTTTATGTTTTTGGAGATTCTGTAACATCATGGTAGAATTGTTTCTTTTTTTTTAATTTTTTTTTTAGAAAATTTCAGTTTGAAGTTAAACTCACACTAAAGACTGATGTAAACTAAAGCCTGATATCTACTTAAATAGTCATTGGGTATGTCTAATTTAAATTAAATATGCGATTCAACACAAGGTATTGAAGTTATTAACTGTTCCTTCCTTGTACTGTACACGCCCATCTTCCACTCACACATGAGTATGCTAGTACATTCTTGCTCGTTGTTTAGCAGTACAGCCTTTGTTTATAGGACAATATGGCCATATGAAGTGCATTCGACCAAACAAACTTAAAATGACGAGGACACCATGAGTAATATTGTTTCTATGGTAACAATGGAGATACGGCAAAAATTGTTTAATGTCCAACAACTTGGGAGTTATTCCAGCTAAATATGCCATACATAGAG
Organism: Gobio gobio; assembly: GCF_949357685.1. NCBI lineage: Eukaryota > Metazoa > Chordata > Actinopteri > Cypriniformes > Gobionidae > Gobio > Gobio gobio. The sequence goes on from NC_137115.1 coordinate 48,254,472, forward strand.
TAAACAAATACCTTTGAAACCGCAGAACTCACTGCTACTATTATTCCGTTAGAAAGTCCAGAAGTATATAATTGGGACACAATGAGGCTGGGTGAAGAGGTTAAGGATAACCCAAGGGCAAAAAGCACAAGAGGTCAAAAGTGGCTAGTAATCTTCCTCTGCTCTACACATGCTAACAATGTCAATCACGTGCCTCTTGTAATGTTGCCTCTAAATACTTTCTGCAATCAGTTATTTTGATTTTGTGCACTCATCAAGTTTCATAATTTGTGTTGTTGTGTGGAAGATTGAAAGTTTGGAAATGGAGAGACAATACCCTCTGGTGGTACTGATGGAGGGATAGCTTTGTGAATGGTCAGTTTTCATTGGAAAGCACAAAGTTAGACTGCATGTACAGTCTCAAAATTTGAAATTATAATTTTTTTGCCATGTAAGCTTCTGATATATGCACGTGTGTGTGTGCCATAACTAACAAATTATGGAAAATGTCATGCTACTAACCCTAAACCCTAATCTTAATCCTAACCCGTAAGTATGTAGTTCATTATTATTATTAAATGTATAATTACATTATAACACTGAATCAGAAATATTTCAAGGTCCCTAAAACAATAAGGTAATTTTGGTGCAATTAGGGCACTAAAAAAGCATAAAACTTTATCTGTGTTTATATGCCGTGTCTGTTTTGTGTGGTTGCAACATTAAAGAATCAAGGCGTATGTGCCATAATAAGAGTGTCAGATAAGGTAACCTCATCCGTCTTGTGAAAAACTATAACTAGCAAACACGTTGCCTTTTTTGTTAGCAGTGTTTAAATCACCAAACACATTCCAAAGAAATGCACAAAAAAGAGGTCTTTATTTGCATGACATGTTCCAACTGTGCATATCATACAGTTACGTCAATCAAACACAAACACATATTTTATTCATGAGTTTATTTATAAGAATTATCCATGCTTGAATTACTACGAGTAGGAAAAGTCTAAACCAACAGCGTTCAAAGAAAACTCTTATACATACCCCGGGGCTGCAACAGATACCAAACCTGATATTCCGGCTGCTCCTTTTTTATGGCTTTATACATGTTACTACACTTTCAGGAAGCTTCACCCATTAGCTTTTGGTGTATGAACCAGTACTTATCTCTCAAATCCATTTGGATCCGGTCTTCCTTCATTTCAAGTTCATCTCATCTCAAAAAAACAAATTAAGTATTATCTTCGCTGTAGCATAGTCCAGTTGCCTAAAGGGATAGTTCACCCAAAAATGAAAATGTTGCCATCACTTGCTCACCCTGAAGTTGTTCCAAAGCTGTATGAGTTTCTTTCTTCTCTTGAACTCAAAATATATTTTGAAAACGGTAGCCATTTACTTTTTTTCCTACAGTGGAAATCAATGGCTACCGTCAACTTTTTGATTACCAATTTTTGGATGAACTATCCCTTTAATACAAGGACATGTTATACCTAAATATATCAAACACCGTTTTTTGTATTT